>NC_035433.2:28634700-28977052 GCF_002127325.2 Helianthus annuus | reverse complement strand
TCATCTAGACTTTCTACACATGAGGTAAGTTGTAGAAGTTAATTTTATGATTTGGTATGAAGTGAGACTATGATCAAACTACGAAATTGTATGAAATTGTGCATGTAGAGGTGTTAGAATCACTATTTAGGTTATGAATAAGTTCATGTAATTTGGTGATTTAAGGTGAAACCCATAATTGTGAGTGAAGGTGGCGACATGGGTGTTCTACCCATGTCCAAATCCTTGTTTGATGTACTTGTTCCTAGCTTGAATTAAGTTGTTTGATGATAGTCTAGGGTTAATTGTATGAAGGGAATGTGAGTTTGAGCACTCTCTTGGTGATTGGAATTTGGAAGGAGATGATTATGCCTAAACTAGTTGTAAACTATGCAAAGTAGGTTGTATGCACACCAAGTGTTTGATAAAATGCTTAACTAGTAGTAATAGATGATATGGTGTTCTTGAAATTGTGAATTTACAAGCATAATGAGTTGGTTGTGTTAGTGCTAGTAAATATGCAAAAAGGAAGGTGTCTTGAGCGAATTTCATGGTGCAATCATAATGGTTATGCAATTGGTGAAAGATGGCACCTTTGAGGTCCATGAACCTTGTTGTTGTAAATAATGCATATTATGCGATTCATTGGTTTGGTAAACATGGAAATAATGTGTTGTAAGGGATGACATGTAGAATCTTAGTCGAAAGCATTGATGCTAGGGCCATGTTTCAACGATTAGTTTAAATGTGAAAAGACTAGGTAGATAAGATAACAAGTATGTGTGTTGAAGGCTTGGAAGTCGATATGACATGAAAGCCATTTGTTGATGTGATTAACTACCATTGGCTTGTGGATTAACATTCATGTGTATGTAAATGATAATGAAGGATAGGCCCTCGGAAAGGTGGACTTGTACCCTCGGAGCTAGCAAGACAAGGGAACCGATATATCAAGTAAGAAGCATCGATCTACGAGGTAAGTGAATTTCGGTTCACTTCTTGGTATGTATAACAAATGTTGATATTTATGAGCATGGTTTTATTACGTAAGATTATGTAACAATCAGAAAATACTAGGTTAGGTGATATTTTAGTAAGACAAAGATTGTTGATTAAGTAGAAAGCAAATGGGTGAATTTAAACGGGTCAAGTAGTGTGCACAAGTATGTTTTGTTAAGAAACTCGTGTAGAATAAGACCCCGGGGCAGGGACTTTTAGTTTGTAGTGTGAGGAATAAATTTACAATAATTTAGGATTAAGTTCCAAGTGGTACGGATGCCAAATGAATGAGTTAAGAGAGTTTTTGCCATAAAAAGGGATGCGGAACTGGGCACCACCGTAGCTTACGGTGCCCACCGTAGCTTACGGTGCCCACCGTAGCTTACGGTGGGTGCTGGTCTTTTCTCTTCTGCCGTAAGGCAGTCTCTAGTCACCGTAAGCCTTTTTGGAGATTACGGTAAGCTACGGTAGTCAACATAGCTTACGGTAGAAGCTTTGGCGCCCCGCGTAGGAAGCAGGCAAGGCTGTCGCGGCCCGCGACAGACCTTGCTGCTGGAAAATTATATGTGTTTGATTGTTTTGTGTGTGGAACTAGTTGTATTGCTATTCACGGCCTCTTAATTAACGTTTATGCTAAAATTTTTTTAGTAAAGTGTTGGTTATGGGCTTACGATTCTCCACTAGGTACTCGAAAACCTAATCAAGATGCGTTTTAGAAGTGCGATCAAGAATATAATGTGTAAGTAAGAATGTAAAGGAATGAACTAAGTTTGTGGTTATCTTTTTATGTATGTATTTATATATATGCATATGAATTAAATTAGCTTCCAATGGTAATGGTTGGAACTCTTAGGTGTTTCTGATTAGAAGCAAGAATGCACGCTAGGTCGTATGTACGTAGTTAGAAGCCTATAATTAGCATACCTTGGGAGGAGTTGAGTGTTGTATAAGAGTTGTACGTATGTATGGGGGTACACAATTGTGAATGAAAGTTCACATCTTTGTATGCATATGTGCTAGTACCCGTGTTTGAAGTAGGATTTATTGCTTATTAGCGAACTAATCATGTGTATGTGTTTATACAGTTTAAATCAGTTGAAGTAATAAGTTAATAAACCATTGTCTTGAGTATGAAATGAGAATGCAGGTATTTTTTTAACGTCGTTATCAGGGTTAAAGAATTTGGAATGCACGAATGTACACGGAAAGCTTATTTGTGGGGATTAGTATGGGAAGAAGGAACGCGGACTGGCTATTGATTACGTATGTCTAGTTTAGGAATGATGTCATTGTATCTAACCGATGTATATGTATGTGGTGAATGCAGGTGGCGTGGACTTAGCATCATTACGGAGAAAAGAAGGATTGAAGATCGAGTCAAGAGCGAGGGTTGTACGGGAAGGATCGGTCACATAGTTTGACAAAAAAAATAGGTCTTGAAGTATTAATATAACGGGACGTGGTAAATCCTTTTTAATGAGTGTATGAATTTTTGTATTTGAACCTTCCTATAAGTATTATGTCTAGTAAAGAACGAAATTTTTGGGCTCTTATTTTCCGTTTTGTCGTATTTTAAGTTATTACACGTTAGTCTTATAGGGAATTGTTCTTAATACGAACGGGTCATGCCCGAATTTTGTTAAATAATAGTATGATAATATTCCCTTTTGGAATGTGAAATTTGGGCGTTACAAACTCTGCTCTGATACCATGTTGTTTGGTATAGAGAAGAATCCTTGAATTGGGTTTGAATTGTATTGAGAATTGTACATTACAAAATTAGGGATACACAAAAATGGTGTTTATATAGACCACCATATTACACACTAGCCCCTATACTATTTTTCCTTTCTTTCCGACAATAGCTTTAATCTTAATACAATAATACTTTAATCTTAATACAAACCATTAGGTAACAATTACGGAAACAACGATTGATTTTTCCCTTGAGAATGATGCCAATGAGAGTATCCTTTTCTACACAAGGAGACAACATCAATAAAGTAAGATTTTGTGACTTAAATCTACACAAGAAGACAGCATCAATAAAGTTAGATTTTGTGACTTAAATTGCAGTCTTAAGTGATAAGGTTCTTGATAAGGTGCTCATAGCCACAAACCAGCTGTTACTTACGTGATGTTGGCATAAGTAATGATTTTTCAAGAATAGGCGATTTTTTACACATTTGGCTCTTAAGGGAAGTTCACAAGTTCAAACTCGAGTGAAATAAGTATTTAAGGATTATTAGTGTAAATATACTGAACATCTCCCACTCATATATAGGGAAATGATATATCGAAAATACATTAAGTTAAACAAACATAGAAAACTTCATCTCCACCTCAATCTAATGTGATCAATCGTTGCTATTAAAAAGTGTACATAAAGTTACTTTTTTCAGAGAATGTTAAAGTCTGACAAAACGTGTAACAACTTTACACTTTTCTCTCTACTCACTCCTCTTTTCTCTCTCCACTGTTACGAAAAGTGTGTCAGTGTCAGAAAATATTGAAGGTGTCAGTAAAAATATTGTTGCGAAAAAAATGTAACACGTGGCAGCATAATTGTCCATCCATTAGGTTTTCAGAGTTTTTTTAACTCATATGGAATTTCTCCCTATAATTCACCGATATATATATATATAGGGTTGAGTTCATTTCAGAACTCTAAATAACTACACCCTATATATATATATATATATATATATATATATATATATATATATATATATAGGGTTGAGTTCATTTCAGAACTCTAAATAACTACAGAACTTTCAGAACTCCTAACAAACAATCATTTTATATATAAGTTTTTGTATTTAGGATCTTTTTATCATCTATTATATGTATTTCTTTGATTACATACATGTTAAAAGTAGTTTACATATGTTTAATTGCCAAAATTATATATATGTGTCATAACTAATTACATATATGTAAAAAAAACTAATTTAAATATGTGTAATTATAAAATTACATATAAAAATGATAAAATTACTCTTATCATGTATGTAATCGTAAAAATACACATAATAAATGATAAAATTATCCTAAACATAAAAATATATAAATAAAAAGATTGTTTATTAGGAGTTCTGCGAGTTCTGTAAATATTTATGGTTCTGAAATGATCCTGACCCTATATATATATATATAAAACAAAATATCTAACATGTATTTATTATTATTTTTGTGAACGGTGAAAAAATTCAATAAAAAACACATGGTTGAAAAAATGTTAAGTGATTCCTAATCAGTCGGCTGGGGAATCGAGAGTAGGCATAGACAGAGAGTACTTGGACATGTTAATATATAAAAAATTAGTTTTCGAGAAATCATATATATGTCAAATGTCATAACCTTACTAATATTTATAACAAAATACGTGAATATCAACTTAAATAAAAAATTACATGTTCAAATAGTAAATTATTTAAAAATATTGATATTCATTCTTTTAAAACGATATTCTTTAACCTGATAGACACAAGAATTGTGTTTTGTTATTTTTTAAAGTCAAACTCTGCTCGAGTTGATATGTTAGATCTGATAATAGCCAAGGGTGACTACGTTTGACCGATTCCGAATAAGTAGGCAGAGTTGAAAAAACTTGACTCGGTAGCCTATCTTTTAGCGGTTACGTTGGATGTTCACATGCACCAAAGTGTAAAATACAGTTAGAGTTAATTACATAGTTAGTCCCTGTGGTTTGCACAAAATAACATACTTAGGTACTAATAGTTTAAAATCACCTTCTAGGGTATTAACTTTTCATTTTGTAACGTTTGGAGGTATTAACTTCTAGGGTATTAACATAGTTAGTCCCTGTGGTTTGCACAAAATAACATACTTAGGTAATAATAGAATGTGATTTTAAACATACAAATAACGTTAATACCTCCAAACGTTACAAAATGAAAAGTTAATACCCTAAAATGTGATTTTAAACTATTAGTACCTAAGTATATTACTTTAGGCAAACCACAGGGACTAACTATGTAATTAACTCATACAGTTGCAAAAAACTTATAATTACATATCGGGACCACGCTATAGTGACTGTTAGCTTCACTTGGTTTTTCATCCACATGAATTCTGTTGATTGTTGTCCTCATCTCCTAAATTGATTCTTGACACGATTTTTTTTTGCTTTTTGGAGAAAATTCGTTCCACTGTCACTTTCCATATGCACAAACATGATACAAAGGATCAACGACAAAACCATGAGCATATGATTTTTAAGTGTGCCAGCCACCTTCTTTGTACGCATGTGTCTTTTCTTCCTTCCTTCAAATATATATGCTTATGCCCACATATCATTTTACCAGATTGATAGCATGTTAGTTTCAATTCTCTTCCTTTGGATGCCTATTCTGATCTTCACAGCCACTGCATACGATTTTAAAACCAAATACTGTGAACTTAACACCACCAGCCAAACAAACAACACCATTTATTACTCAAATCTCATCCAAGTCCTTGACTCACTTGCTTCAGAATCCAACTTAGTTAATAAGCTATTCTTAGCCAAGAGTACTGGAATTCAACCCGACATAGTCTATGGCCTCTACCTTTGTCGGGCTGATGTTCTCCCAAACGACTGTCGTAATTGTTTGCTCGATGCCCGTGAAGATATCAACACGACATGCCCTTTGTCAAAAGTAGTCGTGACATGGAGGGACGTCTGCATGTTACGTTACGCCAATTATTCAATGGTCTCGGTGATGAACTCTGCTCCTTTTTTCGAGATCTGTAATGAAGTTAATATTTCAGAACTGGCTTCAGAGCAAAATCGGTTTTCGCAAGTTGCTAATAATCTTATGGGTCAACTATCAATACGTGCATCAAATGATCTAAAAAAGATGTTTGCATATGATGAAGTATCATACAATGATACTGAAAAGATTTACGGATATGTCCAGTGCACACCAGATTTATCGGGTTCTGATTGTAGTAAGTGTCTTCAAGAGAGCATAGATCGTTTGCGCCCATACTGTTATGGGAAAAAAGGGGCAAGATTGGTGGCCGCGAGTTGCAATATTAGATTTGAGATCTATAAGTTCTTACAATTCACAACAGCCTCATCAGACAACCCGGGTATAGTAAAATCAGTTTCATTCTGCTTCAGTTGTGAATGCATTGTGTAATTTGATCCGGCCTATGTGTGTTTCTTAAACTCCATTGTCTTTAGAACTACAATTGATAATGGGTTTCACAAGATTTTTTCATGATGGTAACATGTTATATTAGGGGAAAATCATCAAAATGAACTAATTGACTAAAAAAAATTAACAAAATGAACAACCACTTTAATTTGGTTCTTACCAACATAAACAAAAGTGTCGGATAAGGAAGATAAACTTTAGCCGCGGCTTTACGTATGGTCTCTTTTCATTGGCATGTAAAGAAAACATCCGCTAAGGCTGAAATCTAGACGATGCTTTTTTTTAAAATGCTCAAATCTAGTATGCGCTCTTTTAGATTGCAGCTAAAAAGGGTAGATAAAATTTTAGCCTCCGGCTAAACTTAGCCCATGCTTTTCAATATTTTGTGCCAGCGAAAATGTAGCCCACGTTTTATAAACGTAGCTGGTGGTGCTAATATATTGTTGAATGTTGTTTCTAGTTGTTTTCCGGGAAAAAAGTACTCCATTCGATTGTTCAAAACGAAAGGAGAAATCGTTAAAAAAGTATATGTTTAACATGCAGCGAAAAAGAAAATTCCATCAAAAATAGTTGCAGCAATTGTAGCTACATTTAGTGTTTTTGTTGTCACTGCGGCCATATGCTATTTGTTCATAGTCAAGAAATGGTTTCGTCCTATCGCAAGCAGTGATTTACAAGATAAATATGCAGGTAGGAACATTATATTTTCATTTTAATGATTAGACTAGCAAAGATACTTGGGAGAAGTTTCTTGAACTTATTTACTATCTCTTCCTTTGGATATAGATGAAAGTGATATAATAGCTCACGAATCTTTACAATTCGAATTCGGCACAATTGAGGAAGCCACAAACAATTTCTCAATTGAGAATAAAGTAGGCGAAGGTGGGTTTGGTGAAGTATACAAGGTACGAAATTGTGTTTACACTTATCATTTCGTGACGAAAGATTTTATTTTTCAATCTACAAATCGACAATGGTTTTATTAAATGACAGGGAATTCTTGCTAATGGGCAAGAAGTTGCTGTGAAGAGGTTATCCAAAGGGTCTAGACAAGGCTCATTGGAGTTCAAGAATGAGGTCGCATTACTAGCCAAACTTCAACACAGAAATCTAGTCAGACTTTTAGGATTTTGCCTTCATGCTGAGGAGAGGATCCTGATTTATGAATATGTTCCTAACAATAGCCTTGACTTCTTTTTATTTGGTTAGCCTCAAAACTATATGCTTAGTACATAACATTCCACAAGTCTCTTCATTTGGTTAGCCTTGACTTCTTTTTATTTGGTTAGCCTCAAAACTATATGCTTAGTACATAACATTCCACAAGTCTCTTCATTTGGTTAGCCTTGACTTCTTTTTATTTGGTTAGCCTCAAAACTATATATTTTATCAATTTTTTTTTGTCAATTTTTATCCATTTTTTGTCAATTACCCAGTAGCTCACTTAATCTACTCATTTATTCTTAAAGTGAGGTATACTTTAATTATCTTTGAACCAATCTCTTTCTTTAAAATTCACTTTCATTGATGTCTAGGTCCTACAAATGATGTGAAATTGGATTGGTCAACGCGTTACAGAATAATTGGAGGAATTGCTAGAGGAATGTTGTACCTACATGAGGATTCGAGATTGCGATTTGTTCACCGGGATCTCAAAACTAGCAATATACTATTAGATCAAGAAATGAATCCAAAAATTTCAGATTTTGGAATTGCAAGGATTGTTTGCGGAAGTGAAGAACAGGCAAAGACAAGTAGGATTGTTGGAACTTTGTAAGTTTCCTGACTTCCAGATTAAACCATTTTGGTTCATTTCTATTATTTTGACTTTCTATTTTGCTTTTGTAAGTGGGTACATGTCACCTGAGTATGCAATGCATGGTCACTTCTCTGTGAAATCCGATGTGTACAGTTTTGGTGTATTGCTTCTTGAGATTATCAGTGGAAAGAAAAACACTCGATTCTTTCAATCTGGTTACACGGACCTTCTATGCTTTGTGAGTACACTCGTTTCCGTGATGGCAAAATGATATATATCCTGGTTTGTTAACTAACTATTGAATATACTTTCTAGGCCTGGAGTAAATGGAAATGTGGAGAAAAACTCGAGATACTAGACACAAATATGGTTGACTCAAGCTCAGAAAATGAAGCCTTACGTTGTATCAATATTGCCTTATTGTGTGTCCAAGAAGATGATGAATTAAGACCATCAATGGCGTCTGTAGTCTTCATGCTCAATAGTGACTCAGATGCATTACCTGTCCCTCAACATCCTCCTTTTGTATCTGGGAAAAGAAGTGGACATACAACATCAGAGCTACAAGAATCAGTTGTTTGGCTTACCGATGCTTCCCTTATTACTGATGTTCATCCTCGATAAACAAAGACATTAAACAATTTTAGTTAGGTGTCAACACCTATTTTATGTGTGAACGTCTATGTTGGAGAAACATTGGATATAATCCTATGATCATTAGCTTTTGCAGGTGCATAAGGTAATGATGCTTTTACAATACTTTTGATTCATTCAACTCTATAGTGTATTGTAAATGATCAAACTAATTGTATCTTTTGAATGCCTTGTCCAAGTTATAATTTCTTTTATATAGTTTATCATTTTGTTTATATATATATGTGCGTGTGTGTGTGCGTGCGTGTGTCACACCCTCAAATTCCACATGCAGAGTTCTACCGCGAGACAAGTGACAAACCAGGATCACAGTCATTAGTTATATTGAACAACCACGATATGAGTTTAAAAAATTTCCTGTTTGCTCATTCATGAGAAAATATTGTTTACACAATTGAGTTGTGGAAGCGTAAATAATTATAAAATCAAATAGCTAATGTAACTAAGGCTGAGTCTAAATATTTGATGAAATCAATGCGACTCCATGATGCATCCTAGTCCTGATGTGCGACATGTCACTAGGTGTTCGCAACCGAAGCTAACTGTGTTATACGTTGTTTGCCTTATTACCATGTCTATCACTAACAATGATGGAGTGTTAGGACAATTTTACACCCGTTCGACCTCTACCAGTCGGGTTAGCGCGACTAACGTGTGACAAACGGCAAAATAACCGGTAATTCCGTACAACTTAATCACTGTTTACATATACAATTACATGCATTAGACTGAATTTCGATATAATTGAGTCTTACAAGTCTAGCAATCCCAGGATATACATTTACATTGCAATGCATATCACATCATTGTATTCGCCGCGTCGCGATACGGTACAAACTATGTTAGAAAACGTTTGTTGACAATGCGAACACACCATTCATGCGAGGAGCGTTCCGGTACTCCTTGAAATAACAAAAATAAGACAAGAAATCATATCTGACATGATTAGTATACAAAAAGTAGGAAAAAATGAGTGTATATAATCTAACTTTCCGGAAAAAATGCATAAACACTAAATCGCCCGATCTGATATACAAAAGTTACCAATTTCCAAAAGGGTCAAACTATCTGCACACATTGGTTGGCTATCTACACACTTAGGGTTTACCTACGCTGTGTATAGACCTATACGCAACGTATAGGGTTACCCCTCTACGCTGCATATAGACCTATACGGAGCGTAGGTAAGGGGTAGGTACACGACCAGACAGTCAAATCTAGTACCATGTCATATCAGTCTGACACACGCTGCGTATAGGTCTATACGCAGCGTATGTACATAAAGTAAGACGCTGCGTATAGGCCTATACGCAGCGTATGTCACATAGATTTGACACAGATACGATGTTGTCTAGGCACGTGAATAAAGCTATACGCAGAGTATAGAGCTATACGAGGAGTATGATTGTAAATTCAAAAGTCTATTTAGCCATGCATCTCTGCCTTCGACTTCAATCATCTCCTAAGTTGGTTCAATTCCTTTCTTCTGTATATCTTAATTTCCCCTATATCAAACATAATATTGTTAAACTGTCATCATTTTGGGACGATAATTATTTATGTAATCGCTATTCTAATGACGCATGGGGAGTTAATGATGCTAATGAGGAGGAGGAGGTTGTGTCTGGAGTCCCTGTTGATCAAAAACACAGTTTCCAGACTTGAACGAGACTCCGACTCCACCTGTTGATGAACCAAATTACCCGGCTCATCAAGTGTATCCAAATTACAGATACAGGTATGAATCTCCATACGTGCAACAACGTGGATACGGTGTTGAGAATGCATCTGTTGATGAACCATATTACCCGACGCAGCAATCGTATCCGAGTTACGAATACGGGGGTGAAGGTGGATACGGTGGATACGGGGGTGAAGGTGGATACGGTGGATACGGAGGCTACGATGGATACGAAGGATATGGTGGATACGGTTATGAGCCTCGTAACACACCACTGTATGATGTTGTGAACCATCTATCTCGGGCAAATCCTTTTTAAATACAGGAGGTATCACATTAATATTTGTATTATTCTTATAATAATTATTATTATTATTGTTAAAATTATATTGTTATTGTTATTATTAATATTATTGTCAAAATTATATTGTTATTGTTAATATTCGTATTTTGTTATAATTCTTAATATTATAATAATTATTATTGTTGTTAAAATTGTTATAATTATTATTATTGTTATTATTATTATTATCATCATTATTATTATTGTTTTTATTATTATTATTATTGTTATTATTATTATTGTTGTTGTTATTGTTGTTATTATTATTATTATTGTTAAAATTATTATAATTATTATTATTGTTAAAATTATTATAATTATAATAATTATAATTATTATTGTTATTATTATTATTGTTATTATTATACTTATTATTATTGTTACAATTATTATAATTATTATTATTTTTAAAATTATTAAAATTATTATCATTATTATTATTATTATTATTATTATTATTGTTATTTTTATTATCATTATTGTTAAAATTATTATAATTGTTATTATTGTTAAAATTATTATAATATTATTGTTAAAATTATATAACTATGGTGATAATTATAAGAGTAAACTGCCATTTTGGTCCCTGTGGTTTGGCCAGTTTTGCCACTTTAGTCCAAATCTCAAACTTATTACATCTGGGTCCCTGTGGTTTGCATTTTGTTGCCATTTTAGTCCAAATTTCAAAAACCCCATTTTTTGACTGTTACAACCTCCTATTTTGTCCTGTAGTGCAGGGGCATTTTGGTCATTTTGCTTTTTATTTTACATTTTCTTTATTAACATCATCCCCAAATAAATAAATAAATCATAATCATCATCATCATCATCATCATCCCCAAATAACTGACTTTCTCTCTTTTCTCTCTAAATCGATCAGATCTAGATCCACGATGCTCTCTAAATCGATCAGATCCAGATCCACCATCGTCATCGTCATCTCCGGCGTCGTCCCTACTGAAACTCAGATCCACCATCGTCATCGTCATCTCTGTGTTCCCCTCCCTCTATCATGTTTCTCTCTCGTTCGGCTCTCTCTCTCCTGTTTCTCTCTCTCACTCTTTCTAGTGGAATGTTGTTTAAAGGAGATGGTGTTGTGATGTAAGAGAGAGAGAGAGAGGTGTGGTGGTTGCAGGGGGTGCGAGAGGGTGGTGGTGCTTGGCGGCGAGAGGGGGGTGGTGGTGCTTGGCGGCGAGAGGGGGTGGTGGTGGTGGTGGCAGGTGGTGGTGCTTGGTGCGATGGTGATGACATGTCGTTTGTTGATTTATGCAAGGTTACTTGAATCTGTGTTGGATTGGTTTTTATTACTTGAATCTGGTGGTTACTTGAATCCGTGCTTTTCCGCAGTTTGGCATGGCAGAATCGGAGGAGGGCAAGTGCGCTTGTAACCTCTGTTTCCAGCCATGGCGGTTTTGATTTGTTGTTGGAGCCTCGTTTCTTTTTACAAATCGGTTTTTGATTTTCTTGAAGATGATGTTCTTGATTTTCTGGGTTTTGATGATGATGTTTGATGATGTTCTTGAAGATACAGATCTGAGCCTCGTTTCTTTTTACAAATCGGTTTTGTTTTTGTGATGGTTTCTGGTTTTGTTCTGGGTTCTTGATTTTCTGGGTTTTGATGATGAAGTTTGACAATGTTCTTGATTTTCTGGGTTTTGATGATGAAGTTTGATGATGTTCTTAAAGATAGATGTTATTAATTACTGAAATGTTATAATAAATTAACATGGACCAAAATGCCCCTGCACTACAGGACAAAATAGGAGGTTGTAACAGTCAAAAAATGGGGTTTTTGAAATTTGGACTAAAATGGCAACAAAATGCAAACCACAGGGACCCAGATGTAATAAGTTTGAGATTTGGACTAAAGTGACAAAACTGGCCAAACCACAGGGACCAAAATGGCAGTTTACTCTAATTATAATTATTATTATTATTGTTATTGTTATTAACGTAACTTTCTTTTTGCGTTTCATGTCTCTAACTGATTTGAAGAATTGGGTACAAGCAACAGGAAAGGAGAATGGTTACGTAATTGTTACCCGCCGATCGAAAAAAATTGGCGGTACTACGGGGATGGTATGGCTTGTGTGCGACCGTAGTGGTGAGCACCGTAGTAAAGAAACAGTTAGGAAAGCTGGTAGCAAAAAAATTCGTTGCCCATTTTCATTACTCGCTATCCGGGACGTGACGAATGACAAGTGGGAGTTAAAACTGGACAACGTGAACCATAACCACGAACCTACGACGAGTCTGTTGGGCCACGATTTTGTGCGAAGATTTACTGAAGTCGAATACAAGCTAGTGGAGCAGCTAACTGCTCATACATGGAGCCATGTAACATATTTCAAACCCTAAGAAAGCGGTTTCCCAACAACCTGCATGTTTAGAAAGACATGCAAAATGCGGTACAAAAAATCAGAATGTCACTGATGGACGGAAAGACTCCTATTCAGGCACTGGAAAGCGTACTGCATGATAACCGATTCATTTACGACACCCAAAAGGAACCCAACACAGATGTCGTAATAGAGCTTTTCTTTGTTCATCCTCATTCAATCACTATGTGGCGTGCATTCCCGCACGTGATGTTGATCGACGTGACCTACAAAACAAACATCTACAACATGCCATTTGTCCAGGTTGTGGGTTTGACGTCGACCAACAAGTCTTTTTGTATCGCACATGCCGTTATTTGCAAAGAACGAAGGGATAACTTCGTGTGGTGCTTGAGCGGATCAAGTCAATGTTGCATGAATGTATGATGTCGCGTGTGATAGTCACGGATAGAGAGCTAGCCCTAATTAAAGCGTGTGCTAAAGTATTCCCGAACGCGTCTAGGTTTCTATGCCAATTTCACATCAAACAAAATATATGTAAACATTGCAAGCAAGGGTTCAATAAATTAGATTAGGAGAATGTTCTGTCGTACTGGCGGAGAGTGTACGACTCTGCTTTAGAGCCAATGTACAAGTACAACTTGAAGAAATTGTATAACCGACTCGTGGTTGTCAACCGAGAAAGTAAGTGTTCCTTCAACAAACGACTCACCCAATCTATTATATTTTACACACGCTTTTACATTTCATTATTTTATTTTGCAGGGGTCTTTAATTATGTCTACGAACACTGGCTCAAAGACTATAAAGAAATGTTCGTTTGTGCGTGGACTAATAAGTGTCGCAACTTTGGTCAGCGCACCACCAACAGAGTTGAGAGCCAACACGCAAATTTAAAAAGATACGTTACGCGCGGGGGTTCATTGGAGCGAATAGAAAGATGCGTCATTGATATAGTTGAAACTCAGTACGGGGAAATACAAAAAAGTTTCACCGACAGCATCGAAAAACGATGAACCACCACAGAAACCCACAGTTGGACAACCTACGTGGAAAGGTTTCCCATACAGCACTTGATTTGTTGGAAGGAGAGCTAACGAGGAAGTTGGAGGTGTTGCGGAAACTTAACGCATCATGTGGTTGCCATATGTGGCTTAGTTGTGGGTTGCCATGTGCTTGTAGGCTGGAAAACTACAAACGTACAGGTAAAAAATATTAAACCTACAAACCTTTTGTTATTTAGTACGATTTAGCTGTTTCTCACATCGTATTGACTTAACTGTGCAGAGCGTAAGATACAACTCGACGACGTAGATGTATTCTGGCTTAAGGTTGACTTACTACCGTGTAAACTGGTAGATGAGGAAGTCGATGTTGTAGCAGAGCTCAATAATGTGCGGCAACAATTAGAGTCGCACTCCCCCGATCAGAAAAAAAGTTTGCTTTCAAAGATAAAAGCGGTTTTAACCCCGAAATCGTCAACTAAGAAACCACCGATCGTCCAGCAAAATACTCGCGGTCGGCCTATATCAAAGAAAGTACAACAAAGGCTAGATGAAGTTGCGTGGTTGGACGAAGCTGCGAGAAACAACTCCTATGGCGTGGACAGCAACGTATATACCGCTTGCCCAGAATATAGGTACGATTTACCCCGACACAGCTCATACGTACCGTCAGAGGGCTCTCGTGGAACTGGTTCGGTTGTAAAGTCTGAAAAACCTAAAATGCAACGAAACCGTTCAACGAGTTCTAAAAAGAAGGAGACGCATGATGATCATGGTTTTCCACTAATAAAGGGGGACGAGGACTTGTTACCCATTATGAGGTTTAAGGATCAAATTCCATCAGACTTTCACTCTTACATATTGCGTATACAAGATGTGACCCCAGACGGTCATTGTGGGTATAGGTCTGTGGCTGTCGGGTTAGGTTTTGGGGAATACGTATGGCCCCGTATTAGAAATGATCTACTACTTGAGATTGACCATAACGAGCCGCTATGGAAGCATGTATTCGAAAGATATGACGAATGAGACTTTAAACAAATACGTAACAGCATCGAATGGCATTCAATGAAAGGGTGCCCTCGATGTCACTGGATGGAAATGCCCCACGTAAGGCTTCTCGTAGCACAAAGGTATAATATCATCCTCCACGTGCTAAGCATCGAAGGGAGCTCTACCTTCTTCCCGTTAACGGATGCCCCACTAGATCCACGACCTCAAGCGATAACGCTCGTACATGTTTACGGGGGACACTTCATACATGCTAAGTTGGAAAGAGACTACCCCATGCCTACACTGAGCCCATTGTGGTTGACACATTGAACAATAGCTGCGAAACGGTGGGAAGAAATGTATAGACCGCGGTTACAACACTACTACGAGATAATCAACCCTAAATCAAACTCAGATAAAGACAAAGACAAAGACCGGAGTTTAAATCTTATCGAAGATTAAGCGGAAACTTGTACTTTTGTTAATTGTAGAATTTTTATAATTTATAAAATTTGTATCATTTTTAATTTTTATAATTCATAATATTTGTATCATTTTTAATTTTTATAATTCATAATATTTGTATTATTTTTAACTTTTATAATTCATATTTGTATCATTTACCAAATAATATTGTTTTTTTATAAATAAACATGGAAATACCCAAAATACACACAATTAATTTTATTTTATTTTTTTATAAATAAACAAAGGAATACATAAAAATACAAAAACTAGACCTTTATATACGAAGCGTATAGATCCCTATGCAGCGTATGAAAAAAAATGACAAAACTACCCCTGTGTTTGGCTTCGTATAGCCTCAACACAAGGGTAAAATGGTAAAAAAAACACTTTATATACGCATCATATAGAGCCATACGATGCGTATATAAAAGGCGAACAAATTCCCCCCCAAATCAAACTTTCACAGTTTAAATATGTTAAATTACTGTTTTGCCCTTTTGTTGAGGCTATACGAAGCTGGATACAAGGGCTTAAAGTTCATTTTATGACCTTTATGTATGCTACATATGGCTTTATACGCAGCGTATATCAAGGTTAAAAAAATGACCTTTATACCCTTGTATCCAGGCTTCGTATAGGTTGTAGAGAAGGGTATAAAGGTCATTTTTTGACCTTTATATACGCTGCATATAGAGCCATACGTAGCGTATATAAAGGTCATAAAATGACCTTTATACCCTTGTTTCCAGCTTCGTATAGCCTCAACACAAGGGCAAAACAGTAATTTTGGCAAGTCAAACTGCTTGTTTGACTGTTGTCTACGATGCGCATGGATCTATACGCATCGTATAGATCCTAATTTAAATCAGAACAGCTCCTACGTTGGTCTCTTCTTCCCCAAATCAAAAACACACACATACGAGACACATACGAAGGCAATTACGTATAGGCGACCGTATACGACGCGAAATTGAAGTATAAATCAGGTATTTATTCAACCTATTTCACTAATTTTGATTTTTTTTGAATTAATTCCATAAATCAGTTGTTTTTTTAGGTAAAGTAGGGTTTATAGTAAATTAGGGGGTGTATTTGGTTTGATCTCTACCTTTTAGATTCATCAATCAAAGCTTCGATTAGTGTTTTGACTGGTTAAGTTCTCGAATTTGTCGCATTTGTCATGAATTAGGTTTTGTATGATGATGTTTAGATATTTTTAACAGGATCTGGTGATTTATGATTCGTTTTCTTGATCTAGATGTTACATGTGGGATATGTGAATATTGTTATGAAAGTTGTTTATGTGATATGGTTGATGAATAATTTAGGTGCTGAAACAGGCCCTAAGATTACGTTTACGTGATAAGATTGTAGCTTGAGCGAATTAGTTTAGGTTTTTTATCTTAATAAGTTGTGATACTTATTTTAACATTGAATTCTTCATCCATTTTATATATTTATATACCTACAGATGGAATTGTATCAATTGTCAACTTGCCATATTGTACTAGTGATTTAGATGAACAATTTTTGCTATCTTGTTTGTGAATTTTGAACGTTGATTTGTTTTTGACCGTTTCTCTATGTAGAAAAGAATTAGATGTTTATGTGATTTTTTAATCATTCCACATCCTAATGTTTATGATCTTTGTGTATATGTTAGTGATAGTGGCGGAATAGTTCAATTTGTGGTATGGCCGAACATTTAATCGTTTGTGAAGTTAAAGAAAGATTCAGTGTTGTATTATATGTACTTTATGAGATAATGCCTAATTGTTTTCACCATACAATATACGAATCTTGATTGTACAATACGATAGATCAATGCCGTTACGTATAGGCGACCGTATACGATGTGAACGGGCGTTGAAACGGGCGTTGAAACGACGCGAACGCAGCCGCAAACGAGCGTTTAAACGGCTCCAAACGCAGCCGCAAACGGCTGCGAAATCCCTGCCGTTTGCGGCTGCGTTTGCTGGTTCGGACCAAGAAACTACCTGTTTTACTCTTAATATGTGGTTCTTATAAGTTTTTGGTTTTCAGGACGAGGATGATGGACAATGAAATGGAGCTAGAATAATTCAATCAAGAGGATCAGTCGGAGCAGCCGCAGTAGGAGCGTGACCTGCCGGATTCTCTCGAGAATCACCCGTACTTGGAGTTTCCTTCGGAGTCCGACGCTGCTCTCCGTTCCGAGAAGCTTCGGAAGATGCATGTCGGTGCCCACTTTGCGGTTTGTTGGAATACCCTCCGGTCCCTCGCGGCTGAAGATTGGGCGCGGGTGTTTATTCTGTGACAACTGGCACTTTTCCATGTATTCCGTACAATAATAAACAGTAATTTGTACTTTAATGACCGTGCATGACTGAAGTAATAAGATGAATGACTTTTTGATTACTTTCAAGAACATAGAAATGCATTACATGTTGCAAAATTGTTTATCATTGTTACATGCAACACGGTGTTGTTCAATTAGTGCACTGAACAAAGTTAGCATAGTTATCAGACAAACTAGAAGTACTGATGGGAGTTCAGTACTCAGACAGACATGAGGTTAAGACACAGAATGAGCCCTGGAACCAAGAGTTACACAAGAATAGTATGTAGGAAAGTAGGTATCATAAAACTGCCTTCCGAGTGATGATTTAAGTGCCCGAAACACACTAAAACTGTAGAATTCTGCAGAAAACAGCAAAAATCAGCATTTGAACATCAAAATATAATGCAGAAATGAGGTCTAATGGTCCAGAATACCTTGATAAGTGTCGGGAATCAAAACTGTCACAAAAGACATCATATTGCACATTAAACTGCGCAATTTAGCACTTTAACGAACCGGTAACCAAACGAACAACCGGACACTACCCGAAACACCAAAACTTAACTAGAAGCATTGGTTGAATGTTACAAAGCTAGTTATGATCATCAAACACCATATTACATCATAAAATCACTAAACACATAAAAGACTAACTAATACACTTATATTTCAACTAAATCACTTAACTTAGAATTAAAACCCAACTAGACCCCCCACCCCCCAATTGTGGACGGTCATGACAAGGGCCCCACATGGGGATTTCTTTTGATTAATTAATTGGATTTGTTGTTTAGATTTCAAACACAATAACCCTTACGTAAACTAATGTTGGAAGGATTTTTATAAAAACTACAAGTCACAAATTCATTATCATCTTCATCACTTCAACACACCACAACTTCTCTTCTCTTCTCTCTAGCTCACGGCCCCAACTCCACCATCATCATCTTCTGTTTCTAGCTTCCTTTCATACATTCTAAGGTGATTCTAAGGTGTCTCAAGCCTAACTAAGAAGGTTGCAAGCATAGGAAGTGGAAGGACCATATTGGAGTGCTTTAATCCACCACATTTCTCATCATCTTCATTCTTGATTCTTCCCTAGCCTTAGTGCTAGTAGTAAGTTTCTTTGATCCTACTTTTACTCTTAATTTTAGTGGTTAAAGTATAATGTAACTTGATAAACTAAACAAACTCAACAAAACATAAGCATGATCATGAACATAAAGCTTAAAAACATGAAGATCAAGTTGTTTTAGTGTATATGCTAAACTTGTTTGTTCATTTCTTGTGTTTATGGTGTAGATCACCATATGAAGCTTGCTAGATGATGATTAAACACATGATCTAGCAAATATAAGGATGGATCTTGAGAAAATCATGTTGATCATCCTTTATGTAAATTATGAACTTGAAGATGAGGTTGTTTTTGTGTAGGATGATTATTCCTACAAAATATAAGTCTTGAAAATGTAAGATTTCAAAAATAATATTTTCAAAAAACTAAAGTTTACTACAAGATTTTACATGATTTGATTTCAAAGGAAAACAACCATGTTTTAGAAGGTTAAATGGAACTAGAAAATTGCATGTAACAAGAAAAATACAAGAAGAATAATTTTTGAAAAATCATCATACAAGTTGTAAAGGGTGAAATTTTATAATAATGAGTTTTATGAAACAAAAACCATGGATTTATTGCTACTAGACCTTACTAAACAACATGTTAAAACACTACAAGGTTTTGATAAACTTCAAGTTCATAACATGTTGTGAAAATGCATATTTTTGGCTCATGGTAAGTTTTGTGAAGATTGTTGTTGTTTGATGATGGATTTTTAAAAGAAAATGATATGCTAGTAAGCATGGAAACCTCCATTTTTAAGGGGAAACTATGGCAAATGTTTTGTAAAAATTAAACACTTAGAAAAATATTTTTAAACAAGTGTTTACAAGTAATTTTTGATCTTGGTTTTAAATATAAAATTTGCCATATTTTTTGTTGTAAAAATTACAAATATTGGAGGTTGATTTTTGTTAATAAAAATGGCTAAGTATATATTTAGAAAAATATATATTTAGATGTCACAAAATTATGTGCTACTTGTATATTGTTTGTATAAGTTATATTAAAATTAGGAATCTTGAAAATAATGTAACACATCAAAATACCAAAAATTGTAATAGAAAATATTACCAAAATCACAAGAAAATAAATATATAATTTATACCCGAATATTGGACAAATCGGACAATGGACATTGGACTATATTTATATATATATTCCGGAAATAAATTCGTAACTCGACAAGTATGACAAAGGGTATTTTTGAAACCGAAGAAAACGGAAAAATATGGATTTTTATAGCTATTACAAAATATATCATATTTTGTCAAATTGAAAATATATTATTTTTGAGTGGAGAAAAATATATATTTTCTTAAACAATTTAAAAATATATTATTTTGATGAAAACTAGAAATATATATATTTTCTAAGTTTAATCTTAAAAATATATTATTTTTGAGATATATATGAAAGTATGCTTATTTTTGCCAAAGCAAAATTTATAGATATTTTTCTATAAAAATTCTCTTAAAATATATATATTTTAAGAATATAAAGTTATGGATTTTTAATTGTATAGAAATAATATTCCGGAAAATCATACAGAAATTAAGTATAAAATACTTAATAAATACAAGAAGACACGTATTCCTATACGTATAAATACACACCGGAATACACTACCAATACTTGGCAAAATACCCATATACAAATATACAAGTATGAAAATACACAAGTATGAGTATACCTACACTTGAGAAAATATTTATGTGAATAATACATGACAAAGCAAGATAAAAATAAATATATTATTTTTAACAATATTCCAGATAAGTGGATAAAAATAGTTTAAATTAAAATATTCTTATTTTAACTAATAGTTATATAATCTGGAATTATATAACACATATCAACCGTATAACTCAAAGAACACTAAATCCCCAAAAATAAGTCTTAATAAACAAGTAAGACTAGGAGTTGTTACACGACCTAAACGTCTAATAAAACATGGCACGTGTGTAGGTAGTTGTACGACTCGTAGAAGGACCTTTGAGTATACGTGACGGCAGGACGCAAACTTGTGAGTTCATGTCCCCCATTTCTTTTAACTGTTTTCGGTTTTATAACTCACGGGGGTGGAATACATGTTTCAAATGTTTCGAATGTTTCAAATGGTATGGTTAGCTAAGGAATGAACTGTTAGATCATGTGAATGGTTGGTACAACACTTAAGACCAATAATTTTTGTATAAAGACCAACGGGCATGAGTGATAGATCTATCTGGGTGTTGCGAGCCCCACCCATGGGTCCGGGAGTGGCCCATGAGGTGACTATGTCGTTCCATGTCACACCCCGGCCGCGTATAACGTGCAACCGCGGCGGAAACGCCGGGGAGTGTTGTGGACAGAATTAATTGTTTCATAACCATGGAAATCAAAGTTACATTTTATTTATCAACACATGTGTTACATTGTCTTCAAACAGGAAATAAAGAGTTTATAACATAATTAACTAAGTCTATCTTTATTTTTAGTCTCTAAGGCACAGGTCCGCTCTAGTGTCACCATTGTCATCCTACACGATAACTCCTGAAAACACATGTGAAAGTAGGTACGTCAGCATAAAAATGCCTGTGAGATACATAGGTTTTGTGAAAATGGGATTCATGACTTGAGTTTAAAGAAATGTTTAATAACAGTCAGTCATGAACCTTGTAATTTGTCTTGCTTTGTAAACCATTTGAAAAACGATAATATCAGATGATATGTATAGATAAGTGTAAGGTTAAACGAGTAACCAAGTAAAATGAGTTGAATAAGATAAGTTGTTTGTAAAAATAATGTCTTGTGAAGAGTATGTTATTTGTGTAAAATGTAATGTGTCTAAACTGAAATGACTTAGATAACGCTACGATATGTAATATTATACAAGCATTTATATATAGGAAGTACCAGCGGCGTATCCACCATGTTTGTATCATATTACATACGCCACGTTACTCCAACCATTTACCCAAACCAACCACCATGTAAATTGTTCATGTAAAAATCAATTGTCAAGTGTTATTGTGTAAACCATATCAAAATGTCTATGTTCAATGTAAACCACCAAGTATGTATATCAATGTCAAAATGTTTATGTTTAATGTTGATCATGTAATGTGTACCCAAAATATATCTTGTATGGTAAGTGAGATGTATCAACTAAACCATATGTAAAATGCACAAAACAAGGTGTTGAAGTAAAACATGGTTTAAATCAACGTTATGTTTTGTGGAACAATGCATGCTCTACTGATATAAACATTTATGCGGTATTGTGAAAATGCATACATCCAAGCCTTGAGACTGTGGCGATAAACCCTTAAACAAATTAAAGGTTTATCTAAGTTATGTATATCGAATTCGGTCATTCCTTCCAATCCAAACAAACCCAGGATTTCAGGAACGGGAGTTGTCAATTCCTATGGTACCACTACCTACTAACGAACGGCGTAGCTAATGTTAATGAATGTATTGTTCCATGTTAAACAAACCAAATGCTGTACCAAAATGAAGGCATGTGATGTAAACAATTGTACTAAGTATGCACACAATGGGCATAAATAGCATGAAATGCAATGTGAAAAGCAATGTACTAAGTACGCACACAATGGGCATACATAGCATGAACTGTATTGTAAAGCAATGTACTAAGTACGCACACAATGGGCATACATAGCATGAAATGTATTGTAAAGCAATGTACTAAGTACGCACACAATGGGCATACATAGCATGAAATGTATTGTAAAGCAATGTACTAAGTACGCACACAATGGGCATACATAGCATGAAATGTAATGAAATGCAACGTACTAAGTATGCACTCAAGGGGCATACAAAGCATGAAATGTAATGAAAACATGTACTATAATGTACTAACGAACATAGCAGGTTTATGATGTGAAAACATGGAAAGCATGAAAGTAACATGTAGGCACATGTGTTTCACCCCAAAAGAGTTTGGAAAACAGTAAAAGAGGGGTTCAATGTACTCACCTGAGATTGCTTTGAAGTTCTTGTATAATAACCAAATAATGCTAGAGATCACGGAATATCAAATGACACCTAATAGGTAGCTATATTAATATACCGGACCAAAATCAGAAGGATCGGATAGTATGCGGTTTCGTAAACCAAACGAGTATGGAGACTCGTGTAATATGGTTTAACAAAGCCTACATACTAAAATGAAACCTAACCTAAGTGCTTACGGCCCATTACGACCCGTTTAGGTAGCTTATGCTACTTTAACGCGTCGTTCGCGTAGAACGCGTTTGGAACGCCTAACACCGTGACCACAAGGTATAACCTCGGAAGGTTACAGCTATAGTCACCTAATGTGTTTGGTCGGATCCTAATGATCGACCAAATGGGTCGGGTTCGAAAGCATAAGCGATGGTTTAGATCGCTCACCTTACGACCCTATATAAGCACTATACTAAAAGTGACGAGCTAAGCATGTTAGAACATGCTTAACTAAGTTTAGAAAACAGGTTTGGCATCAAAACAAACGGCTTTGATGCCCACGAGTAGTTTGGTTACAAAATACACAAGAATGCGTATTTTGGCCGAAACTACAACTCGTCACTGAGCCTAGATAACGTGGTAATCAGTAGGTATAGTCACTACGGACTATAACCATCGTGATCACGCTCACGTTATGAAGTTCCAATGAACATCGTGTTGACCATAGGCTGGTCAACGCAGAAAGTCAACAAAACGTTGACTTTCGGACTCGAAAAGCGAGCGAAAGAATACTTACGGAGGGTCCCCGAATGCTAATCTAGATCAAAATGGCTTAGGTATGAAACAAAGGTTCCAACTTAGAGCTCTTGATCAGATTTTTGTGGGTTTTACTCAAAGGGGGGGTATTTATAGGAAAAGTCGAGCCGTTAGGATCGTTTCTTGAATATCGTGCCACGATCCTATGCGGACACTTGTCACAAAGTTGTGGTGGCTCAAAATGGCCCTTAACTCCTGAGATGGTGAAAGGGCATTGCCCCTTTGGTGTGTTTGAAAGGCCAAGTTTGCAAGAAAGACAAAGTTTCTGTTATTGAAGGGGCCCTGCGGCCCACATCAGGATCAGACAAAACTCAGGCGGGCCGCCTGGCTATGTCTGATCTGCACCAAGTTTCAGAATTTGCAGTTTTGGTCCCTGTTGCATGTTTAAGCTATTTCCGACACTTCTAAGGCCCGTAAAGCCAACTTTAGGGCCCTAAAATGATGCCTAAACATTGTGGACATGAAACATGCTCAGAAATATGTCGGATGTTGGTTCGTTTGGCCGTACGATCGTGATGTTCGGTTAATTACGACGGAATGCGCATAAGCGCGAAAAATGATCCAAATGACGCGACGAATGGATTTTTCTCATGCCAAAAACTAAGGCATAATATAAGGATGCTTACATAAATTTTTGGATGTCCGGATGTATTCAGAACGTAAGTTATGCGCGAAAGTGCAAACTTGTGCACTTTTTGACACTTTTAGCCCCTGAATGATCCAAAAGTTTATTTTAGCATACCAAACCCCTCAAATCCTATTTCTAAGCAATGTAAAGGATATTTATGGT
The DNA here is from genome assembly GCF_002127325.2 of Helianthus annuus. NCBI lineage: Eukaryota > Viridiplantae > Streptophyta > Magnoliopsida > Asterales > Asteraceae > Helianthus > Helianthus annuus. Next base: position 28,952,662 of record NC_035433.2, on the reverse strand, counting down.
ATGTTTAACTTATGGACATGTTCCGGAATGTTCGTTACAGTTCAAATTGGCATACTTTCGCAGTTTGTCAAGTTTAGTCCCTGTAAGTGAATTAACTTGTTTTTGCCATACCAAAGCCTTCAAAACTTATTTCTAAGTTATGTAAAGGTTATTTAAGGTATGTTGAGTATATGTTGATGTTCCGGAGTATTTGTCGCATTAAACTGAGTACGTTTACGCACCAGTTTGCGTATAATTCTCCAGAAAGCGATGTAGAGTTTGAAATTGAACAAAAGTCAAAACATGAAAAATGTAAAACACAACCAAACAAACATTGGGATAAAATAACATTGTTTTATTGATAACTGAACTATTCATAATGATTACAAGCGCAAATGTTACAGTCTCCCCTACTTGTGGAAATTTCGTCCCGAAATTTATTTAGAGGAAACTCGTGGAAAAAGATGCGGATATTTTGCCTTCATTTGATATTCGCGTTCCCAAGTAAACTCGGGTCCACGTTTAGATTCCCAGCGAACCTTGACCAAAGGAATGCGCTTGCGTTTAAGCCACTTGACTTCGCGTTCCATGATTTCTACCGGTTTCTCAACAAATTTCAGTGTTTTATCAACACGAATTTCATCAAGCGGTATGTGGAGGTTTTCATCAGCTAAACACCTCTTGAGATTGGACACGTGAAAGGTTGGATGAACATTTCCAAGTTCAGGAGGTAACTCAAGTCTGTAGGCTACCTTACCGATTCTTTCGACGATCTTGAATGGTCCAACGTATCTAGGTGCAAGTTTTCCTTTCTTTCCAAATCTGATCACACCTTTCCAAGGTGAGACCTTAAGTAATACTCGATCACCGACTTGAAAATCCAAGGGCTTGCGTTTTAGGTCCGCGTAACTCTTTTGACGGCTTCTAGCTGTCTGAAGGTTATCACGAACTTTCTTAACCTTATCTGTTGTCTCTAAAATGAGGGCAGGTCTAGTAAGCTGAGCCTCGCCGATCTCATTCCAGCAGACTGGTGAACGACATTTTCGACCATAGAGAGCCTCGAAAGGAGCCATGTTGATGCTGGAGTGATAACTGTTGTTGTAGGAGAATTCAATCAACGGAAGATGTGAATCCCAACTACCACCAAAATCGATCACACAAGCTCTAAGCATATCCTCCAGCGTCTGGATTGTTCTTTCAGATTGACCATCCGTTTGCGGATGATAAGCTGTGCTCAGATTAAGTTGGGACCCCGTAGCAGATTGCATGGTTCTCCAAAAATGAGAAGTGAAACGAGCATCTCTGTCAGAAATGATGTTCAAAGGAACACCATGTCGAGCTACAATTTCATCCACGTAGATTTGACCAAGTTTGTCAGCTGAAAAATCCTCACGGATTGGCAAGAAATGCGCTGATTTGGTAAGACGATCAACAACTACCCAGATGGCATCGTGACCTTTCTTTGTGCGCGGGAGTTTAGTAATGAGATCCATAGTAATGTTTTCCCATTTCCAAACTGGGATCTCTGGTTGCTCCAATAATCCGGAAGGACGCTGATGTTCAGCCTTAACCTTAAGACAAGTAAGGCATTTGGATACGTATAAGGCAATGTCTTTCTTTATACCAGGCCACCAATACTGAATACGAAGATCCTTATACATCTTATCTGAGCCAGGATGAATAGAATAACGAGACTTATGGGCTTCATCCATAAGCAGGGTACAAAGATTTTCTTGGCTCGGGACCCACAAACGGTCCATAAAGTAATATGATCCATTGTCTTTCAGTTCAAGGGCAGGTGTTATGTGATAAGGAAATTGCTTATCCATCAAACCTTGTGAAACATAAGCTTGTTGAGCCTGTGAAATACGTGCCTGGATATCGGTTTGAATAACAGATTGGACACGAACACAATGAAGCTTAGTACGTTCCTTGCGACTCAAAGCATCGGCTACGACATTCGCCTTACCAGGATGGTAGCGAATTTCGCAGTCATAGTCATTTAGAAGTTCAACCCAGCGTCTTTGCCTCATGTTGAGTTCTTTCTGATTGAAGATATGCTGAAGACTTTTGTGGTCCATGAAAACCACACATTTCGTACCGTACAAATAGTGTCTCCAAATCTTAAGAGCGAAGACAACTGCACCCAACTCCAGATCATGAGTGGTGTAGTTCTTCTCATGTATCTTCAACTGCCTTGATGCGTATGCTATGACTTTGTTTCTTTGCATTAGGACGCAGCCAAGACCTAATTTAGATGCGTCACAATAAACGACGAAATCATCATTGCCCTCGGGCAATGTTAGGACAGGCGTGTCGCAAAGCTTTTGTTTCAAAGTCAGAAACGCTTCCTCTTGTTTGACTCCCCAATCAAATGGCTTGTTCTTCTGAGTTAGAGCAGTTAGAGGAACTGCAATCTTTGAGAAGTTCTCAATGAAGCGGCGATAATAACCTGCTAGACCAAGAAAAGAACGAACTTCAGTAGGAGTAGTAGGTGTATCCCAATCCTTGATCGCGCTGATCTTGGAGGGATCTACATGAATACCTTGTTCGTTGACAATGTGTCCTAAGAATTGAACTTCTTTAAGCCAGAATTCACACTTGGAGAATTTGGCGAAAAACTGCTCTTTCTTTAGGAGTTCCAACGTAAGATGAAGGTGTTACTCATGATCAGCTCGCGTCTTAGAATATATCAAAATGTCATCAATGAAAACGATGATGAACTTATCTAAATAAGGCTTGCAGACCCTATTCATCAAGTCCATGAAAACAGCAGGAGCATTAGTCAAACCGAATGGCATGACTGTGAACTCATAATGTCCATAGCGAGTACGGAACGCTATCTTCGGAATGTCTTCCTCATGCACCCGAAGTTGATGATATCCAGATCGCAGATCAATCTTTGAAAAGTAAGAAGCGCCTTGCAATCGATCAAAGAGATCATCAATGCGAGGTAGGGGATATCGATTCTTGATGGTGAGCTTGTTAAGCTCACGATAATCGATACACATCCTAAAAGATCCATCCTTCTTCTTGACAAAGAGAATGGGAGCACCCCAAGGTGAAAAGCTAGGACGGATAAAACCTTTGTCAGAGAGCTCCTGAAGCTGCTTAGATAACTCTTGCATCTCAGACGGTGCAAGACGGTATGGAGCTCTGGCAATGGGATTTGCACCTGGTACGAGATCAATACGGAACTCGACTTGGAGTGCTGGAGGTAGACCAGGTAACTCTTCAGGAAAGACTTCAGAATAATCCCGAACGACAGGAATATCTGAAATAGACTTACCTTTGCCCTTATCTGCTACAACATGTGCTAAGAAAGCCACATATTTCTTTTGTAGATACTTCCGTGCTTTAAAACAAGACATGAGTTTGAGACCACCGGCAGGCTTCTCACCACGAACCTGTAGGATCTCGCCTGTCAACAGCGGCACACGAACAATCTTCTCAGAACAAACTATCTCTGCGCGATGCTTAGATAACCAATCCATACCCACAATAACGTCGAAGCTTCCAAGTTGCATTGGCGTGAGGTCAATAGGAAAAATATGGTCGTTAAGGTTCAACTGGCAGTTGCGGAAAACAGAATCAAGAACAATGGGTTCACCACTGGCAACCTCTACTGTCAAAGGTTTACCTAGTTTCGTTCTAGACATGCGAAGCATTGGCTCAAAAGACAATGACACAAAACTCTTGTCGGCACCCGAATCAAAAAGAACAGATGCTGACTGATTATTAATAAAGAACGTACCATTCACCACTTCATTGTCTGCTTGTGCCTCTTGAGCATTCATGTTGAAGACTCGCCCTCGAGCCTGAGCCTGATTCTGATTCTGGTTCTGGTTTGCTAGCCTTGGGCACCGGTTTCTGTAGTGGGTCAGATCCCCACAGTTATAACAAGCACCTGGTAGGTAGTTTGGTCGTGCAGCTTGACCCTGTTGCTGAGCAAGAGGCTGAGCAACTTGTTGAGCAGGGTTCTGAACTGCACGATTTTGAGCAAACCGACAAACATCGGCAAGATGACCTGACTTCCCACAGTTAGTACAGAAACGGCACTGATGTTGCGGCTGATGGTGACTGTTGCAACGATTGCACAAAGGTGCACTTCCTAAATAGGGCTTCTTTGCTGGAGGCTGTGCGGCTTGGTTGGGAGCTGCCTGGTTAGCTTGGGCAGTGACAGCAAAATTTTGGGAAGCCTTACGCTTCTTTGCCCTTTTTGATGAACCAGACTCCTTTCCATTCTTGTTTTGACCTTCCTTGCTATCTTCCTTGTCAGAAGACTGTTTCTTGCCCTTGTCACCCTTCCTGTGTAATTTATTCTTTCGAATCTGCGACTCAGTCAGTGTCGCTGATAACTCGATTGCCTGACGGAGTGTAGTAGGGTTGCTACCAGTAATAATGTCTTGTACTGAGTCAGGCAGGCCGTCGATGTACCTTTCGATAGCCTTGTCGAGTGGGGCGACCATAGTCAGGCAAAGTAGACTCAGCTCCTCAAACCTATCAGTATATGCCCTGTGCTCGCCACTATCTTATTTCAAATCATCAAACTCCTTCTCCAACGCTCGTTGCTCATAACGAGGACAAAACTCCCTCATCATAAGAGCTCTCAGTTCAGCCCATGTCTGTGCTAGAGCAACGTCTGCACCACGGTCTCTCATTACTCCATTCCACCATGTAAGAGCCCTCTTCTGAAACACGCTTGAAGAAAACTCGACCTTGCGATTATCCGGACACTGCACGTGGCGAAAAGTATTCTTGATGCTCTCGAACCATTGAAGAAGCCCAGTTGCTCCCTCAGAACCACTAAACTTGAGTGGTTTAGCCGAGTTAAAGTTCTTGAAATTGCATGTACCATTGTTGTTGTTGTTGGCTTGGTTCCATTGAGCAAAGAGATTTGGGAATTGAGCAGCCATCTGCTGCGCAATAATTTCCGCCAGCTCGGCAGTTGCTATCTGGTGTTCGCGTCGAGGAGGCATTCTGAAAGAGGAAAACATGAAAGGAAACGAGTGAGATGATTGGATGAAGAGAATGAGATGAAACAGAATCAACAAAAGCAAAGATGATGGTTATGTATCGCTAAGCAAACAAGCGACACATAATGTCTAATCAAAGTAAATGGGTCGAAAATAATGCATTGCGAAGACATGCTCGCCTACAAGTGAACACTCACCCCAAGAGTTCCCAGGTAAGAGTGACTGGTCCGATTATGTGGATTTGTACGAACACTCTAGCCTTAGACAGAAAGCTCAGGGTACAGGCATTCACTCTTCCAGTTCGCACGTGTTCACACTATTAAAACCCGAAAACCTTGACGAGATTTTGAAAATTCAAAAGGGGTTCAAAACCATATAACAGAGGGTTCATAACCTAGTAATCAATCATCCTAGAACAGATGATTAATTTTCAAAGCGGATTCGGAATCGAAATTCTCGTTGTGGTTATCACCTAAGGATAGGTGATGTGCATGTTTTAAAATCTAAACACAAGATAACTTGTGTTAGGGTCCTAGAAAGTTATAGTCTAGGTCAAAGCATTACTATTACCTAATTCCCTATAACCATTGGCTCTGATACCAACTCTTCTGTCACACCCCGGCCGCGTATAACGTGCAACCACGGCGGAAACGCCGGGGAGTGTTGTGGACAGAATTAATTGTTTCATAACCATGGAAATCAAAGTTACATTTTATTTATCAACACATGTGTTACATTGTCTTCAAACAGGAAATAAAGAGTTTATAACATAATTAACTAAGTCTATCTTTATTTTTAGTCACAGGTCCGCCCTAGTGTCACCATTGTCATCCTACACGATATCTCATGAAAACACATGTGAAAGTAGGTACGTCAGCATAAAAATGCCTGTGAGATACATAGGTTTTGTGAAAATGGATTCATGACTTGAGTTTAAAGAAATGTTTAATAACAGTCAGTCATGAACCTTGTAATTTGTCTTGCTTTGTAAACCATTTGAAAAACGATAATATCAGATGATACGTATAGATAAGTGTAAGGTTAAACGAGTAACCAAGTAAAATGAGTTGAATAAGATAAGTTGTTTGTAAAAATAATGTCTTGTGAAGAGTATGTTATTTGTGTAAAATGTAATGTGTCTAAACTGAAATGACTTAGATTACGCTACGATATGTAATATTATACAAGCATTTATATATAGGAAGTACCAGCGGCGTATCCACCATGTTTGTATCATATTACATACGCCACGTTACTCCAACCATTTACCCAAACCAACCACCATGTAAATTGTTCACGTATAAATCAATTGTCAAGTGTTATTGTGTAAACCATATCAAAATGTCTATATTCAATGTAAACCACCAAGTATGTATATCAATGTCAAAATGTTTATGTTTAATGTAGATCATGTAATGTGTACCCAAAATATATCTTGTATGGTAAGTGAGACGTATCAACTAAACCATATGTAAAATGCACAAAACAAGGTGTTGAAGTAAAACATGGTTTAAATCAACGTTATATTTTGTGGAACAATGCATGCTCTACTGATATAAACATTTATGCGGTATTGTGAAAATGCATACATCCAAGCCTTGAGACTGTGGCGATAAACCCTTAAACAAATTAAAGGTTTATCTAAGTTATGTATATCGAATTCGGTCATTCCTTCCAATCCAAACAAACCCAGGATTTCAGGAACGGGAGTTGTCAATTCCTATGGTACCACTACCTACTAACGAACGGCGTAGCTAATGTTAATGAATGTATTATTCCATGTTAAACAAACCAAATGCTGTACCAAAATGAAGGCATGTGATGTAAACAATTGTACTAAGTATCCACACAATGGGCATAAATAGCATGAAATGCAATGTGAAAAGCAATGTACTAAGTACGCACACAATGGGCATACATAGCATGAACTGTATTGTAAAGCAATGTACTAAGTACGCACACAATGGGCATACATAGCATGAAATGTATTGTAAAGCAATGTACTAAGTACGCACACAATAGGCATACATAGCATGAAATGTATTGTAAAGCAATGTACTAAGTATGCACACAATAGGCATACATAGCATGAAATGTAATGAAATGCAACGTACTAAGTATGCACTCAAGGGGCATACATAGCATGAAATGTAATGAAAACATGTACTATAATGTACAAACAAACATAGCAGGTTTATGATGTGAAAACATGGAAAGCATGAAAGTAACAAGTAGGCACATGTGTTTCACCCCAAAACAGTTTGGAAAACAGTAAAAGAGGGGTTCAATGTACTCACCTGAGATTGCTTTGAAGCTCTTGTATAATAACCAAATAATGCTAGAGATCACGGAATATCAAACGGCACCTAATAGGTAGCTATATTAATATACCGGACCAAAATCGGAAGGATCGGATAGTATGCGGGTTCCTAAACCAAACGAGTATGGAGACTCGTGTAATATGGTTTAACAAAGCCTACATACTAAAATGAAACCTAACCTAAGTGCTTACGGCCCATTACGACCCGTTTAGGTAGCTTATGCTACTTTAACACGTCGTTCGCGTAGAACGCGTTTGGAACGCCTAACACCGTGACCACAAGGTATAACCTCGGAAGGTTACAGCTATGGTAACCTAATGTGTTTGGTCGGATCCTAATGATCGACCAAATGGGTCGGGTTCGAAAGCATAAGCGATGGTTTAGATCGCTCACCTTACGACCCTATATAAGCACTATACTAAAAGTGACGAGCTAAGCATGTTAGAACATGCTTAACTAAGTTTAGAAAACAGGTTTGGCATCAAAACAAATGGCTTTGATGCCCACGAGTAGTTTGGTTACAAAATACACAAGAATGAGTATTTTGGCCGAAACTACGACTCGTCACTGAGCCTAGATAACGTGTTAATCAGTAGGTATAGTCACTACGGACTATAACCATCGTGATCATGCTCACGTTATGAAGTTCCAATGAACTTCGTGTTGACCATAGGCTGGTCAACGCAGAAAGTCAACAAAACGTTGACTTTTGGACTCGAAAAGCGAATAAGAGCGAAAGAATACTTACGGAGGGTCCCCGAATGCTAATCTAGATCAAAATGGCTCAGGTATGAAACAAAGGTTCCAACTTAGAGCTCTTGATCAGATTTTTGTGGGTTTTACTCAAAAGAGGGGGGTATTTATAGGAAAAGTAGAGCCGTTAGGATCGTTTCTTGAATATCGTGCCACGATCCTATGCGTACACTTGTCACACAGTTGTGGTGGCTCAAAATGGCCCTTAACTCCTGAGATGGTGAAAGGGCATTGCCCTTTGGTGTGTTTGAAAGGCCAAGTTTGCAAGAAAGACAAAGTTTCTGTTACTGAAGGGGCTATGCGGCCCGCATCAGGATTAGACAAAACTCAGGCGGGCCGCTTGGCTATGTCTGATCTGCACCAAGTTTCAGAATTGGTAGTTTTGGTCCCTATTGCATGTTTAAGCTATTTCCGACACTTCTAAGGCCCGTAAAGCCAACTTTAAGGCCCTAAAATGATGACAAAACATTGTGGACATGAAACATGCTCTGAAATATGTCGGATGTTGGTTCGTTTGGCCGTACGATCGAGATGTTCGGTTAATTACGACGGAATGCGCATATGCGCGAAAAATGATCCAAATGACCCGAAGAATGGATTTTTCTCATGCCAAACACTAAGGCATAATATAAGGATGCTTACATAAATTTTTGGATGTCCGGATGTATTCAGAACGTAAGTTATGCGCGAAAGTGCAAACTTGTGCACTTTTTGACACTTTTAGCCCCTGAAGGATCCAAAAGTTTATTTTAGCATACCAAACCCCTCAAAGCCTATTTCTAAGCTATGTAAAGGATATTTATGGTATGTTTAACTTGTGGACATGTTCCGGAATGTTCGTTACAGTTCAAATTGGCATACATCCGCAGTTTGTCAAGTTTAGTCCCTGTAAGTGAATTAACTTGTTTTTGCCATACCAAAGCCTTCAAAACTTATTTCTAAGTTATGTAAAGGTTATTTAAGGTATGTTGAGTATATGTTGATGTTCCGGAGTATTTGTCGCATTAAACTGAGTACGTTTACGCACCAGTTTACGTATAATTCTCCAGAATGCGATGTAGAGTTTGAAATTGAACAAAAGTCAAAACATGAAAAATGTAAAACACAACCAAACAAACATTGGGATAAAATAACATTGTTTTATTGATAACTGAATTGTTCATAGTGATTACAAGCGCAAATGTTACATTCCAGCCGGGTGGCCCGATACGAAATTCACAAAGGTTTGAGCCTTCCTGCACCATTGCTCACATATTAATGTCCTTGCAAAACATTAATTGATCTGTTCATAGACGCTTTCATACCGGATTACAAAGGCATACTTACAAAGGATTACAAGTTTATACGAGCGCGCATACAAAACACATGAACTCGCTCAACTTTTGTTGATGTTTTCAAATTACATGTATTTCAGGAAACTAATTGGATCTGGCGGCGTTAGAAAGATTTCAAGAAGATATTAAAAGTTTGATGTCATCCTTTTGGAAGGGTTTGATTAGTATATTTTATCTTCGATAAGATATACGAACGAAAGCCTTAGTTTAAAAAGTCTTTTGTTTTATAAAGACCTTTATAGAACTTATTACTTTGAATGGTTTGTAAACTTAACTTGAAGTTTGCTGGTTTAACTTAACGACTTGGGTTTGTAATATTTTGAAACTTATGTATGGATGAACATCATGTTTTATCATATAGTTGTTTGTCATAATTGAATGCAATGATGTTGATCAAGTCACACAATACACGCTTCCGCAAAATTCAGGGTGTGACATATTCCCCGTGGTTCACAGTGGGATCGGCTTTTAAGCTATCGTATATGCCGACCTACAGGGAGATACTTGTCGAGTTTCTGTCGTCGTTCGAGTTTCATCCTCGTCAGCCAGAGCAGGTTGTGGACCCGGCGCAACACCCCCCCCCCACCCGAGGTTTCTTTTCGCATGGCCGCCCAGGCTCATTCTATGTCACTTGTAGAGCTTGCGGTGCATAGCGGTTTATATACGGAGGCTGAGATCGCTACGGATCTATATACGAGGGTACGTTTAACACTAATTTTGTTTTGTTATTATTATTATTTTAATATATAACATTTTAGACTTAATATTAATTTAACGTTTAATAAAAATTCATGTAAACAGGGGTTGGTAATGGCTGATAAACCCACGCTTTTAGAGTTTTGGGCTGTGATCGCGGAGAGCTGTTATTGGGACCACATGAATCCAAGGGGAGGGTTACGGGATTCGTGATCCGCTCTTCAGGTACGTTAGTTTAGATTTTTTAACTTAATAAGCTGTGATACTGATTTTAACATTGAATTTGTTAGTGCATGCATCTGTCGACTTCGTCTTGTATCGAGTCTTGTACTAGACAGGTTAGATCAGGGCACGTTGTACGAGAAAATAGGAAGTTTTGGTGTTAATTGTGGTGATTCCGCTTGAACTTACTGATTCCGCTTGAAATGACATTGGTCAGTTTCAAGCGAAATCACATGTTTTTGATTCCGCTTGAAATGGATCATGTCATTTCAAGCGAAACCCTAGGCCTATATATAGTTTTTCAAGCGAGATCACTTGTATTGATTCGGAATTTGGATACCGAGGTGCTGCCGGTTTTCCTTTTTGTGTATAATCTGTTATATATCAGTCAGAAGTGAGTTTAAAGTGAATTGATAGTTGTTTCTAAGTCAGTTTCTTAGTTTCCGCCTCTGAAACTGATCAAAACTCCTCTGAACGACTCGTTCGGGTCCGTACACGATCCTACAAGTGGTATCATAGCTCAGGAGGAGGAGTTTTGCCGAATTCAGCTGGTTTTCGTTGTGTTTTCTGACTTCTACACCTTCTTTCTTAAATAGAACAAGTTTTTATGGTCAAAATCGGTTCAATTTTTTCACAGTTTGTGTAAAAGTGCATATTAACAAACCCTTGAAAGTTTGAGGGCAAAATTCAGACTAAAAAGTGGTAAAATGGACCTTAGACTTGATTCCGCTTGAAAGAATGTTTTGAGATTTCACCTGACATTGCATATCTCGCTTGAAAGTTTCAAGCGAAATTAGAGATTTCGCTTGAGTTTATCAGATTTCGCTTCAAAAGGAGATATTTCGCTTGAAAGGGTTCAAGCGAAATCAGGGTTTTTGTTTCATTCAGATTTCGCTTGAAAATTATTGGTGATTCCGCTCCAAAGGATATTACTGCTTATTCCGCTTGAAGATATCTTTTGATATTCCGCTTGAAAAGAGTTGCTTGGTTATTTCGCTTGAACTGTCTGTTTTAGAAAACCGTGTTACCGAGTCATGCAAGAAAAGTTCTATAACGCGTTTGCTACACCGTCGACTACTCCGCCAGTCGTTGCACAAAACATGAACTTAGAAAACGAAACCGGAACAATGTAAAAGTCCCCGAAGCTTATGGGAATTGAGGAGTATTATGGATGGAAGAATCGGTTTGAGAATTGGGTTCAGGCAAACCATCTAAGGGCGTGGGAAAGTATTGAAACCAAGTATGTTAGACCACAGTCTGCGTTGAATATTGACAAAATCATCTCATAATTTTCAGACCAAGAGAGAGACAGTTATAAAGGAGAAAAAATGATGATCAGTCTTCTACAACAAGCTGTCAAAGAAGACATTTTTATTTTACTTCAGCATGATGGGAGTGCATTTTCGATCTGGGAAGCTCTTAAGAAGAAATTTGAAGGAAGCACAGAAATGCTCAAGAGTAAAGCATCGTTGCTGAAAAAGGAGTTTGAATTGTTTACCACAGAAGGAATGGGTACGTATCTGATGATTCTGAAGAATTCTGGAGAGTTTAGCCGGTTGTCCATTGGTCAGTTTATTGAAAAGCTTGAGGCACAGGATCTTGAACAACAGAAGATTGCAAGAATGAACAGTTCTAATCATCAACAAGATATCAAACTGTATTATGAAGGAAATGTTCAAACTTCTGAAGCAAGTCCTAAGATCCAAACCGCGTTTAGTGCAGGAAATCAATCTGGTACAGGTAGTCAAAGTTCAGTCAACACTAGTGTATTTTCAAATGTTAATTCTCCAAGTGTTCAAAGTGTGAATGTTGGTAATGGGCATATGATTCAGTGCAATGTGGCTTTGCATCTTCAAAATGGACAGAATTTTTCTGAAGAAGTTGTAAAGAGTCATATGGGATTACTGGCTACTGCTTTGGAATCTTATGAAGGGTTGATTGCCGGGAAAATTGGTAATCCGATACTAACAAAGGAAGATTATGACCAGATCGATGCAGAAGAATTGGAGCTCATGGACATCAAATGGTGTCTAGCTAGTGTTTTGAGAAGAGCTGAAAAGTTCAAAATGATTACTGGAAGAAATGACTTTTTGGATGCTCATCTTTCAGCTTTAGGTTTTGATATATCTAAAGTTACTTGTTTTAAATGCAGGGAAAAAGGTCACTTCAAAAGAGAGTGCAAAAATCAGGAGACTAGTGGAGCAAAGAATCCTTTTGGAAAGGATGATTATTATCGGAAGGCAATATATCAGCAAATCACTCATCAACCACATCAACAAAAGGATTCACAAACTGCACATGGAAAAATGATCGAAGATGCCAACAAGAAAGCTTATTACGGCATTATAGATCAAGATGACGAGAAAGTGGCTGAAGGTTTTAGCTGGGACAAGTATATTCCAGTTGATCTCAATGTTAAAGCTTTCATTGCTCAGATTATTCAAAAGCCAGAGTTGATGAAGGAATGGATAGCAGTGTTATCAGATGAAGAGAAAAGTGAAGATGAAGGATCTGTTTCATCTAAAAACAGTCCATCTGATACAAGTGATGAGGATGAAGAATTTGAACAAATAAATATTGGAAAACTCATTTATCTTCTGACAGTTTTGAATTTTATTTTGCAGATAAACTGAAGAAACTCAAAGAGAGAAAAGCTGCAAAAGAAATGAAAGAAGTCAAGGTGATTGAGAAAATAGTTGAAGTAGAAAAGATAGGGGAAGTTAAGAAGATTGTGGAGGTCGAAAAGATAGTTGAAGTCACAAAACCTTGTCTTACAAGTTCAGAATCCTGCAAACAATGTGAAGAAAAAGATGAGAGGTTTAGTGAATCAGAAAAGTTAAAAGAAAAATTGTTGTTCGATGTCAAGAATTTGAAAGAATCATATGATGTATTGAACAGAACTGTGAATAGTTTGCAGAAAACTAACTCTGAACGAGAAAATGCTTTGAAGATGATGAATGCAACCATGATGTCGAAGCAGAAAGAGATAAATTTTTACATTGAAGAATGTGCAAAATGGAAGCAAGAGTTAGATGGTGAAAAAGTTGAAAACGAAAGAATCAGACGATTACTAAGAAGTTATACAAGTTCTGATTACTTAATTGACATAATTTATCCTACTGTTGCAGGTTTTGAGGCGTTTAAAGATGAAGAAATGAAGCCAAAGAAGGAAAAGGATACTGGTAAGAAACAGAGTATCATGTTATAACAAGTGTCCGCCTCCAATTTGGGAAGCGTACTCGCCTAGGAAACCGAATGAGGTACAAGTAAAAAGGGCAGTCAATTTAAAGTTAGAGTCCGAGTTAACCGATGTTTTACCAGACAACATTGACATCACGTTCACAGCGTCCGACACAGATTATGAATCCGACTTAATAAAAAGAGTGGTCGATCAGGTGTTGGATAAGGATGAAGAGTCAGAGTCAAAGTCTGAGTCCGAAAGTTCGTGTTTGTCAGTTGGGAGTTCAAGTTCGTCTGTCAGGAGTTCGAAAACGTCGGGGAAACGTGTTTATAGTAAAGAATTTTTGTTGTCAAAATCAAATTTGAATGACGAAACATTTGAAGTTGTATATACTTTGAATGATTCTGACAAATTATATTTTGATAAAGAGTTTCCAATAAGAAGTGTTCGTCTTGACATGATCAAAAAGGTTTTCAAAATGACAGAAATTAATATTTCTAAAATAAAAGATTTAAATCTTACTGGAAAACCTAAAAAATACACTTCAAGAGTTCAACAACGGTTAAACAAGAAAAAAGGTTACAATTATGGTTTGGATTGTCAAAAAAAACCAAACCATAATGGTAATTTCAAAAAGAAAGGTCTTGGATTTATTCCACCGGAAAACTATAAAAATGAGAAGATTTCTAAAAATACAAAATTTGTTTCAGGACCGTCTGCTGAAAAGGAAAAGAAGAGCTCATTCTGGAGACAATCAAATCAAGAATTTCTTGCTGCAAAGAAGAAGAATGAAGTTCAAAGAAAAGAAACCAGAACCTGTTTTAGATGCAATGAAATTAGTCATATTGCATGGAACTGTCCTAAAGCAACAAATACAAAACAGGGAGTTTCTGGAATACTGAAAGAAGTTGTTGTTGATAAAACTAAGCCACCAACTGAGAAATTTAAAGTGTTTAAAAATTCAACATATGAAGTTGTTGAATGTTCAAAGAGATTTTATAGGAGAAGTGTGAAGCTTGACAACCAAAAGTGGGTTGTTAAGAAATCTGACGTGAAAACTGACCATGAATCTGATTCCACAAAATCAGAGGAGCCACATGTTGTTAAAAAGAGTGAAAACTCAGTACCTTCAATGGATGATGAGAACTTTCCACCATTGAGGACTAAAAATTTTAAACGAAAAATTGGGAAAGTTGAGATCTCGAATCAATTTTATTCTGAAAAGGATGAATTTGATGTTGAGAAAGATTTTAATGGAAATGTAAAGAAAATTTTTGGAAAGATGATCGATAGGAAGGTTAAAGGGGTAAAAGAGTTTTATGCTAAAAAGAAGGCAACTTACACCCCAACTGCTGATGAATTAATTTCACCCAAGGCTGGTCAGGCTTGGGTGGACATTTTCTTTGCTTGAAAAACCTGACTTGCTGGAGATCCCAAGTTTGTAATCGCGGATCAGGAATCGGCATCTTTCTTAAAATCTGTTTGTATGAAAGAATTTAAAAATTTTTATATTTTACAGGCAATGCAGGAATTGCCGGAGCTTCCAGATTGGTAAGTGCGAAGCAGGAATCGGCATCTTGATTGGTAAAATGGTTTGTGTAGATGCTTTATTCCTACATGTGATTAAATGATTTGGATATACTCACAAGTGATAAGAGGTTGGATCTTACAAGTGATTCGTCAAGGTCATAAGTTTGAACTTGATGTAATCCTCTTATATGTGGTTGAATGAACAAGATGATGAACCAATCCCTACAAGTGGTAAAATCAACTAAACTTATTTTCCGGAAAAATCATTTTGATTAAAACAAACTTAAGTGTTTTGAAATCATAATGAGAAAATGGTTTGTTGAAAGGGGGAGTTCTGATTGTTTATGCCGAATGGATGGCGATATGAGGCAATTTGATATCAGTTGTCAACTTTCTGTATAGTTTGTTTTCAAATTTCTTTAAATGTGTTTGCATTTTAGGGGGAGTAAGAATTTCTGAAAATCCAAAAACATTAGAAAAATTTGAAAAAGCCAAAAACATGATAAAATCTAAAATGAGTTTTGTTGTGAAAAAAAGGAAATGATAGTACATCAGTGGACTGTCACAACATGCTAAAGAAATGGAAAGTTAAAAATGTGATAAACAATCTCACTGCGGATATGCCAGTAGATTTTTATACATTTAGTAAATTGTGATGAGATATAAACCTAAAATTCAAACTTACTTATATCGTGGGGAACAACTTCTTGGATATATGGGTAACCCCCGAAATCTTGTTTGAAAGGTCCCTCTTTCTGAGATACTAGGTCTTTATGCTTAGAGATATCTGGGGTATTATCCCAGGACTTCTGCTGAATGGAAATTCTGACCTAGTCCCCGTATAATACTTTCTGAAAATGCTTGAAATATAGAGCCGCCCTCAGCATAAAAAATGATGAAACATTGAAAAATGCTAATCATGTGCTATTGAAGAAAAGATCCTCTAAAGGGGACACACCAAAAAGTCGAGCCGTCATCTCTCTGCTGAACGGAAGTTCTGACCTGAGCTCTCACGGTTTCGCACCTAACCCCGTACATATATCATCTAGGTATACTTACCTGTAAGACTGAATATTGGGATCTGGATACGGGAGTATATTCAAGTAGTGGGACACGCGAATAAGTTTAAGTTCTTAAGACATTAATATTGTATCTCAGATCAGTTGAACTTTGTGTGAAAATTTAAGTGGACAAATATACTGACAATCTAGGTGAATTGTTTAGAACTTAAAACGAAATGAAGCTTAACGGTGTTGGTGATTTGTCTCATAAACAATAAACTGATATGATCCTCTTACACAAACTCACAAAAATAATGTCTGTAAATATTTCTTTACTGCATCTCTCTTATTAAAAAATCCAAAAAGATTTTTAGTGTGTTTTAGCATAAAGTTTGAAAAATTCAAAAGATTTTCGACAACTGGTGTTGGAGAGCTGATTTTCAAAATTCTAAGTGCTAGACATGATGACCATTTTGTGAGGGGGAGTCTGTTCTTAAACAAATAAATTTTAATCAAATCTACAAGTGGTTCATCAGGATTATAATTGATAAATCTTTCTGGTTGATTTGAGGGAGAGTTTGAGTTAGTGCATATATTTTCATATTAAATTGTCATGAAATTTACTTTGAGGTAGAGATTGTGCAGATATCCTGAGCTGGATGAGAGCCAGGTCACGATCTTGGAACAACCTATTGAAGAGCCAGGTTCTAATACCTGAGGGCTGTGTGGATAAAGTGTGAGCCAGACTACGATCCTGAAGCAGATGATGCTGATGAACTTAAGGAATGCCAGCACATTGTTAGGGGGAGTCTGTTGATGATAAGAGACAGAGAAAAGCCCAAAGACTGATAGACATTGAAGACGCAGAGACTCGACACGAAAGACTCGTCAACATCTGAGGGGGAGTCTGTTAGTGCATGCATCTGTCGACTTTGTCTTGTATCGAGTCTTATACTAGATAGGTTAGATCAGGGCACGTTGTACGAGAAAATAGGAAGTTTTGGTGTTAATTGTGGTGATTCCGCTTGAACTTACTGATTCCGCTTGAAATGACATTGGTCAGTTTCAAGCGAAATCACATGTTTTTGATTCTGCTTGAAATGGATCATGTCATTTCAAGCGAAACCCTAGGCCTATATATAGTTGTTCAAGCGAGATCACTTGTATTGATTCGGAATTTGGATACCGAGGTGCTGCCGGTTTTCCTTTTTGTGTATAATCTATTATATATCAATCAGAAGTGAGTTTAAAGTGAATTGATAGTTGTTTCTAAGTTAGTTTCTTAGTTTCCGCCTCTGAAACTGATCAAAACTCCTCTGAACGACTCGTTCGGGTCCGTACACGATCCTACAGAATTCTTGGTCTATTTTATATATTTATATACCTACAGATGGAATTGTATCAATTGTCAACTTGCCATATTGTACTAGTGATTTAGATGAACAATTTTTGCTATCTTGTTTGTGAATTTTGAACGTTTATTTGGTTTTGACTGTTTCTCTTTGTAGAAAAAAATTAGATATTTATGTGATTTTCTAATCATTCCACATCTTGATGTTTATGATCTTTGTGTATATGTTAGTGATAGTGGTGGAATAGTTGAATTTGTGGTATGGCCGAACATTTAATCGTTTGCGAAGTTAAACAAAGATTCAGTGTTGTATTATATGTACTTTATGATACAATGCCTAATTGTCACCATATAATATATTAATCTTGATTGTACAATATGATAGATCAATGTCATTACGTGTAGGCGATCGTATACGACGCGAACAGGCGTTTAATCGATGCGAACGCAGCCGCAGACGGGCGTTTAAACGGCTGCAAACGCAGCCGCAAACGGCTGCAAAATCACTATCGTTTGCGGCTGCGTTTGCAGCCATTTAAACGCCCGTTTGCGGCTGGGTTCGCTGGTTCGGACCAAGAAACTACCTGTTTTACTCTTAATATGTGGTTCTTATAAATTTTTGGTTTTCAGGGCGAGGATGATGGACGATGAAATGCAGCTAGAACAATTCAATCAAGAGGATCCTCTCGAGAAGCACCTGTACTTGGAGTTTCCTTCGGAGTCTGACGCTGCTCTCCGTTGCGAGAAGCTTCGGAAGATGCATGTAGGTGCCCACTTTGCGGTTAGTTGGAATACACTCCGGTCCCTCGCGGCTGAAGATTGGGCGCAGGAGTTTATTCCACGTGGTTCACCGTAGGATCGGCTTTTTGAGCTATCGTATATGCCGACCTACAGAGAGATACTTGTCGAGTTCTGTCATTGTTCGAGTTTCATCCTCGACAGCCAGAGCAGGCTGTGGACCCGGCGCAGTCCCAGACCAGGCGCGTTCTATGTCGCTTGCAGAGTTTGCGGTGCATAGCGGTTTATATACGGAGGCTGAGATCGCTACGGATCTATATATGAGGGTACGTTTAACACTAATTTTGTTTTGTTATTAGTATTATTATTTTAATATATAACATTTAAGACTTAATATTAATTTAACATTTAATAAACATTCGTGTAAACGGGGGTTGGTAATGGCTAATAAACCCACGCTTTTAGGGTTTTGGGCTGTGATCGCGGAGAGCCGTTATTGGGACCACGTGAACTCCAAGCGGAGGGTTACGCGGATTCGTGATCCGCTCTTCAGGTACGATAGTTATTATTATTTAAATAATACTTGTTATTATTTAAATATATATTTAATATATCAATTAAAAACTATATAAATAGTGTGCCGCATTTGCAGCCGTTATATATATATGTATATATATATATATATACTCATATAATATATTAATTAAAAACTATATAAACGTCTGCCGACTTCGCAGCCGTTTGCGGCTGCGTTTGCAGTCGTTTAAAGGCAAGTTTACAGCTGCAAACGTAGCCGCAAATAGCAGCGATTTCGCAGCCATTTGCGGCTGCGTCTACAGCCGTTTAAACGCCCTTTTATGGCTGCGTTTGCAGCCGTAAACAGCCTTTAAACGGCTGCAAACGTAGCTGCAAAAGGTTGTGAAATCGCTGATGTTTGCGGCTGCGTTTGTAGCCGTTTAATGGCCTGTTTACGGTTGCAAACGCAGCCGCAAACGGCTGTGAAATTGCTGTCATTTACGGCTGCGTTTCAGGCCTTTTAATGGCTACAAACGCAGCCATAAACGGCTTTTAAATGTCCGTTTACGGCTGCAAACGCAACCGCGAACTTCTTTTAAATGCCCGTTTACGGCTGCAAACACAGCCGTGTACGCCGATTTTGTAAGGCGCGTACCTCCCTAACGAGCATCGAAACTAAGATCGTCGTTAAAATAAAAAAAAATTATTTACTCGACGTCTTCCGTAAGGGGCGTAGGTCCCTTACGATCGCCGAGACTAAGATCGTCGCTAAAATATAATATTTTTGTTATTTAGTCGAAGTCGAATCGTAAGGCGCGTAGGTCCCTAACGTTAGTCGAAACTAAGATCGTCGTTAAAATATAATAACTTTATATTTTAACGACGATCTTAGTTTCAACGCTCGTTAGGGACCTATGCGCCATACGGTTCGACTTGGACTAAATAATAAAAAAATTATATTTTAGTGACGATCTTAGTTTCGACGCTCGTTAGGGACCTACGCGCCTTACGATTCGACTTCGACTAAATAATAAAATAATTATATTTTAACGACGATCTTAGTTTCGACGCTCGTTAGGGACCTACGCGCCTTACGGACAACGTCGACTAAATAACAAAACTTATATATTTTAACGGCGAACTTAGTTTCGACGCTCATTAGGGACCTACGCGCCTTACGGTTCGACTTCGACTAAATAATAAAAAAATATATTTTAAAGGCGATCTTAGTTTCGACGCTCGTTAGGGACGTACGCGCTCGAAATCCGTAACGAGTCAAAAATATATAATCTTTTTTATTATTTAGTCGACATCGTCCGTTACGTGCGTCGAAATCCGTAACGAGTCAAAATAATATTGTATTTTTATTATTTAGTCGACGTCGTCCGTTACGAGCCTAGGTCCGTTACGCGAGTAGAAATCCGTAACGAATCAAAAATATATTGTTTTTTTATCCTCATTTAATTGATGTCGTCTGATTATAATTTACTGACTGGTTTTCTTTTGTACAGGTATATTCACAAGATGATATCTACTTCCATCCCCGCTCGAAACAAGAGCCGGGAGTGGTGTACGAGCGGTGACCTGTTTTTCATGTATTGCCTCTTGTACAAGAGGCCGTGCGCTCTCGCACACGGGTTGGCGCAATAGATAGCCCTTTCGTTGGGCTATCACCCGGAGAATGACCACCCGCGTATAGGCCTGGCGATACAGCCGAAGTGGATGGGGATGAACATAGTATCGAGAATGCATGTTACCAAAAAATTTCCCATGCGGGAAGCGGTTTAAGGCTGTGGACGGCCAGCCTTACGCGCTTACACAGCTGCCGGCACAGTTCGATCTGGTATATCCCCGGCGCGATCCGGAGGTGCCGGAGGAGCAGAGCCGGCCATGGTCATTCCAGAGCCACCACAGCCGCGTGGACCACCCGGGGTGCCTCAGTTCCCACGACATTAGGCCCGGTCCTGCCCCATCGTATCAGCGGCTACGTCGCGACGTTGACAGGCTGACGTAGGTCGTGGAGTGGATGGCTGTAGAGCTGCAGAGGCTTTCAGAGCGTGAGGGGTTGCCTCCACAACAGTTCATTCCGCCAGCGGAATGGCATCAGCAGCATGAGTAGGAGGAGCAGCAGCATGAGCAGGAGGAGCAGCAGCATGAGCAGGAGGAGCAGAAGGATCCACTGCCATAGTATTTTATCATTTTGTTATTTAGGTACAAACTTTTGTTGTATATATCAAACTTTTGATGTATATATAAAACTTTTGCTGTAAACGTTGTAACATATTTGAACAGTACCCGGGTATTTCAAATTATTTAACGGTATAATATTTTACCGTTATAGTATTCGAACCGCACACTTAAAAATTGTCACACCCTGACTTTTGTGGAAGCGTATGATGTGTGACTTGTTTAATACTATTGCATTCAATTATAATAAACAACTATATGATCAAAACGATGTTCATCTATTCATTAAGATTAAAGTGTTACAAACACCATTTATTTAAGTTTCAAACAGCACAGCCTTCGACTAAGTTACAGATCAACAAAAGTGGATGATATCTAAACTTGGAATCTACTTCTAGAAACAACACTTGCGCCCAAGATCCAACTAGTTACCTGAAATACATGTAATTTTGGAAAACATCAACAAAAGTTGAGTGAGTTCATGCGTTTTGTTTGAGTACTGAAAAGCTTGTAACTTTTAAGAGACTCATTTGAAAACAGGTATGAAAAGCATTTATGAACAATATATCAAATTAATGTTTTACAAGGACATTAAAGCATGTGAAGACATGGGGAGCACTCACAATGAGTAGGCTTATACCCTCATCGATTCCCTCACCTATGTCAAATTCCCCTTCGACTATGTCAATTTACCTTGACAATGTCAATTTACCTTGACCATTGTTGATTTACCTCGACCGGGACACCGAAGCACTCAAGTGGTCACATAAGTACAATGAGTGGGGTTCGGCCGTACCCGTTAGATCTAACCTTCGTCCCTAATTAAGAATTAATGGCATTTCAAATTTAATCTATGCTCACATGATCTAATAGTTCATTTCATAGTCAATTCATACCGTTTAAACATTCGTAACATGTATTCCACCCCCGAGAGTTATAAAACCAAAAACAGTTAAGAGAAAAAGGGGGACATGAACTCACAGTTTTGCGTTCTTCAATCCGACGTAACTCACGCTGCTACTAGTGTGCACGAATACCTACAACGTACTATGGTCTATTAGACGAGCGGGTCGTGTCTTGACTTAGTATTAATTAGTGTCTTTAAGTTACATTTCTTTGTGTCTTCAATATCATTCCAAGTTATATAATTATTTGTTAAAATAATAAATATTTTAACTTAAATTATATTCATTAGATTTTGGAATAATTGTTATAGCAATATATTTTAACTTAATACTTTTCAAGTATTTATACTTGTAATTTCCTTCCCAAGGATGGGGTATCTTATACTTGTATATTTTGCCATGTATTTGGGGTTGTATTCCAGTGTGTATTTATACGTATGAGAATACGTATCTTTATTGTATTTATTAAGTATTCTTATCTTTAATTTCGTATTAATTATTCCGGAATATTATCTTTAATAAAAGTTCACCAATATATATTTCCAGAATATATATTTCAATAAATATTACTTAGAAAAATTATTTACAATTTTCCTTCGGCAAAATATTTGTATTTTCATATAAGTTCCAAAAGTAACATATTTTCAAGTCTAACTTAGAAAATATATATATATATAAACTTATCTTTCTCCAAAAACGATATATTTCATATTTATTTGAGAAAATATATCTTTCACCCAAAAATATTGTATTTCATGTTTGTTGAGAAAATATATATTTCCTTCAAAAATAATATATCTTCTAAAAATTTCCAGAAAAATATATATTTATACTTGCCAAAAAATAATATATTTTTCTCTTATCAAAAATATGATATATTCTTGTAGTAATTGTAAAAATTATATTTTTATTCACTTGGTGTCCAAAATATTATTTACCAAAATATATATATGAATATTATTTCCAGAGTATTTTGTAAGTCATATTCCATAGTTCGGTTCTACCAATATTTTGTGCATAACTTGTATATTCATATTCTTGGAATTTTGGTAATATTTTGGATTGTAATTCTTGGTATTTTAGTGAGTTATATTATTTCAAGTCCTAAAATAATATAACTAATACAAAAAGTATACAAATAATCACACACATGGTGACTTCTAAAGATATATTTCCTACATACATATTTAGTCACTTTTATTTATAAAAACAACCTCCAATTTTTATATTTTTGTAACCAAAAATTATGGCAAAGTTTATATAAAGATTTATGGTTTAAAATACACTTTTGAATATTTGTTTAGAAATACTTTTCTAACTGTGTAATTTTTAGAAAAATTTTGCCATAGTTTCCCCTAAATATGAAGGTTTCCATACCATCAAGGTATATCATTTTCTTTTGTAAAATCAACACAATCAATTCACCACCAACAATATACAATCTGCACTTACCGATCTTGCCAAAAATATGAGATTTACACTATGACATGAACTTGAAGCATTGTAAAAATTTGTAGTAACTTACTAGTATATTTAGTAAGCTTATTTAACCTTTAAAGTGTGGTTATTTATTTCAAAATATCATTCTTGAAGAATTTAGATCTTCACCACTTGTATTAAGATTTTCTAAAAATATTTCTTCTTGGATTTTTCTTGTTAACAATATGTTTCTAGCTTTGATTAAACACTGAAAACATGTTTACTTCCTTTAAACACCATGATCATGTTAAATCTTGTAATAAACTTTAGTTTCTTGAAAATATTATTCTTGAAATCCTTTATTTTCAAGACTTATAACTTGTAGGAATAATCATCATATATTAAAACAAGTTTATTTTCAAGTTCATGATTTACATGAAGGATGATCATTACAAATTTCTCAAAATCTATCCTTACACTTGCTAGATCATGTGTTTAATCATCATCTAGCAAGGTTCTTATGATGATCAACATCATAAACACAAGAAATCAACATTCAAGTATACTACATATACTTAAAACAACTTGATCTTCATGTTTTAGAGCTTTATGTTCATGTTTATGCTTATGTTTCTTCATGATCTTCATGTTTAACAACTTATATCATCTTTTAACCAACATAATATGAAGTAAAATGAGATTACAAGAGTCTTACTACTAGCACAAATCTAGGGATGATCAAGAGAAGAAATGAGGTGGATAAAAGCACTAGAGAGAGGTCCTTCCAATTCCGTTGCTTGCAATCTTCTTAGATAGGCTCCATACACCATAGAACAAGCTTGGAAGTGTTGTATGAAGGATAAAAATGAAAGTATGGGTGCTAGGGGGTGTGGCCGTGAGCTATGGAGGATGAGGAGAAGTGTTTTGTTGGTTGAAGATGATGGATGATAAATGTATTATTTTAGTGGTTTTTATAAGATTCTAGTAGCATATGACATATTATGTTGGAATATACTCCAACAAAATCTTATAAAATATAGCAAAGAAATCAAGTGTGGGACCCATGTCCCCTAACCGGCCATCAAATGGGGGGGGGGGGGGTAAAGTGTAACTTTTAATGGTTAGTTACTTGATTTAGTTAGGATTCAATGGTGCTAGTTAGGTATTTTATGTATTTAATGTTTATTAGATATAATATGATGTTCGGTGACCATAACTAGTTTCGTAACATAAAAACAGTACCTCTAGTAAGAATCTGATGTTTCGGGTAGTGTCCGGTTGTTCGGTTCGTTACTGTTCGTTAATGTGCTAAATTGTTCAGTTTAGTGTGCTTTATGTTGTATTTTATGACAGTTTCGGTTCCCCACACTTAGGAAAGTATTCTGGACCATTAAACAACTTTTCTGCATTATATTTAGATGTTAAATTGCTGAAAATTGCTGAATTTGTCCATTTACTGCAGAATTCTGCAGTTTTAGTGTGTTTCTGGCACTTTCCGGCACCTATGTCATCACTAGGAAGGCAGTTTTGTAACCCCTACGTTCCTACACACTATACTAGTGCATCACTTGGTCCTGGGGCTTATTTTGTGTCTTAACATCATGTCTGTCTAAGTACTGAACTCCCGTCCGTACTTCTAGTTTGTCTGATAACTGTGCCAACTCTGTTCTGTGCATTAGTGGAACTAAATTTTGTTGCGTGTAGTAATGATAAAAGTCTTGCAACACGAAATGCCTTTGTATGTATATAACAGAAATCAGAAATTCATTCGTCTTATAAACTAGATCATGCACAGTCATTAAAGCACAGATTACTGTCTAATTATTGTACGGAATGTATGGAAAAGTGCCAGTTGTCACATTCTCCCCCTGTTAAAATAATTTTGTCCCGAAATTCAAGCGATGCCATCGGTCGCAGGGTAGTTGTGAATCAAATGTGGTCACTTAGGCTTAGTTTGGTCTTCATGTTCCCAAGTAAACTCTGGGTCATGATATAAATTCCAACGAACTCTAACAAATCAATTACGACTTTTCCGTGGTTTGTGGACTTCCGGTCCGCAACCTTAACAGGTTCTTTAATAAATTGGAGTTTATCGTTGACGTGAATCCTGTTTGGGGGAATAACAACTGTTCCCAGAGTCAGGCTCCTCTAAAGACCAGACACGTGGAATGTGTCGTGATCACTACTCATCTTCTCTGGGAGTTTCAGCTTGGGAGCAATGGTCCCGATCCTTTCTAGGATCTCGAAAGGTCTAATATACCGTGGGTTCAACCTCCTACGCTTTCCAAATCGTACCACGCCTTCCCAAGGCGAGTCCCTCATTAGAACCATACTTCCTATCTCAATTTCCAACGGTTTCCGCCGCTCGTCGGCATAGCCTTTCTGTATACCGCGTGCTGTCTTGACATGATCGCATATCTGAACGATCATGCCTCTAATTTTCCTGAACTAACTCGGGACAGTAAATCGTTTATCTCCGGTCTCCGTCCAACACGAAGGGGACCGATACTTACGTTCCTATAAAGCTTCACACAAAGCGGCCTAAACAGTGGTGTGATAAATACTATTGTAGGAAAACTCCACTAAGGGCTAGTGAGTAACCCATCTTTTCATCAAAGTTTATCACACAAGCACATAGCGAGTCTACCAAGCCTGTATCGCTCGTTTTTCTCTGGTCGTCTATCTGCGGGCGAAATGCAGTACTAAGGTCCAATCGTGACCTAAACGCCTTTGAAACGTCTGCCATATCCTTGGCACAAAACGACCATCTCAGTTGGTCAAGATAGAATCAGGCACGCCATGACGTGCCACAATCTTTCTAGGCTAAATCTCTGCTAATTCCCTTACGCTGTTTTCCTCACTGTTTTGGCAGGAAATGTGCAGTCTTGGTGTGTCGGTCAATAATCACCCAAATCATATCGTGACCTCTTTGGGTTCTTGGTAGCTTGTAATCAAAATTCTTTAAGATTCATTCCCTCTTCCATATGGGAATCTTAGGCTGTTGAAGTAGCCCTGATGGCTTCTTGCATTCTGTCTTAACTTCGACACAAGTAAGACAGTTACTCATAAACGCAGCTACATCAGCTCCCATCTTGGGCCACTCATGTTAATCCTTCAAGTCTTGGTACATCTTATCGGATCCTAGGATGGATCAGGTACCTTGACCTATGAGTCTTGCCCTAAAGCAAGCGTACGTAAATGCCGCGAAACGAAACTAGAGTCGTTCCAGGAAGTATAAGGTTTCATCTCTCGTAGGCAATACTGCACTTCCATTTCATATAACGCTTCAGCTTGAAGGTTCTCTGATTTGAGCGCTCCTTGCTCAGCTTCACGAATCCGAGTATCGGGATTCGTCTATATGGTCATCTCTAAGGCTTACACCCTTAGAGGCTTTGCGTGTTCCTTGCGACTCAAGGCGTCTGCTACGATGCTTGCCTTGTTCAGGGGATACTTAATCTCACAGTCGTAATCACTCAGTAGCTCATTCCATCTCGTTATCTCTTGTTTAAGTCCTTTTGGCCGACGGTGTGCTGCAACCCTCGTGATCAGTAAAGATCGTGCAGCGTTTTCATACGGGTAATGATGCTAAATCTTCAGCGTGCAATTCCTGCACCCAGTTCAAGGTCTCTACTTATGATCCTTTAATTAACGTGACGCGTATGAGATGACTTGGTCTCGTTGCATAATCGTGCAATCGAGACTTTGTCGATAAGCGTCACAAGTACCGCAACTATATTGGTACTTTTAGGTGAGGACAAGATTGGTATCGACTAGGTTAGGGTTGTTAGCGGTTGAGCAGTCCTTGTAAGGTTTTCTAGGAGTCGTCTGATACCGCCTACAATCCCCAAAAATTCTTAGTTGCATCTTTGGGACTCCTTAGTTCTTGATTGTAGGGTTGACATGAATCTCATTCTTATCCACCACGTATCCTAAAAATCTTGCCTCGCGAATCCAAGGTTCGCACTCGACATCCTAGCACATAACTGTTCTTTCTCTAAGAGTCACAAGATAAATTGCAGATGTTGCTCATGACCTTATTTGGTCGTTGAGCATATTAGAATGTAGTCAATAAATATAATCATGATCTTATCAAGGTACAGCTTGCACACCTGATTTATGAGGTCCACGAATACTGCCGGTGCATGTGTTAAGCCAAACGGCACGACAAGGAACTCGTAATGCTCGAAGCGAGTCCTAAAGGTCGTTTTAGGGATATTTTCTTCTTGTATTCGCAGTTGAGGACATCCTGACCTCAAGTCGATCTTAGAGCAGTAACTAGAACCTTACGATTGGTTCAATCATGTCATCAATCCTTGTCAAGGGATACCGGTCCTTGATATCCAATTCTCTAAAGTTGATGCAAAACAGAAACCGTCAACTTTCTTCTCGTGTCCTTAACTAAGGATATCATGTCCTTAATTCCATTTTGGAACAGTAGCTGGGACCTTGTAGTTGGTCGACAAGTCATCAATTCTCGGTAAGGGGTACCGATTCTTGATGGTTAGTCGTCTATCTCCATGTAACCTATGCGTAACACTTTTTCTACATTAGTTCTTCTGAGTTCCTCTTAGATTAGACTGTGTACGCGTGTAAAAACTATCGTCCTACTTCCTAATGAATATCACCGGGGCTTCCCATGGTGGGAGGCTCGGCCTGGTTGATTTCCTTTGTCTAGCAGCTCTTGCAGTTGCATCGGAGGTTCATGTATCTCGGACGAAGCTATTCGGTAAGGCGTCATCTGTCTCCGGTGTCGCTCCTGGTACTAGGTTTATCCTAAACTCCTCTTGTTGCTGTGGAGGAATTCCTGGCAAGTCTTCAGGAATGGCTTCTGGAAATTCCTCCACCACGGGGTTGTCTTCAGGCTTTGGCTTCTTGGTCTCCTTATCGACAATATGAGTAAGGAAGTCCATGCAGCCTATTTGGAGGCGCTTTCGTGTCTCTATAATCAATGTGAGGCGTAGCCAATTCACCATCTTTTGGGGCCTAGTGCCCTAGCATCTTATTGCTAGAAGGTTGTGTACTATAAGTGTCTCATCATTCGCAAGAGGGATGCGAATGACTTCCCTTATGACGAACATCTTCAGCTATATACTTGGATATCCAATCCAAGCTGACTACATGATCATGACTTCCCAAGTCAACGGTAATAGAAGGTTCCTGCCTTCTAAGTTCCGAAAGACAATCTTTAGTTATCTCCTTCTATATGCCAATTCTATGGAATACGGGGCATCTATTCTACTTGAAACTAGGCCAAGCAGTTCTTAAGTTCTAAGGATACAAGGTTAAAGTCGGTGCCAGTATTAATCAAAGATAGATGCATAAAGTTGGTTAATTGGAAACGTACCCATAACCATATCTGGATCCTGGCGTGCTTCACTAGCTCCAATCGTGAAGACCCTTCCTCGCTTGGTTCTTCCTAAGGCAATCTTTCCTAAAGTGCCCTACTTCACCACACCGGTAGCAACCTGGTACTCTACCGTTATCTCTTCTGTCTGGATCCTTCGCCCAATAGGCATCCTTGTTGTGCCCTTCCTTTCCACACCTTCCACACTTAGGCCTCAGACATCGACCTTCATGGTAAAAATTGCATTCCTCGCATCTTGGCTTATTCCCTAAGTAAACCTTACCACCGGCCTTATTAGTGGCTCCATAAGCCTTCCTGCCACGAGGCGGATTTACTTCCCTTCTTTAGTTTGCTTTAGAGCTTCCATAGCTGACTTGGGTGCCTATCTTTAGGTTCGAAGACTTCCTTTTCATATTGCCCGAAGACTCCACATGAGTCTCTTTCTTGTTTGTCTCAGATTCTGGAAATTCTCCCATACGAAGAGCTTCTTCAGTAAGCGTAACACTCAAATCGATAGCCTCTGTGATGGTTGGAGGTTTTGAGGCAGTAACTATGCTCAGGATTTGAGGTGCAAGTCCCCAAGTGAATCGCTCAATCCTCTTGAATTCCGGCTTGACTAAGTAGGGAACAACCCTAGATAAGTCGTGAAAGCGTTGGACGTACTCAGATATCTTCGGCCCGTCCATTTTCAAATTCCAGAACTCAGTCTCAAGCTTCTAGATTTCGGCCCTAGAACAGTATTTCTTCTCCATCAATTCCTTGAGCTCGTCCCAGCTCAGTGCATAAGCAGTGGCTTCACCAAGGGTCTGAACCTGAAGGTTCCACCAGGAGAGTGCGCCATCCAAAAACAACCCTTGAGATAAAGGTAACACTCTGCTGGGGCGAACAGTTACTCATTCTCAGAACGGAGTCAGTCTTTTCTGCCCAACGAACAAATGTAACGGCGCCTCCTGTGTCATCAAAGTTCAATGGCTTGCAGTCCAGGAACTGTTTAAAAGTGCAGCCAGTTGGAGGGTTACTTCCGGAAGTGCCACCGCTGCGTTCGAAGCGATGGGCTTCATACTGTGCTATAACTTGAGAGACGCGCTCGTTGTATTCCGCCAAAGTTAACGTAATGGTGTCCGTGTCACGTCTGGGCGGCATCTTCTTCTGTCAAAAGGGTATGGGGTAGGTTAGACAACATTCCATAATTGTCTATGAGGTATATATTACCACAAGCAAACATGTACTCACCCAATATCACATGCATATATAATCAACAATGTATAAGTAAGGAAACAACCCCTGAACTTTCATATAGGCTTGACAACTTGACTTATTGTTTGTAATGGGGAAAACAAAATGAACTCGAGGCTTCATCACCTCGGTCATACAAGTTTCATAATACGAAGGTGGTAGTTATTTTCCTTCTACATAGGTTTTCTTAGGTCTTTAGCCCCACAATGACGGGTATACATCCCATCAGATGGGGGTTGTACATATAGGGGTGATAGAAAGTGTAACGTCACTTAATCTTTCCCGCGTGTTAGCCATCTTCACTTGCTTAGATATCGGTTCCCAAACGCCTCGTATATGGGTAGAAGTGTCGGACGCGAAGTAGGCAAAGACAAGTTTCCTACTTGTAGGGTGCTAAGGCAACTGTCTAGGTATTGTTCTACCAGTTGAAGGTGTGAACACCTAGAGATTATTTTTTAAGGGATGGTGATCATTAGGCCTGACCCACAGAGTCCACCAGGATTTCCATGCACTACAAGTCGTTATTACGTGGGCCCCCGTAATAATAAGTTGTCTTGCACGGTCACCCCAACTTTCCCTCGTCCAAGCAGATGATCAACCAAAGAGGGGACACTACTGTCCTTATACCTCTGACATGGAAAGGACCATTGCGGTGGTCCACGCGCTAACATTTGTTATCGTTACGCGCGAATAGGCACAATGATTAAACGTAATAGGAATAAGGAGAATTCCTAGTAGTTGGAGGGGCACCTTTAAGATGAATACTTCATCTTCCTAGTCTGGACAAGAGCGTCTTCAGTCTTGCTTCACAAAATCCACAGGGACCTCGTCCTGCTGATGAGGGTGTTGTCCAAGGTTGCCTCCTCCGCTTCGCTGTCACCAGCGTAGTCAGGCACCTTCGCATTCGAGAGGGAAGAGCAGCCATCTTCTACGGAACCAACTCAGGATCTCAATTGTTAATTACTCCAGTCATGAGCTTCGTAATAAATGCGAGGTCGACATTCTTATCGTGTGAGCCAAGAACAATAATAGGATTCAAAGTCGAAGGTATCTCATTCACATCAATAATTATTCCGTACCCTTATACGCATATATATATATATATATATATATATATATATATATATATATATATATATATATATCAATAAATAAGTATGTTACCTAACATAAACAGGAAAATAAATGCATCATATCACATATAATTCTCGTTTGTCCTTTTGAGGGGGGGGGGGGTCATTTTGTCTTTGGCAAGTCTATCTCACATAGACTATGCCTTAATTGGCACCTTAATTTGGGGTATTCTCCTCCCTACTAATGTCCTTGCCTTGTCTTTTCTTTGAAAAATGTTTGACTCATGGATCTTGGTGCTTTTGTGAATGCAATGAAAAACCTTTGTGTGAAAATGTTTTCGTGAGGGAGTCCTAGTGATTGTAGTCTAGACTCGAGATGGAATCCTAGTTCACTACAATCGAAGCTCTGATACCAAACTGTCACACCCTGACTTTTGCGGAAGCGTATGATGTGTGACTTTTTTAATACCATTGCATTCAATTATAATAAACAACTATATGATCAAAATGATGTTCATCCATTCATTAAGTTTAAAGTGTTACAAACACCATTTATTTAAGTTTCAAACAGCACAACCTTCGACTAAGTTACAGATCAACAAAAGTGGATGATATCTAAACTTGGAATATACTTCTAGAAACAACACCTGCGCCCAAGATCCAACTTGTTACCTGAAATACATGTAATTTTGGAAAACATCATCAAAAGTTGAGCGAGTTCATGCGTTTTGTTTGAGTACTGAAAAGCTTGTAACTTTTAAGAGACTCCTTTGAAAACAAGTATGAAAAGCATTTATGAACATATAAAATTAATGTTTTACAAGGACATTAAAGCATGTGAAGACATAGGGAGCACTCACAATGAGTAGGCTTATACCCTCATCGATTCCCTCGACTATGTCAATTTACCTTGACTATGTCAATTTACCTTGACCATTGTCGATTTACCTCGACCGGGACACCGAAGCACTCAAGTGGTCACATAAGTACCATGAGTGGGGTTCGGCCGTACCCGTTAGATCTAACCTTCGTCCCTAATTAAGAATTAATGGCATTTCAAATTTAATCTATGCTCACATGATCTAATAGTTCATTTCATAGTCAATTCATACCGTTTAAACATTCGTAACATGTATTCCACCCCCGAGAGTTATAAAACCAAAAACAGTTAAGAGAAAATGGGGACATGAACTCACAGTTTTGCGTTCTTCAATCTGACGTAACTCACGCTGCTACTAGTGTGCACGACCACCTACAACGTACTATGGTCTATTAGATGAGCGGGTCGTGCCTTGACTTAGTATTAATTAGCGTCTTTGAGTTACGTTTCTTTGTGTCTTCAATATTATTCCAAGTTATATAATTATTTGTTAAAATAATAAATATTTTAACTTAAATTATATTCATTAGATTTTGGAATAATTGTTATAGTAATATATTTTAACTTAATACTTTTCAAGTATTTATACTTGTAATTTCCTTCCCAAGGATGGGGTTAACTTATACTTGTATATTTTGCCATGTATTTGGGGTTGTATTCCGGTGTGTATTTATACGTACGAGAATACGTATCTTTATTGTATTTATTAAGTATTCTTATCTTTAATTTCGTATTAATAATTCCGGAATATTATCTTTAATAAAAGTTCACCAATATATATTTCCAAAATATATATTTCAATAAATATTACTTAGAAAATTTATTTATAATTTTCCTTTGGCAAAATATTTGTATTTTCATATAAGTTCCAAAAGTAACATATTTTCAAGTCTAACTTAGAAAATATATATATATATAAACTTATCTTTCTCCAAAAACAATATATTTCATATTTATTTGAGAAAATATATCTTTCACCCAAAAATATTGTATTTCATGTTTGTTGAGAAAATATATATTTCCTTCAAAAATAATAAATCTTCTAAAAATTTCCAGAAAAATATATATTTATATTTGCCAAAAATAATATATTTTTCTCTTGTCAAAAATATGATATATTCTTGTAGTAATTGTAAAAATCATATTTTTATTCACATGGTGTCCAAAATATTATTTACCAAAATATATACATGAATATTATTTCCGGAGTATTTTGTAAGTCATATTCCATAGTTTGGTTCTACCAATATTTTGTGTATAACTTGTATATTCATATTCTTGGAATTTTGGTAATATTTTAGATAGTAATTCTTGGTATTTTAGTGAGTTATATTATTTCTAGTCCTAAAATGATATAACTAATACAAAAAGTATATAAATAATCACACACATGGTGACTTCTAAATATATATTTCTTACATACATATTTAATCACTTTTATTTATAAAACCAACCTTCAATTTTTATATTTTTGTAACCAAAAATTATGGCAAAGTTTATATAAAGATTTACGGTTTAAAATACACTTGTGAATATTTGTTTAGAAATATTTTTCTAACTGTTTAATTTTTAGAAAAATTTTGCCACAGTTTCCCTAAAAATGAAGGTTTGCATACCATCAAGGTATATCATTTTCTTTTGTAAAATCAACACAATCAATTCACCACCAACAATATACAATCTACACTTACCGATCTTGCCAAAAATATGAGATTTACACTATGACATGAACTTGAAGCTTTGTAAAAATTTGTAGTAACTTACTAGTGTATTTAGTAAGCTTAGTTACGCTTTAAAGTGTGGTTATTTATTTAAAAATATCATTCTTGAAGAATTTAGATCTTCACAACTTGTATGAAGATTTTCTAAAAATATTTCTTCTTGTATTTTTCTTGCTAAAAGTATGTTTCTAACTTTGATTTAACACTGAAAACATGTTTACTTCCTTTAAAGACCATGATCATGTTAAATCTTGTAATAAACTTTAGTTTCTTGAAAATATTATTCTTGAAATCTTTTATTTTCAAGACTTATAACTTGTAGGAATAATCATCATATATTAAAACAAGTTTATTTTCAAGTTAATGATTTACATGAAGGATGATCATTACAAATTTCTCAAGATCTATCCTTACACTTGCTAGATCATGTGTTTAATCATCATCTAGCAAGGTTCTTATGATGATCAACATCATAAACACAAGAAATCAACATTCAAGTATACTACATATACTTAAAACAACTTGATCTTCATGTTTTAGAGCTTTATGTTCATGTTTATGCTTATGTTTCTTCATGATCTTCATGTTTAACAACTTATATCATCTTTTAACCAACATAATATGAAGTAAAATGAGATCACAAGAGTCTTACTACTAGCACAAGGCTAGGGATGATCAAAAGAAGAAATGAGGTGGATAAAAGCACTAGAGAGAGGTCCTTCCAATTCCGTTGCTTGCAACCTTCTTAGATAGGCTCCATACACCATAGAACAAGCTTGGAAGTGTTGTATGATGGATGAAAATGAAAGTATGGGTGCTAGGGGGTGTGGCCGTGAGCTATGGAGGAAGAGGAGAAGTGTTTTGTTGGTTGAAGATGATGGATGATAAATGTATTATTTTAGTGGTTTTTATAAGATTCTAGTAGCATATGACATATTATGTTGGAATATACTCCAACAAAATCTTATAAAATATAGCAAAGAAATCAAATGTGGGACCCATGTCCCCTAACCGGCCATCAAATGGGGGGGGGGGTAAAGTGTAACTTTTAATGGTTAGTTACTTGATTTAGTTAGGATTCAATGGTGCTAGTTAGGTATTTTATGTATTTAATGTTTATTAGATATAATATGATGTTCGGTGACCATAACTAGTTTCGTAACATAAAAACAGTGCTTCTAGTAAGAATCTGATGTTTCGGGTAGTTTCCGGTTGTTCGGTTCGTTACTGTTCGTTAAAGTGCTAAATTACGCAGTTTAGTGTGCTTTATGTTGTATTTTATGACAGTTTCGGTTCCCCACACTTAGGAAAGTATTCTGGACCATTAAACCACTTTTCTGCATTATATTAAGATGTTAAATTGCTGAAAATTGCTGAATTTGTCCATTTACTACAGAATTTTGCAGTTTTAGTGTGTTTCTGGCACTTTCCGGCACCTATGTCATCACTAGGAAGGCAGTTTTGTAACCCCTACGTTCCTACACACTATACTAGTGCATCACTTGGTCCTGGGGCTTATTTTGTGTCTTAACATCATGTCTGTCTAAGTACTGAACTCCTGTCCATACTTCTAGTTTGTCTGATAACTGTGCCAACTCTGTTCTGTGCATTAGTAGAACTAGATTTTGTTGCATGTAGTAATGATAAAAGTCTTGCAACACGAAATGCCATTGTATGTATATAACAGAAATCAGAAATTCATTCATCTTATAACTAGATCATGCACAGTCATTAAAGCACAGATTACTGTCTAATTATTGTACGGAATGTATGGAAAAGTGCCAGTTGTCACAAAAATAATTAACGGTATAATATTTAAACGTTTATAGTATTCTAACGACGCTAGACTTGGTATAATAATTTATTTCAAAACCTCGAAAACGATATTATATATTTGAACCAGATATCTGGTTTTCAAAATTTTAACGTTTATGCTTTTCGACGACATCGACTAAATAAATTAACGACGATATCAACTAAATAAAAAAACATTATATATTTTTAACTCGTTATATATTTTAAGCGAGTTAACGTTGTAACCGGGTGAGAATTTATACCACAAATATGCCGAACGACCAAACAAAATTATGAAAGGTTATATACGTTGCGTATAGCTCTATACGCAACGTTTATAAACCTTGTGAAAAACTGATGCTTAAAACCCACCAAAATGACCCCAAAGGTTCAGATGGTTTACATACGTTGCGTATAGAGCTATACGCAACGTATATAAACCCTTGTTTTCTATGCAATGATTGCTGATCAAGCACTGAGATCCATGCTTTACCTACGCTGAGTATAGGTCTATACGCAGCGTATAGGTGTAACCCTATACGCTGCAACCCTATACGCTGCGTATAGACCTATACGCAGCGTAGGTAAACCCTGATTCAACTAGGGTTTGGTGTGCCAATAGGTACACCCTTTTCAAAAATTGGTTAACAATTCTAGAACCAAGGAAGCATTATTTAATCATTAAATCATGTTAATGATGACATACAACATAAAGAAGATCATATATGTCCCAAGAGGATAAAAGGGGATATCCTAACATCTAAACACTAGTTAGACTAGTCTAGTGAACTAGTTAACCATGTTTAACACCCTAAACCCTACTTAACCCCCTAATTACCTTGATTATATTAACAACCTAAATATCTTAGATACAAAGAATTCAACACATGTGAATTTGAATAAAATAACAACACCATGCCTTACCCCCCACCCCTAGTGGACGGTCATGGTGAGGGCCCACATGCACAATTTCATACTTTTGTCTTAATTTTGTAAATAACACATACTATTACATAACTAGCAGGAAACAAGTTTATTCCAAATAGGCTCTCAATAACAACACAAAAGTAAAAAAAATAGCAACACAAAAGAATTACACAACAAAATAAGAACTTACGTATAGATTTAAAATCAACAACATTTTTCATATTAGCACATTCCAACTACATAACTAGCACAATTATAAAAAACCTTTTTGTAATTTTTTTAAAGATAAAAAAAATACTTGATTTTATGGTATAATTTTTTTTTTCAAAAATAATGAAGTATATAAAAGTTATTTTAGCTTAAAAAACTTGGTAAAATTAGTATTTAATGGGAAATGGCTAAATGACTAAAATACCCCTAACGTGATAGTATTAATTATTAGTTATAGGGGTTTTATTTGTAATCAATATCAACCCTTGATTTAAACTATCAATGACCCAGATTTTTTTTACAGTTCTTACATTTAGCACTTTTTGTACAAGATCTCAACTCATATATTCGAAACAGTTAACAAATAAGTGTAATAAATAAATTTTGTGTTAATAATATATAAACTGTTAAGGTACTTTAAATTCATATATGATAATTTTAAAACTGAATGAACAGGTAATATTATTATTAAATTAAAATTAGAATTATTAGAATTATTTAAAATTAGAATTAAGAGATGAGCAAATGGTATCGGGTATAGGTATAGGTACCGGTCTTAAATTTATCAAACCGGTATATTTTCGGTACCGGTTCTGCACATGTATTCACCGGTTCTTACCCTCAAATACCGGTGCCGTACCAGTACCGTCCGGTACCGAACCTTACCATACTAGGTATATTCGGTACCGGTACCCACTTATGGGGATTTCGGTAACGGTATTTTCGGTATCGGTTGGTACCGAGCTCATAAATCCTGTAGCAACGCAGCAATGCAAGTAATTGCACCGTTTAGATTACTTTTCATACACACAGTAAGTAAACTGTTTTTCGTTTGAATGAGGTTTTATATACACAACAACTTATTTTGCTTTCTTTTTTGTTTTCTTCTGTAATGAATGAATTGTAGCATGTAAAATTAACTTGGATATTTAGAATATTGATGAGCAAATCGTATCAAATCCTGTAAACGAACCGGTATCGTATCAGTACCAAATCATTTTCGGTACCAATTTGGTACCACCTTTTGGCGTTTTCAGAATCGTTACTTTAGGTTTGACACCGGTCTAGCACCATACATGTATTTATTGATTTTTACCTTCAAATACCATACTGTATTGTACCGAGCATTTTCGGTGCCGTTACCTAATTTCGATAATTTTCCAGATCGGCACTTTCGCTGCCGTTACCGGTACCGAGCTCATCCATATTTTAACATGTTAGCACCGTAATAACTGAACTGAAAACAACCGAATTTCCAACGTGTAGGACGTGTGGGTCCTATTATTATATATTAGGTTATTTAAAATCGTTTTTATGACGGAGTGACTATTCTTAACACCTCATTTTATTTATGTTTTGATATTCGGTATCTGTTTGCCGTTGCTTACACGCCTTTTGTAGTCATTGGGTCCCGCAGCAACGCACGGGCGGAAAATAACTAGTTTATTCTATTAGAAATATAATAGGAAACTACGAGTATCTATAATCTATACTATTATAAAAAGGAGAAGTGATGTACAAGATGGTAATTTTGCCACGCGTATCAATTTTAAAGCAACATGTACAAGGTGCTTAAAGCTATTTAAGTTGCAAGGAGGGTTAAATTTGGAATTTCACATGGAATTAAAGAACCCTAAATTAATCTTCATCAATAGAATTGGAGGCGGCCAAAGGAAGGGTCTCACCTTCTTCAATTCATCCTCTCAATTACCCTGTTAAGAAGTGGGCAATGGAAGATCAGGCACACATTCAATTCATCCTCTCATCAGTTAAAAACGGCATCAACATTACCGGACCCGAAATCGCGAAATCGTACACGCGTCGGCAACTCAACTCTACCCCTTCAACCCCAGATTCTCATGGCCTTGAAAGCATCTGGTAAGAATCAAATCCATCAACTTTAACCAGTTGATACCCCTAATCGATTCTTGGTTTATAATTTCCTCATGGCCTTTGCGTCGTTTTTTTTTTCTGCGTCTTCTCGATGGCTCAACATTATGTTCCATATAACAAAGCCGGTCGAATTACAACCCTGTAAAGTTTTCCCTAAAGGTTCAGTTGGGAAATTCATTTATCTGACACGAGTGTGAGATTTTAATTGTGTGAGCATTATTGTTTGCAGGAATGTTAGTAAATTGAGAAGCAATCAGAAAATCGTTAGGACTTCTTCGGTGAAAGCTGTATATTCCGGTGATTATCCGTCACTAGACAAGAATTCAAGACAGGGAATATGGTCCATTAGGTAGGGTTCTGTGCTTCTGTTTCGTTATTATTATCAATCTATTTATTTATTGTAATTGTTGAATAATTTCTAATACGTAGGGAGGATGTACAAGTTCCATCATCACCCTACTTCCCGACATATGCACAAGGTCAAGGGCCACCTCCGATGATGCAAGAGCGGTTCTAAAGTGTTATCAGTCAACTCTTTCAATACGTGGGTACCTTCTTTGTGCTGGTGAACTTTGTTTAATCTATTTATAGTAATTATGCGCGTGTTTGGCTGTGTTTATAGAGAATCATACGTTGTGGTGGTGCGGTTGATGATGATATGGCAAACATTATCGTTGCTCAGCTTCTATATCTTGATGCTGTTGATCCTAACAAGGTTTGATCAGATCCATTACTTAACTGATCAAAAGTTAGTTATTCCTCTAACGACTGCTCACTACATGCTACTGTCACCGTTTTTAATATTATTGACAGGATATTGTGATGTATGTAAACTCTCCTGGAGGGTCGGTCACTGCTGGTATTTTGCTCTCTTCGTATTTTTTTTTTGTGATTGTTGAATATGAATTTTGTTGTTTATTTATGCGATTCTTTAGGTATGGCCATTTTTGACACCATGAAGCATATCCGCCCCGATGTTTCCACTGTATGCGTCGGACTTGCTGCAAGGTAATCAATTTATATTTATTATAACGTTACGTAATACTTGTAAATTTCTGTTTTATCAATAAAAATTATATTTTGACTCGTTTATTTTACAGTATGGGTACTTTCCTGCTTGGTGCCCGCACAAAAGGTATTAATTTACTTTCGCTTTACTTACTTTAGGATTTCAGTTAGTGAAATACTCCGTATTATACAAAATGTAGGAAAAAGATATAGTCTTCCAAATTCAAGGATAATGATTCATCAACCTGCACAAGGTGGACAAACTGATTTGTATATTCAGGTATGTCTTCTTTTGTCCGATTTTAAAAACTTAACACAAGATGTCTAATGAAATTACTATATTTGGTGGTAACTAATGACGGCATTATTCTTGTAGGCTAATGAAATGTTGGCATCACAAGACGAATTTGAATGGGTATCTGGCATACGACACGGGTCAAAGTATTGACCGAATTAACCAAGACACGGACCGCAATTACTTCATGAGTGCCAAAGAAAGTAAAGAATATGGGCTTATAGATGGTGTCATTATGAATCCACTTAAAGCTCTCCAACCACTGGCAGCCGCTTAAGTAACCATCAGTTATAATTTTGAACCGTGTCTTCGAATGATATCACCAGCGATGGCAAAAGCCATTGACTTCACAACGTTTTCCCTAAAATTGTAAGTTTTTAGTTTATTTGTTTTTAAGACAAGAAACTAGGGGTGTGAATTTCGGACACGACCCGAAAATACGACACGAACACAACACGAAATTCGCGGGTTTAGGTTTAGTCTAGATAGGTTTCGGTCCGTTTCAGGTTGAACCGGCGAACCCGTTTAGGTTAACGGGTCAGATTCGGGTCAACCCGATCAGGTTGTCGGGTTGACCCGTTTAACACATTTATATTATATTATTTTTTTTACAACTTATTTTATGTTATAAATTAAATGGGGGGTGTATTTTATGCCATAATTATAACTTCAAAAGAGAAATTAGCATATGATTTTATAATTTAATATAATTGTGTTATATACATTTGTGTTTTTAAGTAAATTTTAATTTTAATTTCAGGAAAAAAATTAAAAAACTCTGGTTGAACGGGTCATGTTTGGGTCAACCCACAGAACTTCAGGTCTTGTTCGGGTTCATATGTATAACACGATTTTCGGGTTCAGGTTGGGTTTGGGTCGGGTTGAACCCGTCAACTCACGAACACGACCCATTTAGCACCCCTACAAGAAACTGAGAGTAATTATTACTCTTTTTTCTTGAAGATTTTGACCTGTTGAATCAAAAAGTAATTCAGTTTAAATGACAATTAATTTTGATAATACTACTGTAACAAAACTTCCACCACAACGTGCAGTTGCACTTCACTTTCATGTGATCATATATGCTAAAAGATGTTACAGAATGGGACTGTTTCTTCGCAAAGTTCACATCTTATTTTGATCAATTCTCTTGTCACAATTTGTGTTGTCTCCCTTAGTAACTTGGTATGTGTTGCTTGGTTTTTACATAATAATATCCTCGCTTGTTAAAAAATGTATGTTAAATATAGTATGTTAACCAACCAATTTGGAATACTAAAATTTGTAGGCGTATGTGCGAGCTTTCTTTGATGTTCATGAGCAAGAAAGAAGCTATCCAGGATGGATTCCTTTGGAGGTTACATAACAGAATATGACAGAATGTGTTGGTGGATCACACCCCATGACTTTTGATGATGTAAGCTCGCCTTACCACACCCATTGTGACCCCAAGGCTCAACGCTTCTCAGCCCCTTGAGTTGTCTTTCATCATCGTAGAATGGTTGAGGAAGAGAAGAATGGGGTCTCCAAACTCGCCCTTTAAAATTTTAGATCTATCAACTGCTCGGTAGAGTTGTATTTTGTTTTTTTGTGAAAGGTTGTTTGTGGGATCTTGAGCTGATGTCAAGTTAGACAAACCATTGCTACATGATGAGTCATAGTTATGTTATGTAGATTAGGCATGTTAGGATTGGGTCTTGATCTAGATCTGATCCATACAGGGATTGACGGATCCAATTGGTATAACACTTGATCCACTCATTTAATTCATTGACCCATATAAAACAATTCTCTTTCTATTTATTTTCTTGTCATATTCCACCCCACCATACTCTTAGCTTCTCACTTTCTTTAAGAAAGTGATTTGGTCTATGGCAACAATATTTATAAGGTAAAGATATGATGAACTTCATCATAAGGTTTTCTCTTTTATGTGATAATTTGAATACAGTTACTTTTCTTTTTTATTTAACTTGAGTTGTTTATTTGGTATATTCTTAAGCCTGGCTTAACTTGATGTGGCATATTTTAATTATGAGACTCATTAAACATGACAAGTTATTACACAGGAAACCATAATTGACTCTAATATTAGACGGGACACCCGCTGCAACGTACGGGCATTCCCACTAGTACTGTATAAAGAAAATGTGATGAACAAAATTGTAATTTTACGATATGTATGAATTTTACAGCGTACAACACAATACAAGCCATTTTAGAGGGGTATATTAGGAAGTAGCACATAATTTTAAGACACCTTGGTGCCAATTTAGGGATTTCACCCCTGCCACAACTCATTGCGGTTCTTGAACATCAATTGCCATGGTTCAATGCGACCTTTCGGTACTCGTCAGTTCCCATCTCCCCTATAACCTAATGTTCGATTCTTAATGCTTCCATCAATGGCGATGAATCTCATCTCCCATCTAGCCTGTTTTTCGATATTTACCTCAATCGACCAGATCTTGTGAGATGGATAGATGGTTCAAAAAATCTAGGGCTCAATGTCAGAACCGCAAGGTGAAAACGAAGATTAAAGTTGATTTGAGATCCACCCACGAAGATTCAGAAACAGGTAACCCCTAACCCTAGGTGCTTTGATTTTTTTTTTTTTTTTTGTATGGAGTGTTTATTGGCTTTTGTAGATTTGATTACAAGACCCTAAAATCGTTCAAGGTATGTGAATTTTGATTCTTTTGTGTCTCTTGTCTTTCCCTTTTTTCATATGATTATATGTCTAGGTTTTGTTTTTTGTTAATTTGTTCCCCTGGTATAACTGTTGTTGACAATTCTGTTTGTTGCATTCAAATGGCATGCTGATGGTTCATTGCCAGTTGAAGGCTTTAGTCCTGAATTGGAGAATCAATATGGAGAGAAAGTGAAGCAAAAACCGCTTTTAGAAACCATGGTTTATATTTTTCGTTTTGTAAGTATTATATTATACATGAAGAAAGTTTTGTTACAATTTTTCTATAAATAAAATATTAGTTGTATGAAAATGCTCCTTTATAAATTAATAGACTTTTTTTTTTGGGTTTTATATGACCAACAATTGATTGAATTTACTAACTGAAATCTGTCACACCCTGGCCAGGGGGCCTAGACAATTAACCAGATTGTTAACAAAATCGCACAGCGGAAAGTAACATTAATATAATTTGTTGTCTTTACATTCATTAGTTTGTATAATGGTTTGAATTGACGCAGACCAAAACATCGGTTAGAGGTTTAGTTAGAACTGAATTAGGCCATGCTCACCACTACAAAACAATAATATCTAAACATATCTTCAATAATGTTATTGTCGGTTTTTTGAAGGTGAAAAGTAGGGTGTGGTTTCTTTCTGTTTATAGTGTCAACCATTATGATATTTCTCTTTTCGCAAACAAAAATCACAGGCTTTTGGATCTTAAAATTTGCTCAATTAATCAAGAGTGTCACTAGCATACTTGATGAATTTGCATAACTATGACATTATTTAAATGTTTGGAATCATAGAATTATGCAAGATGTTAAACGCCATATAATTAATGGTGGGAATGAGATACAAAGAAATTGCAGAATGTAAGTTCTTGTGTCACTTTTGGCTTAAAAAGCATCTTCTGGAAAAATTCTACTAAAAAAACCAATAAATGAATCAATATATTATTCTCTCATTTCGGTAAGTTAATAATAGTTTATGTTTCTTTAAATCATTAAGTTTGCACCTTCTTGCCTTTTTTGTACACATATATAAATGTATGTATCATTTATGCAAGCCCATGCGCGTGCGCACGCACATATATATATCAGCTGGACCAACAATATTGCTAATTTTGCAGATAAGCTTTCACATCAAGAACGCTAAGTGAAACGTTCTTCAGAAAAGCAAGAAACCATGGCCGCAGTCTCTCAATTGCAAGGGCAGTTTATCGAGTACACAACATCTCTGTATGTGAGGTTTGTAACTTTTTAACATCTTTTAAAATAAATAATTGTGTGAGAAAGTCATAATTTTATTTATTTTTTATTTCTTTGAGTTTCATACGGGAAAATGGGAATTTTAAATTCTTCTGAACTTTTTTAGGGATATCTTGATGATCAATTCACACAACTTCAGAAACTGCAAGACGAGAGCAACCCGGACTTTGTGGCTGAACTGGTGTCCCTTTTTTTGAAGACTCCAAAAAGCTTCTTAACAATTTTGCAACTGCTCTATAAGTTTGTTTTTTATAACCGATCAGAGACCTTTTCTCAAGGCATGCTAGATGCTCATGATCTGTTTCCTATCATGATCTTTCTTTTGACCAAAAAAGTCAACAGAAGATTGTGGATTATAAGCAGGTTGATTCTCATGTTCATCAGTTCAAGGGTAGCAGTTCCAGGTATTATGCCCATAAAATAGTGTTTCTTCATTATCATTTTAAACAAATAAGATTTATTTATTTATTATGATTTAAATTTTTTTGGGCAATTTGTCATAACAGCATAGGGGCGCAGTATTCACTTCAGAAACTGCTGTGAGGAGAAAAACCTTGATGGATGAGTAACTATTTGATGATTGTTTCTCTGTTAGATTATAGAAGCCAAATTTTCTGAAATCAGTCACCATTTGATAAATTTATATAGTCAAATACGTAATTATTATGTATTCTTTATAAATTTTTAACACCGATTCTTTTCTTACTGATATTAGTTCTTATACGCAAATACCGAATTTCTCTCCAAAGTTAAATGTGTCGGTATCAATCCTAGAATTAAAAGTTGTTTGTTTGACCTTCAAAGTCAAAGAATCAAATATCTAATACTATCAATAGCTGAATTATAATTTTGATGGCATGTGGTGGCTGCAGGTGTTTGTGGTGTCTGCAGCAAGTGAAACACGAATACATTCTCGTTAGGAACAAGCTTGAAGCCTTGTTTAGGGTACGTTTATACATAATCGTTTATAGGGTGGTGATTCTGACACGATAAGAAATGCGACACAAAAATAGTAGGGGTTTGGGCTGTCATATCTAACTCGTTTACTAAACTGGTCTTGCTCAAGTTGTCATGTTTAAACCCATTTGACCCATTTTTTAAACGGGTCGTACCCAGGTTGACCTTTAAAACCTTTTTATAAGCCTGACCCGACAACCTATTTAACCCATGTGTTACAACCTGTTTAACAGTTTTTACAATTTGATTACAACTCACCAACTCACCAAATTGGGGTATAAGCCTCAACAATAGTATACTTTTTTCAAAAGAAATATGATGTAGGGGTTTTATGCATTAAAATACACATTGAGCTCCTTTCGACTCATTCATAAACCGGATGAAGTTCCACATTTATTAATAAGCAGGCCTTATTAGTTGACATCAACATGTGGACCGTGTTAAGGTTTAAAAGATTACAATTTAAAATTTTGATAAACTATTCCTGGAAGAGATTGTGGGCCTTGCTAACTTCTGG
Organism: Helianthus annuus; assembly: GCF_002127325.2. Taxonomy (NCBI): domain Eukaryota; kingdom Viridiplantae; phylum Streptophyta; class Magnoliopsida; order Asterales; family Asteraceae; genus Helianthus; species Helianthus annuus. The sequence continues at coordinate 28,907,735 of NC_035433.2, read as the reverse complement.
TTAGATTCTGCAATTGATCTATGAACTCAAGTTGGCTTAGTCGCCTCCGATAGCCACATTAGCGGATCTACACCTTTTGTAGGGTGGGCCTATACCCACCGTACATCTGGCCCAAGGTGCCTTTATCTTTAGTTTTAGCAACTAGCAATTATTTTGAATGACACCATTTAGAAAACCCAAGAAGATGCTTCATAAAGTTCCCACATCCCACCTTTTAGCACCAATTTTTTTATTAATGGCCCAAGAAGATGTCTCCAAAATGGCACATCATTTTGATATATTTTTATATTATATTAAAATATTTAATGAACTAAGTTACTTTAATCATATTTTTTTGTCCAACTTATTTTTAGTCGGACCTTATTGTGCCCCTCCTACAATTTTTTTTTTGTATTTGTCATTGCTGCTAGGAACGTAAACAATCTTCCATTTACATTCAGTTTGGTATGATGGTCTTGATTTATGTATTATTTAACATTTTCGAGCTAAATTGGTGTAATAGTTCGGTATAGTTGAGTTCAATTGACAATCAGGAAGGCTGTAACTTTACAAAAATTAAAGACATTTGAATTTACACACTGTTTACTTTATATTAGAAGTAAAAGTAGCTAAACTTTACGTTTTTTTCTGCTTCTAGCTGGCATGTACTCATGTGAATGAAAGTTCCAAGAGAAGAAGCTATCTGTGACCCCACCCATCCCGCCTTTGGACCTGCCACACTCCTTATCGTGTCTCCCAGTCACATGCGTTATGTGAGGAATCGGAAGTAAAGCTAACCTTTTGATTGGTATTGCAATGTTTGAGGCTGGTTTTAAGAAGTCTATGCGTGATTTTCTTGGTTTAGAGTATTTGTCATGTGCTCTGTTAGGGTTTTGGATGGACCAGTTCGTTTTTTGTTTTTGTGTTAGGTTTTTAGGAGCATAACGGAATACTGGAATAATTCACACGGTATAGTGGAATATACCTCATTGTTGGGCGACTGGTTACTTTTAGATTTGAAAATTATTGGTTTTTGCACTTCTTTTAGAAATAGAACAATAAGGTATTCTACGGGTATTGTAAATGGTAAGTGCTGATGGTAAGTCAGTGATATGTTTCTGCTTTGTATTACATAACTAGTAGAAAACAAGTTTATTCCAAATAGGCTCTCAATAACAACACAAAAGAAAAAAAAATAGCAACACATAAGAATTACACAACAAAATAAGAACTTACGTATAGATTTAAAATCAACACAATACATTTTTCATATTAGCACATTTTAACTACATAACTATCACAATTAAAAAAAAAAAAACCTTTTTTTAACTTTTTTAAAGATAAAAAAATACTTGATTTTTATTAATAAAAAAATTATAACAATATGCTACTCATATTAAAGATTAAAAAATACTTGATTTTATGGCATATTTTTTTTTTAAATAATGAAGTATACAAAAGTTATTTTAGCTTAAAAAACTTGGTAAAATTAGTATTTAATGGGAAATGGCTAAATGACTAAAATGCCCCTAACTTAATAGTATTAATTATTAATTATAGGAGTTTTACTTGTAATCAATATCAACCCTTAGTTTAAATTATCAATGGCCTAGATTTTTTTTACGGTTTTTACATTTAGCACTTTTTGTACAAGATCTCAACTCATATATTCGAAACAGTTAAATAAATAAGTGTAATAAATAAATTTCGTGTTAACTAATATCTAAACTGTTAAGGTACTTTAAATATATTCTCTTAGAAATATAATAGGAAACTACGAGTGTGTGTATATATATATATATATAGAGGGAAGGTTAACGTACATTACGGCTTAACGTATATCACGTACGACATGTAATTACGCACGTTCATTTTAAAATCACGCACGTTATAATTCAAAAATCCAAAATCACGCATGTTGAAACACAATAATCACGCATATTGAAAACATTAATCACGCATGTTATAGAACAAATCACGCACGTTGTTGTACGTGAAGTACGTTAAGCCGTAATGTACGATATACTTTTTCTATATATATATATATATATATATATATATATATATATATATATAGGGTAGGGTTCATGCGAGAACCACCCTTATTGCGAGAACCGCGAGAACCAATGTGACCAGGGGCAATTTTGTAAATACATAATAAAATTCAAAACAGCTGCCACTCCTCCTTTTTATGGACTTCAAACAACAATTAAATCATCTTTTTTATTCACTTCATGTCCAGATCCATCAGTTTCTACACAATTCATCATCTCAATTCACGTCACACTCCAAATCCCCCAAAATTCGTCATATCGATCTTATAATTCACACTCCAAATCCCCCAAAATTCGTCGTATCGATCGTATAATTCATCATGTATCCATCGTATATTCAAATTAGGGCTATAAGAAAAGAATCATCCATCATATATTCATCATATATCCGAAATTAGGGCAATAATAACAGAATCATTGAAGATTTCGGCACAAATAAGGAGAAACTGGCACAAATAAGGAGAAACTGAAGAACAAACATCAAATGGATTCATCGTAACATGATGCTACACAGTTCTGTGAATTTGTAAGTTTATACAATTTGTTTTTGCACTTTCATATGTTAACATGATGATTAATTGTCGATTCAGATCCTTTATATGTTAATATGACGATTAAATCGTAGTTTCATACCTGCGTTAGCGAAAATGGTTTGATGTATATGTTGTTTTAGGGATTCGGGGTAATTGTTGTGATACACCGACTTGTAATGTGGTAGGTATGTGTGTTTTTTTTTGTATGTAGGTTTTGTTACTGAATAATTTTAATTATATTTGGTGGTACTACAGAATTTGAGTTGATAATGGTTATGTTATTCTATTGAATCAAACATTACCTGTTGATACTATCAGTCATGTTAATGCACATGTGCACATAGTTATGCACATGTGCATAATTAATATGGTGATGATAAAGCTGATGCATAGATTGTTAACAAGGTCGTTTATGTTGATGCACATGTGCATAGTTAATGTAGTGATGATAAGGTTGATGTATATGTTGTTTTTTTGGGTAAAGGGTTAGCCCGGTGATTCTATTAAAACAAAAACCAATAAAGTACAAGTAGTGAGGATGAGTTCCACACTAATTCATATACAGGACATGCCCCGTATATGTAAGCAAAATAAAAACCAAAGAACTAAGACAACCCATAACCTAGCCTACAATACATCATGAAAACAAAGTAGGCAAAACCAACACACGAAATCAACAATAACGACTCATCCTCCATCGTCAAATATGAAGTTGCCACAAACCGGCAAACCCTTGACTCGAATCATAACATGTCTAGCCATTGGAGCCCTTTGTGGATGAGTTGCTTGCCCGAGCTCTAGAAGATGAAGGATGTATTCCCGAAGTCATAAATTCATTAGTTTCATTGTAGACTTCCTCAACCTCCTCCTCATCTGAATCTAGCTTTTCATTAAACTGCTTGGCCTTCTTCTCTATACGACCCACAGTACTACCTCCCTGACCACCATCATCATCCTTAAGGACATCAAAGGGGTTTGACGTTGATACCTGATTGTTCATTGGCTTCCTCACGGCCGAAATTGGTTTAGGGTTTACAACCGGCCTGTACACTACCTTAGGCTTCTGATTTTTCATATGAATATGCAGACCTTGGTTAGTAGCTTTCTTCTTCTTTGCACCCACAACCTGAAAGTCATCAACTTTCTTTCCATGTACATAGTGTATATGGTGATGATAAAGTTAACGTTAATGCACATATTTATTGATAATTTATGTTTAATGATCTTAATTTTTATTATTTTATTATTTTTTTTTGTATATTATTGTATATCAACAATAGGAAAAAATCGAAGAAAGTAACTTTTGTTTTGAAGTCAATGGATGAAGGGTCAAAAAAATGTCGGATGCAATGGAAGATGCTTATGCGACATGCAATGGAAGATGATCACGCGACAGTTAAACAAAGAGGTAAAAAATCGAAAAAAATAACTTTTGTTTTGTATATTGTTTTTTATCGATGCAAACCTGTTGATAAGCTCAATCATGTTAATGCACATGTGCATAGTTATACACAAATGCATATTTTGCCAGATTATTTCAATTAGGTCAATCATATGGATGCAAACGTGCAGTTAGGCACATGTGCATAATTTGCCAGAATATGTTAATAAGGTCATTCATGTTGTTGTACATGTGCATAGTTATGCACATGTGCGTAGCTTGCCAGAATATGTTAACAATGTAATTTATGTTGATGCACATGTGCATAGTGTATATAGTAATGATAAAGTTAATGTTAATGCACAACATATTCGTTGAGATTGTATGTTTGTTAATCCTATGTTTTTTTTTTGTTTTGTTTATTATCGTAGATCGATAACGGAAAAAATTCAAAGAAGGTAACTTACGTTTTGAAATCAAGGGATGAAGGGTCAAAAAATGGTCGGATGCAATGGAAGATGATTACGCAACGGTTAAACAAAGAGGTAAAAAATGTTGATTAATATTCGATGATGCAGTTGGGAGTTTATTCCAACATTCCATTCAGAATCCATTCCAACATTCCGTTCATAATACATTCAATTGCGTGAGAACGAACACTGCCTAAGTTGAAAGTTATTCATTTGTGGAAGTTAAGTTTAGGAGTTTTATTTATGTTATTGTTATTAGGTATGAAGGTACAGGTTGGGATGATTTGGCTCATAGGAAAGGTGTGTATGAAGCTGAGCAATGGCTGGTCAGGTTCGGTTACGTTGTGTGTTTTATTGTCTTATTAGAAGTTATGTTAATACAATGTGTTTGAGTGTTTGGTTCGGTTACTGTTGATGCAGTAACATTGAATAAGGTATTTAGTTGTATTTTGGTGTGATGTATAGATTATGCACATGTGTATTTGATGCGATTGGGCAGGGATGCACATGTTCATTATTTTTTAGTTTTTATGTTAAATGATGTTGCCATTCATTTAAACAAATATTTTATACCATATGCAGATGTAGATATAGGAAAAGACATACAAGGAAGGCAAGTAAATATGCAGATGTAGATACAGGAAAATATATACAAAAGAGGACAAGTAAGCGGAAGAATAATGAAACATTGGGCAAAGATGATAGTGAAATGTATGTGGTCAAGAAAAAGAAGGTTGAAAAATCAACATTAAAGAGGAGACATGAGAATAATGACGATATGGTGGACAGCAGCGTTGATGGTATGTGTTGTAAAGTTGTGTTAATATAAAGTTGAATCTGCACATGTGCAAAATTATGTATGAAAATTATATAACGTGTGTTTCTGTTTTTTTTTTGTTGACACGTGTTATAAATTTGGCAAAGGATACCATACACAGGCTGACAGATGAAGAATCTAGGAAAAAGGTTAGAGAAAGAATCAACAAAGCAGGAGGAGTATTGGAGGAGGTTGAACAAATGGGAAGAAGATAAAAAAGGAGTATTTGAGTAATCACTAGGAGTGTTGTAGGTAGGTGGTTGGTGGAAACAATATTTCTTGTTTTTGTTTTGTTGGCATTGACAGTGATATTGAGTGGTATTGTGATACAAACAAGTTTGCGTTTTGAAAGATGATGTATGCACATATGCATAGTTTTGGTTAATTTTAGATGGTGGTTGATGGTTTAGTTATATTGGTCAGTTGATGATGTACTATGTTGTTTGGTATCGTATGAGAGTTATTGAATGCACATGTGCATAATTTGAAAATGTATACATATTGGTAATTTATTTACGTGTTTGGTATGGTATGAAAGTTTTTGGATGCACATGTGCATAATTTGAAATTGGTATACACGTTGGTAGTATATCCATGGATGGTAATGTGGATGATGATGTAATAGGTTGTTTGGTATTTTATGAAGGTTATTGAATGCACACGTTCATAATTTGAAAATGTATACATATGTATAATATGTTTATACATTTGGTATGTTAGAGAGGTTTTTATATGCACATGTGCATAATTTGAAATTGGTATGCATGTTAGTAATATATCCACAGATGGTAATGTATATGGAAATGAACTGGTATAGGTTATGTTAAAGTGGTATGTCATAGGCACAATTGCATTATTTAGAATAATAATACATGTTAGGTGTTCAGGAATTAAAGTACATACGATTTTGTTTAATAATTGAGTGATAAAACAGCATCATCCATTCAATCATAAACATCGGAAATTTGTAATCGTAATATCAGAATACATAGTTTAAATGATGTTTAATCGAGTAGTTCAACTTAAACATATAGGTCAAATTGAATGTAAACAGGTTAAATTAAATGTAAACAATAATTCAACATAATCAAATTGAACGCAGGCGTTTCAAATTAAATGTAAACAAGTTCAACGTAGACGAGTGTTTCAACTTGAATGTAAACAGTTCAGACTAAACGTAAAACAAACAATAAAAACAAAATGATCGATATTTGACGACGAACTTAATCAAATTTAGGATGGTTGGTTGCATTATGACGTCTGGATGAACGTATAAGGGGTTGTTCATGTACATTTATATATGTAGGGTCATCGTAAGTATCTTCATCAGTATCATTATCATCATCACCTTCATCAATATCATTAGCATCATCGAAACAAGAATCTGTTTCATCTGTCCGTAATTCTAGTAGCAATGGTAGCAGCTTCATTGTGTATGAATGTTCCTGAATATAAAAAGAATGTCAAAAAGTGAATAATGAAATGGTGAAAAAGTGATATTTAATAAGGTAAATGTTATGTGCAAGAATGTTGTATAAATGATAAACATATTATTGGTGATGATTATAGGGTAATGGTGACGTGATGCACATGTGCATGATTATGTACTGATATTGTGAACAAATTATTGTTGATGATGATAGGGTAATGGTAACGTGTTGACATGTGCATGATGTAGATTATTGGTGATGGCTATATGGTAATGGTAAAGTGTTGCACATGTGCAGGATGGTGTATTTATAGGGTAATGGTAAAGTGATGCACATGTGCAATATGGTGTAGTTATAGGGTAATGGTAAAGTGCTGCACATGTGCATGAGCAAATTTTCAGCGGATGCATAATATTTCAGCGGATGGACATCAGGTTTGAGCAAATGGACAGTTTTGTGAATGGACAGATTTTCAGTGAATGAATCAGCAGCGAATATACTTGTTTTTCAGTGAATGAACCAGCTTAAACAAAATCCTAACTTTGAGCGAATGAACTTAAATCTGAGCCGATGAAGTCTAATCTACGGATGTACTTATTCCTAATAAGCAGACGAGCAATACTGCGAATGAACGTTAATGCAACGGATAAACAATTTAATCCAGACCCGTTAAATTCGATCCGTTAATTCTGCATATATAGTTAAAATCTGCAGATTGATTTAACTTATGCCAATGGAAGGTTCAGCGACTGGACAGATATACTGCGGATGGTGTAATCTATGCGGCGGATGTACTTGAACAGTGAATAAACCAATTTCTGTGAATAAACTGATTCCATCGAATGGACTGAATTGATTCCAGCAGATGAAAGTTTTGTTTCTGCGAATGAACTAAAATGCAAATGAACTGATTCTAACAGATTTGGGTTCGTGCTTATGTAACAATGTACTTGATCTTGGTCAGTGATTATGCAAACAGACAGCACAGTAACACAATCACTTGCGAACCGATGTAGATCTGTCACAAACTGATTCAATGCAACAAACAAAATGTAGATCTGTGAATGAAAACCTGGATTCGTGTGAATATGTAACTTGCATATTCGTATATAACCAATCAGATTGTAAATACGAATGAACCCGAGTAGATCCGTATGAATATTCAATACACAACACTTCGTATAAGTATATGGTAATGGTAAAGTGTTGCACATGTGCAGGATGGTGTATTTATAGGGTAATGGTAAAGTGCTGCACATGTTCAAGATAGTGTATTTATACAAAAAATCACGTCCGACACTCGAATTGCATCAACAATTCTCAATTCTCAGGCATCAACGGTTCTCAATAGTTCGTCTTCATCCCAATTACATCATTAACAAAAAAAATTAATACAATGATTCATTTGTGCATAAATTCAGATTTAATTACTAAAAAAATAATAAAAAGAATACTAAATAATCAATAGCTTCTAACCTTTTTGTTTAACATTCACATATTCGCCTTCCGTTGCACATGTGCAGGATGGTGTATTTATACAAAAATCATGTCTGACACTCGAATTGCATCAACAATTCTCAGTTCACAGGCATTAACAGTTCTCAGCAGTTCATCTTCGTCCCGTATTCGTCCCGATTACATCTGTAGTTCGTCTTTGTCATATCGATAGCAATACACCATAAATCGTTCGTCATATCAATTTCACCATCTGATATTCCAAAATTCGTCGTATAATTGAAATTTTTGCTCCAAAATTCGTATTGTAATCGATATTATTGCAGTATGAACGTGAACAGTGGCTGGAAATACAGAACAGGATCGCGTGTAAGAGACGATCTCTCGAATGAAACCCTAGAATGTAAGAGACGATCGTCAATATATACAATCTCCGTCGTGAAATTGGAGAGATAAATCGCCGTCGTAGATCACCGTCATCAATGTATACAATCTCTCAAATGAAACCCTAGATTGTAAGAGACGATCTTGAACAGGGCTGGAAATACAGAACAGGAGAGCGTGTTTTTTCTATTAGATGCCACTTAATTACAATTTTGCCATGTGTTCACATTGGTTCTCGCAATAAAGGGTGGTTCCTAACAAATCTTTATCCTATATATATATATATATATATAAGATAAATAAAAATACTTAAAGAAAATGATAAGATGTGACATGAAATAGAAACAACTTAAAGAAACTAATTTGATGTTTACTAATTTTCCACAGCATTATCCATGTATAGACTTTCAAAAATATTATAAACTAGTATTTTGACTCGCCTCTCTACGGCGACATCGAAATTTAAACTAACACGAACTTCTGACGTCAAATACTTGACCCGATTCGTTTTTGAACAAAATTTACGCTAAAATGTAGACGAACTGAAAACGGACATAAAAATAAGTACGAAAACATATTATATTTTACATAACTCATTAACAAGAATAATAACATCAAAATGTAAACCAACTTAGTTTTATCTCGAAACGTACTTAAAAAAAACATGTAAGAAAATGATATTTTTTTAGTTAAGGAATGGTACCGCTTGTTGCGGTGGCGTTGAAGCGTAAAGTAACTTGAATTTCTACCACATAGTGAAAACGTATTATATTTGACCTGACATATTATATTCGTCAGACGTAGATAAAAATAAACACGTAAACTTAAGAGAGGTTAAAATGATATTTTACAAAGTTCTTATCAAACTAAAGGAGTGTAAGTGACAATATAGAATGTTGAGAGATTAAGGTTAAAAAAACAAAAAATAAAAGATAAGAAAATAAAATTAAAAGACAAAATGAAGAAGAAAAAACCATTCATTTGACAATTGCTACGGTAAAAAATCGTTTGAGAATTGTTATCTATAATAATGTTTAAACTTAGTTATAATAGTTTAATGGCTCTATTCATCGAGGATGTACATTCGTAATAAGCGAAGCATCAGCCGGCCAAACAGTTTGTGACATCACTTGCTCTGATGGTGTATATGAAACCCCTCTCCGAGATACAAGAGGAGGATTTTCTGGCACAGGTAGTGGAATAGAATAACTATTGAGCATTAGGACTACCGAATCCATTAATGGTCGTAATTCATCATCTTGTTGAACACATAATAAGGCGATATTGATACAACGTAAGGCTTCATTATCTGAGATAGAATCCACTAGATTTGAGTCAAGTATCTTGAATGGTTCTCCGTTCGTCCACATAGTCCATGCCTAGAAAGTAATATGTTGGAGTAAGTAAACTAAATAGATGAGATGACATTTAGCGTGTGGATGAAATGCGTGTACTCACATGGCATAGAAGGTCTGCGTAACCAGGTTGAGAGACCCTAGTATTTTTCTTTCCGCTAATGATCTCTAGAAGCACTACGCCTAAACTAAAAACATCAGACTTCACTGAGAAGTGACCATGCATTGCATACTCCGGTGACATGTACCCACTTACAAAAAGCAAAATAAAAAAAATTATCAAATCATAGTAATTCAGCTGGTAAAAGTGTTATGTGGAAGTTAGACAACTTACAAAGTTCCAACAATTCTATTTGTCATCCCTTGTGTTTGACTTCCACAAACAATTCTTGCCATGCCAAAATCGGAAATTTTGGGATTCATTTCTTCATCTAACAATATGTTGCTGGTTTTTAGATCCCGATGAATAATTCTTAACCTAGAGTCTTCATGTAGGTACAACATCCCTCTAGCGATTCCTTTGATTATTTTGTAGCGCGTTGACCAGTCCAGTTTAACTTGTTTTGTAGGATCTATACATTATGACAAGAAGTTTAGATTGGTGTAATCATGATATGGTATACTTGTACTAAGAAATAACACAATTACGCTTTAAAGATTCTTGTTAAGAAATGGAATATATATAATAATATTAATTAAAGCATCCAGGACTTGGTGAATTGAAGGAGTCACTCTGTTTTTCACAAAACAAGTGTAATTCTCAAGGGTATTTGTCTTCGTATAATGACTAGATTTTTATCTTTACTGTTTTCGTTAGTTATGTAATAGTTTAGGTTTTATATTGTGATTTCTTATTTGATTATTTCTCTAGTTTGTTACTTCTCTTCCCTGGAGTATGTCCCTCAATCCCTAGTCCCACCTTTTAAAGAAAATTTTCTTACTGGACCTTCGTTAAAAACTTAACTCCATTAAGTTTTTTTTCGAATTTCAAACTAATGGTTTAGGGCTTTTGATCCAAACCAGTATACGAGAATATACGAGTCGATTAATGTAAAACTTACCTCAAAACGGTGCTACAAACGACTTGATTTTTGTTAATTGGAAGTTTAAACACCCGAATTGAAATACTGTTTTCATCGTTTGTAGCAACGTTTCGAGGTAAGTTTAACACCAATCTACTCGTATCATCGTTCTGATCAAAAGCCTAAAACATCAGTTTGAAATTTGAAAAAAAAAAATACTTAACGGAGTTGTGTTTTTTTTTAACGGAGGTCTAGTGAGATTTTTTTTTAAAAGATAGGACCGCCATTGACAATATTTGAAGGTAAAACTACTATAGGCCAACTATGAGTGACCATTTCTCCAATTGGTGCTCCCTTAATTTCTATGGTGCTCTGAACTAAGTCAAAGTTAAATGGGCGTGACCCTTGTTCAATCAAGCATCACCTACCATATTTCACATCCTGCCAACCTAACAAAAGTAAGTGGCTATAAATGTAAACATGTATATATGTTTGTGATTGCTTTCGCCCTCCCTTTCATGCTCATCTCCCTAGTAATTTTGGTATAATGCCTATTCTACTAGTGCATGCCTTATTGACTATCTCTAGCCTCGCACATTGGTTCTTTCATTTCTTTATGAGCTTCTTTTCAAGTCTCATCCATATTACAAATTACCTCAAATGTTTAAATTTCTCTTTTATCTCTTTCATATGGATACAAGACCAAACAAACCCTTTCCCAAGTTAACAACTTGTACGTTCACAGGATAGGGAGATAAGTGTAGGAATTAGGTTCATCATTTATAAAATATAATTACAAAATATATAATAACGAGACTCTCGTTATTCGTAGGAAATATCATAGTACAATACCGGTTGCAATAACTAAATAAAAAGAATATAAAATATAATTATATATACCAATCTTGATTCAAGCCGCATCTCTGGTGGGTCCTTCACGCGCACTTGATAGCATCCTAGATTCGAGTATTCATCACCTTGAGTCTTGAAAAATACTCCTTGACTGCAACAAAGAGCACACTAAAACGTTGACGATTTTGGTTGAGGCACGTGTTCAACACGCTTCCCTTAAAACAGATTTCGCGCCTCTACTAAAGACGACGCGTCTATCTCCCAGGGTACAACAGCCGAAGCAGTCTATACTGCCGGAAATGGCCACGCGCCCGAGGTTACATAGAATAGAATTATAGTGTTTGAACTTGTGGAAAAATAATGATACGAAGGTGATGGAATCGAGTAGAGAAAATTCATCTCTCTATAATTCCCAACATATGGATGTTCAAGTCTTCACCACTTCTCCAAGAATTCTTCATACATAATATTTTTCTCTTGTAGTTTTCTCATCATTCCAATGAGTCACATACCCTACCATTTTTTACAAGAGTTGTATGTAGTGAAGAGTTTCTTGGTGATTTTATTAGAGACATAAAACTCTAATAAAACTTTCACTTAATTAGTGATTTAATTAGAGACATAAAACTCTAATAAAAGCTAATCAAGTGACATAAAACTCTACTCAAGAGTTTCACATATGGAGTTTAATTAGTAATTATAATTTCATTCAATTATAAATTAACTAAGTATCCATTCACTAATTTTCCCAACAATCCCCCACATGAATGGAGATTGTTCAAAACACTTAAAATTTCCAATGTAACCTCGACAGTTGAGTTTTGCATACGATAGGTATGTGTTACCCTTTGAACCTTCGCTCATGAAATGCACTTAGCCCACTAGCTCTGAGTAGATCTCGATGTCTTTTAACTCGTCTGTCGTTTGTGTAGACGACAATACACTTCACACAAGACTCTCCCTAGCCGGGTCATCTCCTCATAGTCGTGTCCAATAATGGTCGTGGAACACTTTCCTGGTTCTGCGAGAACTCTAGGAATTGTGCCCCCAATTCCATTCGAAGCGACTCCACTTCTCTCTAACATAGGTGATTCTCCTTAGATCATTAAAAGCATTGTGGTTATCGTGATTTATCCAAATCATTTACCACATATTATGCTTAGCCTCACTCTTTGTCACTGAATATCATAGGAATAGACTAGGACGTATTTAAACACCCTTTTATACTTTGGGGGTATGTATAACCATATATACTAGCTTATGCATATCATTTATGCCCCCACAGTGACCACCTTTAGGCATATGAGTTAGTTGTCCTATTGAACTTAGATCTTGGGATCTCCAGTCAACTAAGTTAGGTGTCCTTCACATACCCTTTTTCCATGGGCTTTAGTATCATTCCACAACTTGATCTCTAATAAACCCTCAGGTTGTTGGATCCATAACATTAACAAATAACTTTGCGTATTTGAGATCAGTTGTCATGATGTGTTCTTAACTCATAAGTTAAGTTTGCCTATTGCCAACTTCTAAAACTATAACCTCAGTGGCCATCTGAATCTGGTTATAATATATGTCTTTGTAAGATACGCTTATCATTTAAGGCAAACACCTCCATTATGCACCGCGACCTTTGTGTCCTCCACATAGTCGTTTGTTTGCAATGTTAGATTGGATTACAAAATCCTTATTGCCAAACTTTTATGATACAAATGCAAGACACCCCGACATTTAAGTGTTATAGGATATCATCCAGATGGGGTAATGAAAACCATTTCTACATACCCTTATAGGGTTGTTTCTAAATGGATCCTTCCCCACATTTCTTGCCATTTGATCAACATTTCCGTAACTTCACTTATGATGACATTTATACACATATGATTGAACAAGATCAACCTCATTGTGTGAATTCAACTCATATTGCATTCCGAGTTGACCAAAGAAACACATGCCATTGTCATAAGTTTGTCACCAACTTAGAATAATTCTAATTTAACATCTATAATAAGCTTAGACAATGAGTTCTCCTCATTAGCTTTTCGAACAAACTCTTAAAAAGTTACATGTCTTTTCCTTATAATGAATGAAAATTTTCCCTCAACTTTGTCTATACACAAATTCTTTTTGTGTTTATACACATTTGAATGTTTAGAGTTAATTAGTCTCCGTCAAGACCCGTAATTAACCATGTACTTGTCTAGCATGCTTTAGACTACAATACTTTAGCATGTGAACAGAAGATGCATCATTCTGATTCTTCACAGCCCTAAGGATATCATAATATCACTTTGCAACATTCATTCCTTGTTAAGACAAAATAATGAGACTTATTCATAATCCTAAAACATCAATATTTAGGAAGGTCTCACAAATTATTGTATATAGCACATAGCTAAATTTCATCATTCATTTAAGGAACATAACTTGATTACCTTTGATCTCCAACAATCTACCATTGACTCATAAGTACTTAAACATAAGTCTTAATCCAAGTCACTTGGTGAACACATTCATCACCAACAAGATGAATGTTTCTTGTCTACAATCACTATTATGTGTGAGATAAAGTCAACTAGATCGACACTCAACAACATGGAATTCATAATTTTGCCATAAGTGATTTGCACACATCTATTGTTATTCATTAGGAGATATGTATATTTAGGATGTTCTCCCAAATGAAGGTAAAATCTCCATATAGATCTAACAATAATCAAGTGGTAGACGCATCTACTTATAAATCTCGCAAGATTTATTAAAGGTATATAATAACATATAGTACTTTTACTTTCATATGTTAGAATTCACACTTGTGAATTTTTTTCAATGACTTCTAATGAAGTATGCGACATGAATGTCGTTAGTGTATTTCATCTCAATACACTCACTATGTTCTTTCATTAATCATTCATGATGTGGTTATACATTTGATGTTTCGTCTTTGACTTTTAGTCAATGTAACAACTCTCAAGTTGTTTATGTCCAAGTATTTTCATGTACTATCCGTTTAAAACCATATTCTTTTAAACAATGTATAACCGACGTTATAATTATTTTCCACAAAAATAATTTATACGTCACAACCATTAGTGATTTATTTCTTTGTAAAAAATTTCATGTGTTATCCGAAGATATTGAACACAAAACAATAAAATACATTGGAAACTAAATCATAAGTGCCAATCACTTTTGAAATTTAAACGGAAGCATAGACAATATGTAGACATCAAATAACAAAGTGCTTTTATCTTCAACACTTTATAATCTGACAGAAATCTTCTCAATAATATCGTCTCATGGCATGTCTTGAGGTACTCCCTCAATAAGACTCCATGCACTTGTAAGTACAAGTTCCCCATTTCGTGTTTAAACTTTAAACTTGGACAATTATGCTCAAAACAACACCAAGTTGTTACAAATACTACATTTAAGTAGTAAACTTGAACAATTAAATTTGTTCACAACAACACCAAGTTGTTTTTCACCAAATAACATTTTCTAACACGCATGTTAGAAAAAAAAACGTTATAACAAGCACATTATAGAATCGAACGTTTACATAAAACGTTTTCCAAAGATATAGTCTATAAAATAAACTATTTCTCATCATCTTTAATGCTCACATAGGCAATTAAATGTTTACATAAAACATTTCTGTTCATTATGAACAATCTCTAACCTTGTATTCGTGATACACATTTTCTAACACACGTGTTAGAAAATTTAAGTCATTTTATATATACAAAACATGACCAAATTAGAGCATTAAATGTCATCATTAAAACTCATCAAATGTCATCATTAGAACTCTACTCAAGAGTTTCACCAAATGAAGAGTTAAGAGTCTCAATTATTATATACTTAAACTCTAATAAAACCCATCAAATGTCATCATTAAAACTCTACTAAAGAGTTTCACCATATAAAGAGTTAAGAGTCTCAATAATTATAGACTTGAACTCTAATAAAACTCATCAAATGTCATCATTAAAACTCTACTCAAGCGTTTCACCATATGAAGAGTTAAGAGTTTCAATAATTATAAATTTAAACTCTAATAAAACTCATCAAATGTCATCATTAAAACTCTACTCAAGAGTTTCACCATATTAGAGATTTTATTAGAGACATAAACTCTAGTAAAAACTAATAAATTGACATAAAAACTCTACTAAAAGTCTCACTTTATTAGAGATTTTATTAGAGAAATAAACTCTAATAAAAACTAATAAATTGATATGAAACTCTCCTTAAGAGTTTATCTTCTATTTGAAGAGTCTAGTAAATGATTTTAATTTCATTAAATTCATATAAATACCACACCATCACTTTATGGTGATTTAATTCCTTGAAGCCAATCAAACATCAACTTCAATGTATGACATTTTATTTATAAATTATATAAAGCATTAAAAACAATACAACAACAAATTGCTTATATAAAATGTCAACATAAAACATTTCAAAGCATTTGTATTTTAATCATTTTAACAATAATGTTAAAACGAAAGAAATTCTAACGCGCACGTTAGAAATATTAACATTTCCACAAAATGTTAATTCGACTTGCTAAAAACACATATATGGTTCAAATAAATAATTCATTTCTAATACACACGTTAGAAACTGAACAATTAAAAAATTGCTTCCAAGCTAACACGTTTCATGAACGTTTCTAACACACATGTTAGAAGACAAATGATTACAAAAATCATTATAAGACATATTTGTTCATATCAATCCATGGGTGGATGAAGAGTCTACTTTAAATAGAGACTTAATTAGAGACATAAAACTCTAATCAAGTAACATAAAACTCTTATTTAAAGACATAAAAGACTCTACTTAAGAGAATTTAACGTTTACAAAAAAAATGTATGGTTTACACCAATAATTCCGGTCTAACACACATGTTAGAAAATTTAACGTTTAAAAAAAACGTATGGTTTACACTAATAAACCCGATCTAACACAAAAGTTAGAAAAATTAACGATTCCTAAAATCGTTTCAAAAACCAAACGGTTGGACCAAAACTATTCGTTTTGTACCACGGTATAGGATTTAAGATTGTATCTCAATCTCAAGAAATCCAAACACAACAAGTTGTACCACATACATATTTCCCAAAAAAAAATTTATAAGATCATAGTCTTTAAAAATATTTTTTTTATTATAAATCCTTTTGTGAACCCAAAATTCTTATAAATAAGGTTTTAGGATTGTAGCAACAATCTCACAAAATCTATTTTAAGTTTGTTTGAATTAGGTTCACCATTGTTGGTGCATCTAGTGTATGTTAACTACGTCTTAATCGAGTCTTAGGTCTAATTAGGATAGATTAGGGTTGGAAATCAAGAAAGTGGGTTATTTCATGTAATTCCACTTGAAATGACAACATGTCATTTCAAGCGAAATCATAAGAATTGTAATTCCGCTCGAAAGCAACATAGGGGTTCCGCTTGAACAGTTTGGAGCGGAATCAGGGTCCGCTTGGGAGTGTTTCAAGCGGAATCAGGTAGGCTATAAATAGGAGTGGTTGTATCATTTGGAGTGGAATCTGACCATTTGTTCTGAGTCGAGGTGCTGCCGGATTTTCGTCAGAAATCATTGTAAAGCTCAGAAAATCAGTAATAGAAAGGAATTGAAAAGGAAACAAGCTGTTTGACATTGTTTGCATTGATTCCGCCTTTGTAAATGATGATGAACTACTCAACTTGACTGTTTAGGGTCACCAGAACGATCCAACAAGTGGTATCAGAGCACAGGACGAGGAGTTCATACCAATTCAGCTTGATTTCTTCGGATTCTCACACTTCTACACCTTCTTTTCTAATTTGAACATAATTCAACGGTTGAAATGGCCTGATTTTGACATATATCAAGCGAAACATAGTGTTAACTAATCCCTGAGAGTTTTGGACCTTAATTCGAATAAATTCAGACAAAACAAACTAATTCCGCTTGAAAATCATTCGAATTTGATGACATCATCACCTTATTCCGCTTGAAAAAGTTGTGCAATTTCAAGCGAAACCTGCTTAAAAATCATATTCCGCTTGAAATGCTTGTGTAATTTCAAGCGAAACCAGTTAAATTCATATTCCGCTTGAAAGATTGTATCTTATTCCGCTTGAAAACAGGTTCCGCTTGAAATTTTCAAGCGAAATAAGAGATTTCGCTTCAATATCAGGTTCCGCTTGAAAATTCAGTTGATTCCGCTTGAGAAGCTATTTCGCTTCAAAGTGATTCTGCTTGAATTTGCTGTTTTTCAAAATTTCAAAAACTTTCTAAGTGTTTGTTGATTTTTTCAGGTACGTGTAAGATGGATGAATTTATGAATCCTTTCAGTGATATGTATGCCTTTGCTGGAAACTCTAGAGATGATACTTCTAGCAACACCAATGAGAACACTCCGAATACAAAGAAAACTTTGTCGGATGCTTTAGGCGTGGAGAGTGCATACGGAACATATAACAAACCTCCAAAGTTGATGGCAATCGAAGAGTGCAGTCGGTGGGCCAAGAAATTTGAAGAATGGTTAAAAGCATTTGCTTATCCGAGTTGGAAAAGTTTAAAGAACGGATATATTGGAGAACAAAGTGGTGAACTTCTGACACAAACTGAAGATATAGAGAATTTTGTCGCGGAGCAAAAGTGCATCGCGTTGCTGTTTCAGTCTGTCCGAGAAGATATAATATCTTTGATCGAGTACAACAATGCTAAAGATCTTTGGAAAAAGTTAGAAGTGAAATGTTTGGGTAGTGCAGAAATAGTGAAAAACAAAAAGAAACTGCTAAGAAAAGAGTTTGATTTATTTGGTTGTTTAAAAAATGAATCAGTTTGCAAAATCATTGAGAGGTTTGGGCACCTGAAGTTGGAGCTGGCGAGACATGGAATCATCTATTCTCCAGATGAATTAGTCGAAAAATTGTTTGATTCATTGCCAGATGAGATGGATTGGCAATACTATGCCTTGATGTTGAAGAATACGATCAAGTCTGAGGATCTTACAGTTGATTTGTTGATTGAAAGACTAGAAAGTCACGAGCTGGATATAAAGAAAACACACAAAGTCAATCACTCGTCATATCAGCAGAACTTGGAACTGTATTATCCAAAAAGCATGATTCCCAAGAATACGTCTCCCAAGACAGCTTTTTCTGCTGAAAATTCCAACACATCAAGCAAAGAAAGTACAAGCAGTGGATTTCATAGTGGTTCTTTGATGCGTGTCAGTGTATATATGTTTTTAGATGTATATTTAAGCCCTTTTTACACTTTTAGCCAAGTTTTAAATTTATAAAACACGATATTCACTAACACTAAACACACATATGGGCAAGTGCACCCATCGTGGACGTAGTATAGTGTTGGTAAGATACCGAGGTCGTCCAAGGACACAAGAGCTTTTAATACCGGTTTATCCTCAACGTCTAATCAAATCAAAAAGGTTAGAAAAATGTTTTAAACTAAGAAAAATAAAAACTAACTAAATGCTGAAAATAAAAATAAAATTAAAAACAGATAGACAAGATGAATCACTTGGATCCGACACGTGTATTAGTATAACCTTTGATTATTTTCGCACTTTTGCACTTGTTTAAGAGATTATCTTAGTTATTGTAGTAGGCCCCTCTTTTGAAGGCGACGTTACCCTCAACCCAGTAGTTTGAGTCAGCAAGGATACAATCCTAAAGGGTCGGATTATTGAAAGATAATGAATTAAGTTATTAATGCAAATTATGGTAGGCCCCGCTTTTGGCGGTGACGTTACCCTCGGCTAAGTAGTCTGAGTCAGCAGGGATACAGTCCTAAATAGCCGGGTTATAGTATTAATAGTAGTTAACTTATGAGGGGGTCAAAGAGTTTGGATCCCCGCCATCCAATACCTATGGGCATTGAAGGAGATCCTACTAAATTTGACCCAGGTCCCAAGCAGGACCTCTAAACGCTGAACAAGGGCAAGACCCTTACCAAACCGTTCCCTTAACCCCCGACCAGGTAGCCAACATACCTCCATATAGACCGTGGAGATATGAATGGTGAAAATCTTTTATTTTATATAGACAGTAAAATAATGCCAAGACACCACGGACAAACGATAAGGAAAGATCACCTTCAACATAAGTAACTAGTTATTAAAGTCATTAATACAAAACCAAATAAAAAGTGCAAAAGATTAAAAATAAAAAGTATTATACTAAACACTTGTCTTCACCAAGTGATGTAAGAGACTTAGGCAAACATGGCCTTGATTGTCAAGAACTCTTACGATCAATCTTGGATCCCGAGACGACTCACACACTCTACGATGGACAATGGATGATGGTGGTGGATGATGGTGTTATGGTGGTGGTGGGTGGTGGATGAAGTGTGAGAGAGGTGGTGTGCCAAGGGATGAGAGAGAATGAAGCCAAGCTCCTCTATTTATAGGCTGAACAGAAGGCTGGACACGGCCCCGTGTCCGCTGGACACGGCCCCGTGCCCGCCTGACACTCTCTCTCCTCATTAATTGTAATTGCGAATTACAATTAATGCGCCTGCTGTACTTTCACCACGCCCCCGTGTCCGCTGGACACGGCCCCGTGGTGGGCAATGGAAGCTTCTACTGGTTTGTCTTTTCTGCTGCTTCCTGGGCACGCCCCTGTGTTCGCTGGACACGGGGCGTGTTCAGACTCTGTTTCTTCTCTTTTGCCTTGGGAGATGCCGTTTAGGGTCCGGGCAGTCCACTTTTGTTCCTTTTCTTGTATTTATGGTAGAATTAGTAGTCTTTTTGCTTCTTTTGTGATTTTGAGCTCATTTCATCCTGAAAATACAAAAGGAAGACAAAAACACTATTTTTCCAACATTAGTACTTAAAAAGGGTTAGTTTTATGCCTTAATTGATGTGTTTTATATGTTGCATTTTACACACATCAAATACCCCCACACTTGAACTTTTGCTTGTCCTCAAGCAAAACTCTTTAAATGTGGCTTATACTCCCAAATGGAATAGGTAGAAGAGAAGTTTTTTTAGCTTGTCCTAGAGTGTCGGGAATCCAAGGTTTTTATAGGTTTTATTTTTATTTATTTACAATCCTATTCGTTATGATTTATTTTGAACTTTTCATAAGATGAATTACTTATTTGGGCATAGCATGCCTTATTAAAATTCATTTATATACAAGTTCACATACCTCACGGGAGATCACTCAACACTCGGCCGAAGGTGTATATTTTAGTGAATCACTCGAGAGCGGCACGGAACTTACGTCTTCCATAGGCTTGCCAAGCAATCAATCCTCCTCCTTTTTAACTTTTTACCTTTGTAAATATCAAGAGGACTTTTTGGGTGAAGGCTTGGGTTTAAAGGTGGGTGGTTGGTTAGTGGTTAGTAAAAAGGGCGAAAATCGTAACAAGCGTCGGTTTTCGTGAAGTACCTTATTTTTAGTGACTTTTTATTTTGAAGTATTTCTCCAAACAAGCTTTTTATAGCTTTTGTTTGTTTTTGACTTCATCATCATTTATATATATATTTTTTTCGTCACATAAAAAGGCGATTTTTACGAAAAAGCGAACTTGTTACTAAAAAAAAAAAAATAAAAAGGTTTTTGGTGGGTAAAAAGGGTTTTGGGGTAATGAAATGAAAGGTTTAGGCTCAAAGGGGCTATCTAGGGGGATTTTGGGTAGGTAAAAAAAATGAAAAATAATGGTTTTGAAAGAAAAATGGTTAGTCCTAATGCCTCCATCATTTACTTACTTGGGTTTAAGTTGGTAAGGACCTGGAATGTATCGTCGTGGCAAGTTCTAGATTTGTAAGGACCGAGCGGCTATTCACACAAGAAACGAAAAATGAGCATTTAATCTAAATATGTGTATTTTTATGCTCAATAAAGGCTCAAAACTCACTTTTGTGGGAATGGGTTTTTAATGTGACCAAGCATATATAATCGAATTTTAAACTAGACTTGTTATGCCGTTTCATAATTTTCTTATGTTGGTTCCTTTTTTATCACGACGCTATCGGTTGTAAACTTGTAAAAATATAACCTTTTTAGAACTTGTTATTCCCAACTTAAACTAAGACAAGTAAATAAATAAAAAAATTGAAAAAGTTTTTGAAAAAATTTGGGGTGTTTAGCGGTTCCAATAGAGTTTTGTGTAAGGCTTGTGTTTAGCATTTTGCAAAATTTCAAGGTTTTAGCATCCCCCCCACACTTAAATTACACATTGTCCTCAATGTGTCCAAAAATAATGTTTTTGGTTGATTAGAATGTATAAAAGTGGGTTAAAAAGCAAAGATTTATGTTACTGGCAGTCTGGACACGGCCCCGTGTTCAGCGGACACGGCCCCGTGGTGAACTGCCAGTAACGAAAACTTACAGAAGGTGAACATGGGGGCGTGTTGGGTGAACACGGCCACGTGTCGGGCAAAAAATTGCAGGTCAGTAGCCAAACAGCAGATCTGGGAGATGGACACGGGGGCGTGTCGGCTGGACATGTCCCCGTGTGGACAATCTGTTAGCCCGAAAAATAGGTTTTTCTCCCGGTTTCTCCATCCTGGGGCTGCAAGTGCTAATGTTTAGCACTCTAACCCTTGCATTGCACCTGTTTAATCACTTAATACCAACCAACGAAGCACAAACCATCCTAAATTACCATTGTTAAACATTATCCAAACATAAAACAAAATAAAGATAAAAAATAGTTAGGGAAAGTAAATTGTTCGACAAATGGCACGCAGGCCATGAATTGTTTGATAGATAAGAAGGGCATTCAAACCTGTGGGCTCATCACCAGCCAGCCCCTTGTTCCTCCAAGCCTCCTACTCCATGTCTTCATCACTACCATCACCTCCACCCCCTTGCCTCGCCATGTACTCCCGGATGCTACCGATATCATCTTGTATATCGTTAATGTTGCGTTCGATAGCTCCAACCCGGTGGTGTGTGTTGTTGGCGAGGTTGTAGGTGTTCCTTGAGCACATGAGGTTTTCCTGCAAAAGATCATGTAAACTTTGGAAGTTAGGAAAACCGCCTCCTTGAGAGGAGGATTGACCCGGATCGCCTTGGGGTGGATACTGAAAATGGGGATGTGGTGCATGAAGAACTAGAGCCTCTTGCGGGTTCCATGCATAGCCTTGCGTCCTCTGAAAGCTCACCGTCCCGTCCTCCGCTTCATAAAGCAAGTTCATGGCTCGGCAAATGTGATAATCGACCCGGCCCGACCATGGACTCCTTTCGAAGGATCTTGGGATATTCGTGAAGTGCTTGAAAAGACGGTACACCCATCCTCCGAAGAAGATCGGTGTAGGAGCATGAGCAAGGCGGTTTAGGTGCATGTTTCGCAGTAGGAGGTACGGAACATCTAGAGGCTTCTGGTTGTGGATGCAGTGAAGGACAACCAAATCTTTCAACCCAACAACGCCACTACTGTCATGGCGTTGGTTCAGCGAGTACGTGAGGAGCCTGTGGATGTAGCGGTATAACGGGTCCCTCAGTTTGGTGCTGCTCGGGTTGTAGATTCCTTCACCTATTTGAGCCCATGCGGCTTGGCGTTCAGTTGCATCCAAGTCTCGTAACCCTCCGGTATTCTCTTCATTCCCCGCTTCTTCATCTTTGTATAGCCCAATGATAGATCCAAACTGTGCCATGGAGGTTCTAAACGTGGTCCCTCCACATCGAAATTCGACCGCGTCATGATCAAACGGTTCGCGCCTCGAGTTGAAAATGAAGGTGCTATAGAACTCCATTGTGCATTGATGTACCGACCGTAGTCGGGTGGTCAATGCGACATGCAGTGGACCCCTCACAATGTTGTTGAAGCGGTCAAGTTGGTTCACCATGGTTAGCAAATCAGTACACGCCCGCCTTGGGTACTCTTCCGGTCGTGTTTGAAGAACCTCGTACCGTGCCCTAGCATCCAGTTCATTTGCGCTAAACCTTGTGAATTTCGACATCTGAAAAGAATACATAAAAAGTTAGTACGAAACAAGGAAAATCAGAGTGAAACTGCAAACAGTGGGCTGGACACGGCCCCGTGTTCAGCGGACACGGCCCCGTGTCCAGGCGTCTGTAACCCAAAAATTCCATTTTTCGTCCCGATTTCGAAAACCTGAAAATTTTTAGCCCAATAGTAGCGGTTTCCCCCGAAAATGAAACCCTAAGTGTCATTTTTCTCAAAACAAACCGTTTACCCTTTCAATTTCGTGTTTTTCGGTTCAAGAACAAGGGTTTGGGGTTTTATTTGGAAATCGGACAAATCTATCAACAATACTTGCCTAGTTACTTTCTACTACACTAATCTAAACTACTACTAACAAATTTCATCAAAAATTTTGAGTTCGATCCGGATGAACATGAAGAACCCTAGATTTTTCCCCAATTTTTGATGTTTTAACTACATGCAAGTAACTAATCTAACTACTAATGAAGATAGAATCATACCTTGACGTTGTTAGATTCGGTGGTGACGTAGAAAAACTGCAGAAAATCGCCTCGAACCAGAGAGTTTTCGGCTAAACGGGGCGTGTGGAATGGTGTAACTGATAGGAAAAGAGGGTTTTATCCCGACAGTCGCCTCGACACGGCCCCGTGTCCAGCGGACACGGCCCCGTGCCGGGCAAAGTTTTTGAAATTTTTTTTTTTGTGTGCTCGTGTGCATGCCCCTTATCTCCGAAAATGGTTAGAGGATTTACCGGTTTTTTTTAAACGTACACTTACCTGTAACATGTCTGGTATGAGTTTATTCATTAACCGTTTGAAGTGAGATCTCCTCTTCCTCATCCTCAATGGATCCTCGGTAGAGTTTCAGCCGTTGGCCATTGACTTTAAATGGTGTCCCATTTCGAGTTTTAATTTCTACTGCACCGTGTGGAAAAACATGGGTGACGGAAAAAGGTCCTGACCACCTAGATTTTAACTTACCAGGAAATAATCGAAGTCGTGAATTAAACAATAGAACTTGGTCTCCAACCCGAAATTCATTAGATTTAATATATTTATCATGTAAATTTTTCATTCTTTCTTTATAAATTTCGGAGTTAGAATATGCATAATTCCTAAGCTCGTCTAATTCGTTTATTTGACAAAATCGATTTTTACCGGCATTTTCCAAATCTAAGTTTACGTTTTTTATTGCCCAGTAGGCTTTGTGAGCTATTTCTACTGGCAAGTGACAACTTTTTCCATAGACGAGTTTATATGGGGTTGTGCCTATAGTGGTTTTATAAGCAGTTCGAAAAGCCCATAAAGCGTCGTCTAATTTATCGGCCCATTCTTTTTTATTTATTCCTACGGTTTTTTCAAGTATTCGTTTTAAACCTCGATTAGTCACTTCGGCTTGCCCATTTGTTTGAGGATGATATGCTGTTGAGACCCGGTGATAGACCCCATACCTTGTTAATATTTTTTCGAGTTGATGATTGCAAAAATGGGTACCTCTATCACTTATCAAAGCCTTTGGTGTCCCGAAACGAGAGAACAACTTTTTCAGAAATTTTACCACCACTCTTCCATCATTTGTTGGAAGAGCCTCGGCCTCTGCCCATTTAGACAAGTAATCGACTGCCACAAGTATATATTTGTTTCCCTTCGAAGGTGGGAAAGGTCCCATGAAATCGAGTCCCCACACATCAAAGATTTCACAGACGAGAATGCCATTTTGAGGCATTTCGTTTTTGGAAGAAATATTACCTGATCTTTGGCAGGCATCACATGTCTTTACAAGGTTTTGTGCATCCTTGTAAATGGTCGGCCAGTAAAATCCTGAATCAAATACCTTTCGTGTGGTACTTGCGGCACCATGATGTCCTCCGTATGGACCTTCATGACAATGATGGAGAATTCTTCGTGCTTCATTACCATAGACACACCTTCGGATGAGCTGGTCGGCACACATTTTGAAAAGATAGGGGTCTTCCCAAAAGTAATGCTTTACATCAGCAAAGAATTTTTTTCTTTGATGATGTGGCCATCCTTTGGTGACTACACCGCTAGCTAAGAAATTAGCGTAGTCGGCATACCATGGTTCTTGTCTACTTTCCATCATTTCCAAGGATTCCGTGGGAAATTTCTCGTTGATTTGCTCGTCTCTGGTTGTCTCCAAAGCTGGGTCTTCTAAGCGTGAGAGATGATCTGCAGCAGTGTTTTCTGCTCCTCTTTTGTCCTTGATTTCAATGTCGAATTCTTGGAGGAGTAGAATCCATCTTATCAAACGGGGTTTTGCGTCTTGCTTCTTGAAGAGGTACCTGATGGCTGCATGGTCTGTATAGACTACTGTTTTAGAAAGAACAAGATAAGAACGAAATTTATCAAAAGCAAATACCACCGCTAGTAATTCTTTTTCTGTAGTTGTATAATTTTCTTGCGCATCATTAAGAGTTTTACTAGCATAATAAATTGGGTGGAAATGTTTTTCTTTTCTTTGTCCCAAGACTGCTCCAACAGCGAAGTCACTTGCATCGCACATGATTTCGAAAGGAAATTTCCAATCTGGCGCTATCATGATAGGTGCATTGACTAGCATTTCCTTGAGGGTTAGAAATGCTTGATTGCATTCCTTGTCAAAGATGAAGGGTGCATCTTTTTCAAGTAATTTTGTTAGAGGCCTTGAAATTTTTGAAAAGTCTTTGATAAATCTTCTATAAAATCCGGCATGTCCTAGGAAACTTCTGATTGCTCGCACGGAGGATGGAGGAGGTAATCGAGAAATAGTCTCTATTTTTGCTCGATCAACTTCCATTCCTTCGCTTGAGATTTTGTGACCGAGTACTATTCCCTCTGTTACCATGAAATGGCATTTTTCCCAGTTAAGGGCGAGGTTAGTTTCCTCACATCAGGATAGCATTCGTTCAAGATTATCGAGGCATTGGTCATATGAGTCTCCAAAGATGGAAAAGTCATCCATGAAGACTTCCATTGTCTTTTCGATCATATCATGGAAAATGGCGACCATACAACGTTGGAATGTTGCAGGCGCATTACATAGACCGAATGACATGCGTCGATATGCAAAAGTTCCGTAGGGACATGTGAAAGTTGTTTTCTCTTGGTCTTCTGGTGCTATCGGTATTTGAAAGTAACCTGAAAAACCATCTAAGAAACAATAAAATTTATGACCGGATAATCTTTCTAACATTTGATCAATGAAGGGTAAAGGAAAGTGGTCTTTCCTAGTCGCTTCATTTAATCGCCTATAATCTATACAGACTCTACATCCTGTGACGGTTCTCGTTGGTATTAATTCATTTTTCTCGTTAGTTATTACCGTCATACCTCCTTTCTTTGGGACTACTTGAACGGGACTTACCCACGGGCTATCGGAGATAGGGTAGATTAGTCCGGCGTCGAGTAGTTTGATGACTTCATTCTTAACCACTTCTTGAACATTGGGGTTCACTCTTCGTTGTGGTTGAATTACCGTCTTGTAGTCATCATTCATTAAAATTTTGTGCGTGCACATGGAAGGGCTTATTCCTTTAATATCTACAAGCTTCCAAGCGATCGCGTTTTTGTGTTTTTTAAGTAGGTTAACTAATTTCTCTTTTTCTTTATTACTTAATTTAGATGAAATAATTACGGGTAAACTACCTTCTTTGCCTAGGAAAGCATATTCCAAACCTTTAGGAAGTTCTTTGAGCTCAATGGGTGGGTCTTTAGAAGACACCTTATTTTGTGGCTCGTCTAGATCAAGAACCTTAAAAGTTTGTTCTATGGCTATCTCTTCCTCGACAAAGTGGTCCTCTTCGTTGGTTGTATCGGGTGGTTCAGCTTCATCTTCAATTAGGGGGTCATTGTTGCCAAAAGGATATTTCATTGAGCGCTCAAGATCTATGCTCCTTTTGAATGCCCCTAATTGAAGAGGTAGATTGTTGAATTTCCGGTTTTTCAAAGCTCTATGAGTTTGTACAAAAGGTTTTCCCAAGACTAAGGGGGCGTCATCTAGGATGACGAAGTCGGTTGGGATTACCATTTGATTCGTTTGAACCAAAACATCTTCAACTACACCGATTGATTTTATTACTTTCCGATTGGATAGAAAAATGGGTATTTGAAGTGGAGAAAAATCACTAACACTTAATTTTTCAAAAATGTAGTTAGGCATTATGTTAACACAAAGATCTTTATCGATGGTGATATTACTAATAAATGAATTTTGAAAGAAACATGGAACCGGTGTAATGTTAATTTCAAAAGGATCTTCTTTTATTAGCGAGGTTTGATCATTAGTTAACTTAACACTTACTAAGTCTTTGATTTTAGCACTAGTGTTTAACTCTTTTAAAAACTTAGCATGAGGGGTTATTAAACAATGATTTTCGAAAGTAGGTGACAAGAGGTTAATTTCTTCAAAATTAGACTCTTCTTGAATTTTAACATTACCGGACTCACCATTTTCGTTGTTTAACTCATGTGTCGGTTTTTCACTTTCTTGTTCTTCCATTTTTACATTTTCAACTATCTCAACGTTATTATCATTTTTTAGCTCTTCTCTTGCGCGGGATTCCTCTTCCCTTGCGCGAGATTCTTTTATGCAACGTTCGATAGTTTTAATGTGTTCTAATATCCTATTGGTCACTTCGGTGAGATTGAAAGAATTTGGATCCTCAAAGCTTGAATCCGGTTGTTCGATCCTTGGTTCCTCATAGTACTCATATGAAGTAGATGGTTCACACCATTGTTCTTCATTGTAAGTATATGATGGATAAGGGTCGAAACTTTGTTCTTCATAGTACTCATATGAGGTGGGTTGTTCACACCATGGTTCCTCATAATAAGAGTATGAAGGTGGTGGCTCATATGTTGAATCTTCAAAGTATGAGTATGAAGGCTCATACCTTGGTTCATCAAAATATGAGTATGAGGGAGTAGGTTCATACCTTTGGTCTTCATAGGATGTGTATGAAGTTGATGGCTCGTACCTGGGCTCCTCATAATGGTTGTATGAATTGGATGGTTGATATGAGTTATTATATTGAACCGAGCGTGCGTTACGACAATTAGTGCAATAATTACCCCTATAATCATCCTCATCATAGGTGTAGTTGTAACCTCTTGAGTATTGATCCATAAGAATCACTCAACAGACCACAACTGAGTCTCGGGACCAGAAAACAAAAATAAGACGGAAACAGAAGCTGGACACGGCCCCGTGTTGAGTGAACACGGCCCCGTGTTCAGGGTCTGTATCTGGGCGTTTTAATTAATTTTACTGGTCACGTTGAGCACGGGGGCGTGTTCAGTGAGCACGGCCCCGTGTTCAGACTCTGTATCTGGGTATCTACTCTAAAAATATGCAGCACGGGGGCGTGTTCAGTGAGCACGACCCCGTGTTCAGGCTACTGTAAATGCAAAACTAAACTAAAATGCAGAAAAAATGCGCGCGTTTTAAAAAGGTTTTGAAAAACTGATTAGGCCGTCGATTTTAAGCTTTCTTAAAATCCTTGTGTCCCCGGCAACGGCGCCAAAAACTTGGTGCGTGTCAGTGTATATATGTTTTTAGATGTATATTTAAGCCCTTTTTACACTTTTAGCCAAGTTTTAAATTTATAAAACACGATATTCACTAACACTAAACACACATATGGGCAAGTGCACCCATCGTGGACGTAGTATAGTGTTGGTAAGATACCGAGGTCGTCCAAGGACACAAGAGCTTTTAATACCGGTTTATCCTCAACGTCTAATCAAATCAAAAAGGTTAGAAAAATGTTTTAAACTAAGAAAAATAAAAACTAACTAAATGCTGAAAATAAAAATAAAATTAAAAACAGATAGACAAGATGAATCACTTGGATCCGACACGTGTATTAGTATAACCTTTGATTATTTTCGCACTTTTGCACTTGTTTAAGAGATTATCTTAGTTATTGTAGTAGGCCCCTCTTTTGAAGGCGACGTTACCCTCAACCCAGTAGTTTGAGTCAGCAAGGATACAATCCTAAAGGGTCGGATTATTGAAAGATAATGAATTAAGTTATTAATGCAAATTATGGTAGGCCCCGCTTTTGGCGGTGACGTTACCCTCGGCTAAGTAGTCTGAGTCAGCAGGGATACAGTCCTAAATAGCCGGGTTATAGTATTAATAGTAGTTAACTTATGAGGGGGTCAAAGAGTTTGGATCCCCGCCATCCAATACCTATGGGCATTGAAGGAGATCCTACTAAATTTGACCCAGGTCCCAAGCAGGACCTCTAAACGCTGAACAAGGGCAAGACCCTTACCAAACCGTTCCCTTAACCCCCGACCAGGTAGCCAACATACCTCCATATAGACCGTGGAGATATGAATGGTGAAAATCTTTTATTTTATATAGACAGTAAAATAATGCCAAGACACCACGGACAAACGATAAGGAAAGATCACCTTCAACATAAGTAACTAGTTATTAAAGTCATTAATACAAAACCAAATAAAAAGTGCAAAAGATTAAAAATAAAAAGTATTATACTAAACACTTGTCTTCACCAAGTGATGTAAGAGACTTAGGCAAACATGGCCTTGATTGTCAAGAACTCTTACGATCAATCTTGGATCCCGAGACGACTCACACACTCTACGATGGACAATGGATGATGGTGGTGGATGATGGTGTTATGGTGGTGGTGGGTGGTGGATGAAGTGTGAGAGAGGTGGTGTGCCAAGGGATGAGAGAGAATGAAGCCAAGCTCCTCTATTTATAGGCTGAACAGAAGGCTGGACACGGCCCCGTGTCCGCTGGACACGGCCCCGTGCCCGCCTGACACTCTCTCTCCTCATTAATTGTAATTGCGAATTACAATTAATGCGCCTGCTGTACTTTCACCATGCCCCCGTGTCCGCTGGACACGGCCCCGTGGTGGGCAATGGAAGCTTCTACTGGTTTGTCTTTTCTGCTGCTTCCTGGGCACGCCCCCGTGTTCGCTGGACACGGGGCGTGTTCAGACTCTGTTTCTTCTCTTTTGCCTTGGGAGATGCCGTTTAGGGTCCGGGCAGTCCACTTTTGTTCCTTTTCTTGTATTTATGGTAGAATTAGTAGTCTTTTTGCTTCTTTTGTGATTTTGAGCTCATTTCATCCTGAAAATACAAAAGGAAGACAAAAACACTATTTTTCCAACATTAGTACTTAAAAAGGGTTAGTTTTATGCCTTAATTGATGTGTTTTATATGTTGCATTTTACACACATCATTCTTCATCAAATTCAAGTCAATCAGATGCAAAGAATCTATTTCAATGCAACATCGCTGTAGACTTAAAGAACGCTCAAAACTTCAGCGAGGAATCTGCGAAGCAACAGATGGTGTTCTTAGCGTCTGTGCTAGAGTCGTATGAAAGCCTTGTGGCAGGCAAGATAGGCAACACCAACCTGACAAAGGAAGACTACGATCAGATAGATCCTGAGGAGATGGAATTGATCGACATAAGGTGGTGTATGGCCAGTGTAGTGAGACGGGCGCAACGTTTCATGGAGATTACAGGAAGGAAGTCTATTAGTGGACCTTCTACCAAGTTAGGCTTTGACAAGTCTAAAGTGACATGCTTCAAGTGTAAACAGAAAGGTCACTTTAAGCGTGAATGCCGAAATGCTTATGCTGATGATTCTGAAAATCCGTTCAGAGAAGACTACTACAAAAGAGCGATTTATCATCAGAATAAATCAGAACTGCCCAGGATGAAGCAGCTTGAGGATAACTCTAAAGAGAAATCCAGAGCTCTTGCTGAGATTCATGACGATGAAGGTTTTGACTGGAGCGAGTTGTTACCAGAGGAGGATGCGGTTGGATATGCGTTCATGGCAAAATCTGTTGAACCTGTTCCTTTTAAAGATAAAAGAAATGAAGAAGAGAAGTATATCGGCAGGAGAATGAAAGCTCAAACTAGGATGATCAAAATATCTGAGAAATTCACTGAAGCAAAAAGAGCAAAGAGATGGGATCCAGACAGAGAATGTTATCTTGACCCCATGGGAAATATTGCTATTGATTCAAGAACCCTCGATTTTGATGCCATGATTCAACAAGTTGCTGAAGAGGAAGAGTATTGGCAAAGAAAATGGTGGGGAGGTGGAAAAGAGAAAGAAAAAGAAGTAAAGTCAAAGAAGATTGATGATGGGATCATTGACACATCACAAGAGTTGAATGCTGAAAACTTGGGAAAGATGGCTGCCAAGGTGCTGGCTGCTAAGGAACTTGAGGTAGACTCTAAGTCTGAATCTGAGTCTAAAGCCAGGTCAGTTCAAATGCGTCAACGAGTGATTCAGCTAAGAAAGTAAAAGGTGACAGTGACTGCAAAAATTGCATGAAAGAGTGCAAAGTTTGTAGTACAATCACTTACCTCAGTGGTAAGAAAGTTGATGATTTGACTGCTAGAGTCCGAAGTGTTGAGGATCAGATACTTGACCGTGATAAATGGTTGAAAGCTTCGAACGACAGATTAAAAGAATTAACTGACAAAATTGAAAATGATAAAATTGACAAAGAAAAAGTTAGGAAAGAAAATGAGCAATTAGTTCTTGAAAATCGTCAGATTTCTGAAAATTTTGAGAAGCTAAAACGAACAGTTAAAGATGCTGATGAAAGAAATAGTAAGACAACAAAAGAAAATAATCATCTGTCGGGAGTTCTTCGGGTAAAAGAAGAATTAATCAACCAACAATTGGATGAAATTGCAAAGTTGAAGCTTAAATTTCAAGAAGCTGAAATTGAAAATGAACGCATCCAGTTGAAACTAAAAAGTTACAACTCCGTAAGCTTTGTTTTGCAACACATTGTTCCCAAACCCATCGGGAAAAACAAAGCAGGCGAAGATGTCTTTTCGGATGGAACCGGGGTGGATTATCATCAAGTTCCACCACCAGTTCTAAACAATTATTCAAAAAAACAATCAGGGTTGGTTAATCTTGAAGATGATAATGAAGTGAAACTTCCAGACACGATTGATGTCACATTCACTTCATCTTCCGGTGACGATAGTGTCCAAACTAAAGTGGTAAAAAGTGTGGTTGAGAATGTTCTAAAATCTGAAAGTGACACTACTGAGGAAGATAAATGTTTCTTGGACAAATACATTCCGAAATCAAAGTCCAAAAACAACTTAAATGAAGAACCTAATCTTGTCATGTACTAGATGTCGGGATCGGATAAGTTGTATTCGGATTTTGAGTTTCCACTGGAGAATGTAAATGTTGCTAAATTGTCAAACGTGTTCAAATTGATTGAAATTGACTTGTCTGAAGTAAAAAGCTTAAACCAAACAAAAAGACAAATGAATTTTGAAAAAGATAAAGCTTACTACAAGAAGCCTGTTGTTCCACCACGTTTTTGTAACAACAATCGAAACAGATAGTCGGGTGGTTATCAGGGTGGTAAGAATTTTCAAAAGAAAAATGTTCAAAACAAGAAGTTTGTTAAGAAGAAAGTGTTTGTGAACAGTTCAAGTTCACTTTCTGATGAAGAATCAAAGATTTTTTCGAAATCAAACAAAGAGTTCTTTGAGAAGAAGGTTTCACAGCCTCAGTCTGAAGGTACAAGTCGAGTAGTTGACACTCGAACATGCTTTAAATGCAATCAAGTTGGACATATTGCACGAAAGTGTACCAACTTGAAGCCTAAGACTGAAGTTGTGATGAATTCAAGAAAGAAAGATGATGCTAAGGGAAAAGCTCCATTGATTGTTGAGAAAAAGATCTTGAAAAATGAAAACATTAAGATCAAAACTGAACCTGCTAAAAATGTGGTAACTAAAAATGACAAGTTTTACAAGCGGGTTGCGTCAGCTCAACAAACATGGAAGCCAAAAGTGATTGAAAAGAAAGAAAGTGTTCCAAAACCAAAGGTTTCTGAGATTGAAAAACAATTATCTTCTACCACACCGGTAAAGATGAATGTTCCTTTGGATTATTATGTGAAACTTGAGAAAGAAATGCAAAAATCTGAAAAGAAAGATGTTCAAAAGAAAGACCAACCATCTGGTCAACCTCACAAAGATGAGTTTTTCTTATATGAAAAGGTTGAGGTTGGGTCTGAAGAAAGCCTAAAAATGAATGACAAAAATTTTCCGCCACTTTACACTACAAAATCTCACATCAAAGTTGAGTTACCTGAGTCAAAACAGGCTTGGGTAGCATCAAAATCTAACTAAAGTGTTTGTGGTTTGTGCAGGAGCTTCCGAGATCCGTTTCACGATGGATTATGGATAGTGGAGCTTCTCGCCACATGATAGGGAAGACAGCTTTGCTGTATGATGTTAGAAATTTCAATGGAGGTTATGTAGGTTTTGCGGGAAATCAAGGTGATAGAATTGTTGGTGAAGGAACGTTATCCAATGGGATTGTTACGTTTGAAAGAGTTAATTACATTGCTGAGCTGGAGAATAATCTGCTGAGTATCTCGCAGATCTGTGACAGGATGTATACCACTCACTTTACTGACAAAGAATGTTTGATCTTGAAGCCAGGATTTGTTATCCCTGAAGAATGGATTATCATGAGGGCACCAAGAGTCAATGATCTATACGTGTTGGACATGAGCGTAGCTACTACAACCACGGGCCAGGCTCATTGTTTTTTGTCTAGAGCAACGGAGAAAGAATCACAATTGTGGCACCGGAAGATGGGTCATATACATCTAAGAAAAATGAATCACTTGGTGCACAATGATTTGGTTACTGGAGTTCATGTAATAGGTTTTCATCTGGAAGGGGAGTGCATTAGCTGCATCAAAGGCAAGCAGAAGAAAAAGTCACACCCTAAAAAGCAAGTCAATTCAGTCTCAAGACCTCTGGAGAGACTTCACATGGATCTTTTTGGTCCTGTGAATGTCAAAAGTATTACTGGGGATCTCTATTGTCTTGTGGTTACTAACGATTATTCCAGATTTTCGTGGGTATGATTCTTGAAGTCGAAAGATGAAACGTTTGACAGTTTGATGGCGTTGTTCAAGAAAATAGAAAATCTGTACCAAAGGCGTATCAGAAGAATCAGAAGTGATAATGGTACTGAATTCAAGAACAGCAAAATGGAAGATTTTTGTGATGAAAGAGGTATTTTGCATGAGTTTAGTGCTCCGTACACTCCGCAGCAGAATGGAGTTGCAGATCGTAAAAACAGGACACTAATCGAGACGGCCAGAACAATGCTTGCTGATTCAAAGCTTCCGATAAATTTTTGGGCAGAAGCTGTTTCCGCCGCACGATATACGCTCAACAGAGTTCTCACTGTTAAATAATTCAACAAAACGTGTTTTGAGTTGATCAATAACCGCAAACTAAATCTGAAGTATCTTGAACCGTTTGGGTCACCCTGTACTGTTCTAGAGCCTTTTGGAAAGTTTGGTCCGAAGAGTATTGAAGGAATATTCATTGGTTATGCAAGTCCTCTACGACGTGTCTTCGTTCCAAGCTTGAAGTGGATTATTGAAGCTTACAATGTTGAATGTCAAGGTAATACAATGCCGCCGCAAAATCCTAGAGATTCATGGCGTTATCATTACGATACTTTGTGGGATTCGTTTGACATGATGGAAGAACCAGAAGAAGAAGAAGAAGAAGATTTCTTTGATGAGTTGGATATTTTGCGAGAGTATGAGTCTTCGCAGGAAAGGTTCCCAGCTGAGTATTCAAGGAGACCACGACAAACTTCAAATGACAATGAAGCAGGTCCGAGTAATGCTGGAGAGCATGATGATATTCAACAAGATGAAGTTGCTCAAGATAATCAGACGGTTTGAAAATGATAATCAAGAATCTGAGAACATGCCGATATTTGATCATGGTGATTCAGATTCTGAGGGGGAGCAAATTCAGATTTCAAGTCAAACAGATCCTGTCAGTGAACAAGGTGCAAATCAGAATGTTACTAATCTGGAGGCCGAGGTAGATGTTCCAGGCGAAGTGATGCCAAGAACTCTTTCATACCATCTAGAAGAGCTGATCATTGGAGAACTACAATTAGGCGTTCGCATTAGACGTCAAATTGACCAAGGCCTTACTTGTTTTTATTCTACAGTAGCACCTTTACAAACTGAATTTTCATTGAGTTATTTTATTTCGCAGATCGAACCGCGAACATATAAAGAGGCGCTAACTGAAGATTCTTGGGTCAATGCTATGCAAGAAGAGTTGAGTCAGTTTGAAAAGTTGGGAGTGTGGAAGTTAGTAGATTTGCCTGATGGTCACAGGAAGATCAACACCAAATGGGTGTTCAAGTGTAAAAGAGATGATCTAGGAGTTGTTGTGCGAAACAAAGCTCGACTCGTAGTCCAGGGCTTTCGTCAACAGGAGGGTATAGATTTCACTGAAGTGTATGCTCCTGTGGCTCGACTAGAAGCAATCAGAATCTTTCTAGCATTTGCATCATGGAAAAACTTCAAAGTATATCAGCTACATGTAAAATCGGCGTTTCTTTACGGGAAGGTTAAAGAGGAGGTATATGTCGGGTAGCCGCCGGGCTTTACCGATCCAATCAACAAAAACAAGGTCTACTTGCTAGACAAAGCGTTGTATGGTTTACACCAGGCCCCGAGAGCTTGGTACGAGACTTTGTCTCAACACCTACTAGCCAACAGCTTCATTCGAGGAAAAGTGGATGCCACTCTCTTCACCAAAGAGGTCGAAGGACATCTTCTGATCGTTCAGATATACGTGGACGACATCATATTTGGGTCTACAAATAAGAATTTGTGCAAAGATTTTGAATCAGTGATGAAGAAGAAATTCGAAATGTCATCGATGGGGGAAATGAAATTCTTCTTGGGACAACAAGTTGATCAACTACCTGAGGGAATTTTCATACACTAGACGAAGTACGTTCATGATATTCTAGAGAAATTTGGAATGTCAGGTCTACTCCAGCGTCAACCCCGTTAGCAACGAATCATGGGATACACCCAGATCTCACCGGAGACAGGGTAGATGAGACGCTTTATCGTTCCATGATCGGTTCGTTGACGTACTTGACTGCTTCAAGACCCGATATCATGTACCCAACGTGCCTCGCAGCAAGATTTCAATCTAACCCGAGAGCTTCGCATATGGTGATTGTGAAAAGGATATTACGCTACCTGAAGGGAACTCCATCATTGGGGTTGTGGTATCCAAGAAAAGGCGATTTCATGCTCGAAGGGTATTTCGATTCAGATTTCGGATGCTGCAAAGTCAATACAAAATCAACAACAGCGGGTTGTCAGTTCTTTGGACCTCGTTTGGTCACCTAGCAATGCAAAAAGCAAACCTCTGTGGCTCTATCCACATGTGAAGCTGAGTATGTATCTGCTAGCAGTTGCTGCTCTCAGATCTTGTGGATCCAGCAACAGATGCGCGACTACGGTTTGCAATTTCTAAACACCCCTATATTTGTTGATAATGAGGCCGCAATTAACATTACGAAAAATCCAGTACATCACGCTAAAACTAAACACATAGAAATTCGTCATCACTTCATCCGAGATTGCTTCGAGAAGAAGTTGATACGAATTGAGAAAATCCACACTGACAATCAGATAGATGATTTACATACCAAAGCTTTTGACAAAACATGTTTTAAATATCTTTTAAAACTGAATGGTATGATGCTTTTCTCGGTGTCGGATGGAATTATTGGCGTTGATGAAGGTACTGTTGTAGATGACGATGAGAAACAATCTGCAATGGTTTGTTGATTTTTTACTTGTTTTAGTATTTAGGGGGAGTAAATATTTTCAAAAAATACAAAAACAGTAAAAAAATCAAAAATCCAAAAACATGAGAAAATTTCAAAATCCAAAAACAATGGAAAACCGAAAAAGAGCTTGTGTAAAAAGGGAAAATGATAGTACATCGGTTTGACAGTTACGGTATGCTAAAGATTTGTATAGTTTAAAAGCGTTAAACAGTCTCGCTGATGATGTGTCGATAGGTTTTTACACATTTAGTAGGTTTGTTCAGGATATAAACATAAAAATTCATACTTGCTTATTTCGTGGGGAACACTACTTGGATATATAGGTAACCCCTGAAATCTCGTTTGAAAGGTCCCTCTTTTTGAAATACTAGGTCTTTATACTCAGTGATATCTGGGGTATTATTCCGGGACTTCTGCTGAATGGAAGTTCTGACCTAGTCCCCGAATAATACTTTATGCATTGCTTGAAAAATAGCATCGCCCTCAGCATAAAAAAACGATAAAACATTGCAAAATGATAATCGTGTGCTGTTGTAAAAAAGATCCTCTAAAGGGGACACACCGAAAGTCGAACCGTCATCTCTTTGCTGAACGGAAGTTCTGACCTGAGCTCTCACGGTTTCGCATCTAACCCCTTACAAATATCATCTGTGGTATACTCACCTGTAAGACTGAATATTGGGATCTGGATACGGGAGTATATTCAAGAGGTGGGACACATAAATGAGTTTAACTTCTTAATTCACCTAAATCGTATCCTGAACAGATTGAAAATTATGTGAGAATTTAAGTGGATTAGCATATCGACAATCTAAGTGAATTGTTTAATTCTGAGTATGAAATTAAAGCTTAACGTTGCTAGTGACTTGTCTGATAGCTAATATGATTCCCTAACACGCTCACCAAAAATATGTTTGTAAATAGTTTACTTTCATTGCATTCTGCATTTGAGTTTCTGTATTTCATTTCTAGTTTAGAAACGTTATTAAAAATCCAAAAATATTTTTCATTTCTGCTTTATTTTCCGAAAAACCAAAGTGGAAAGTTGATCGTTTGATTCTCAAAGTTGAAGCAGATGGAGGAAGTTTCTGGACTGGAGGATGAGAAGAGCTTATCTTGTTAAAATCTGATTGTTGAAAAGTCAAAAACAAGTTCATTAACTTGATACTTGTTATTTTATGAAATGGTTGAAAAAATGTTGAACTACATCAGTTTATTTTGTCAACAGATCAACCAAGGTCATTAAGTTGGACTTGGTAGATTAATTGAGTAATCAGGGTCATTAATTTGGACCTGAATACTTGAGTGGGTTTCTAAAACTGATGAATAGTTGAAAATTTTTAAGTGTGTATAGATTGTAATATTATATGTTTGAGTAACTGGATTTAAAATCCCCACGGCATCAAAATGTCAAAGTTTGAACCAGAATTCAAGTCCCAGCTTATTAAGAGGGGGAGTCTGTGAAAGGGGGAGTAAAGATTCTGGATCAACAGTCAAAGGGGAGATTGAAGATTGGAGATTGAAGATTAGAGTTTGAAGAGAGCTTTTACAAAGTCAAGACAAGTTGGAAAGAGACAAGACTAAAGACTCGACGCCGAAGACTTCGTCAACATCCAAGGGGAGTCTGTTGGTGCATCTAGTGTCTGTTAACTACGTCTTAATCGAGTCTTAGGTCTAATTAGGATAGATTAGGGTTGGAAATCAAGAAAGTGGGTTATTTCATGTAATTCCGCTTGAAATGACAACATGTCATTTCAAGCGAAATCATAAGAATTGTAATTCCGCTCGAAAGCAACATAGGGGTTCCGCTTGAACAGTTTGGAGCGGAATCAGGGTCCGCTTGGGAGTGTTTCAAGCGGAATCAGGTAGGCTATAAATAGGAGTGGTTGTGTCATTTGGAGCGGAATCTGACCATTTGTTCTGAGTCGAGGTGCTGCCGGATTTTTGTCAGAAATCATTGTAAAGCTCAGAAAATCAGTAATAGAAAGGAATTGAAAAGGAAACAAGCTGTTTGACGTTGTTTGCATTGATTCCGCCTTTGTAAATGATGATGAACTACTCAACTTGACTGTTTAGGGTCACCGGAACGATCCAACAACCATTTATAAAATATAATTACAAAATATATAATAACGAGACTCTCGTTATTCGTAGGAAATATCATAGTACAATACCGGTTGCAATAACTAAATAAAAAGAATATAAAATATAATTATATATACCAATCTTGATTCAAGCCGCATCTCTGGTGGGTCCTTCAAGCGCACTTGATAGCATCCTAGATTCGAGTATTCATCCCCTTGAGTCTTGAAAAATACTCCTTGACTGCAACAAAGAGCACACTAAAACGTTGACGATTTTGGTTGAGGCACGTGTTCAACACGCTTCCCTTAAAACAGATTTCGCGCCTCTCCTAAAGACGACGCGTCTGTCTCCCAGGGTACAACAGCCGAAGCAGTCTATACTGCCGGAAATGGCCACGCGCCCGAGGTTACATCGAATAAAATTATAGTGTTTGAACTTGTGGAAAAATAATGATACGAAGGTGATGGAATCGAGTAGAGAAAATTCATCTCTCTATAATTCCCAACATATGGATGTTCAAGTCTTCACCACTTCTCCAAGAATACTTCATACATATTATTTTTCTCTTGTAGTTTTCTCATCATTCCAATGAGTCACATACCCTACCATTTTTTACAAGAGTTGTATGTAGTGAAGAGTTTCTTGGTGATTTTATTAGAGACATAAAACTCTGATAAAAGTTTCACTTAATTAGTGATTTAATTAGAGACATAAAACTCTAATAAAAGCTAATCAAGTGACATAAAACTCTACTCAAGAGTTTCACATATGGAGTTTAATTAGTAATTATAATTTCATTCAACTATAAATTAACTAAGTATCCATTTACTAATTTTCTCTACAATAAGCATGATAAAACTACATATAAATGAGAAAACTAAAAAACTCTCTAAAAAAGTCTAAAAAGCATACTAATTTTTTTTACAATTTTTTTACACATTTTCACTACTTTTTATATATATAAAAAATTAAAAAAAAAACATTTGTACTGCACACGTGCATTATATGTGTACTGCACATGTGCATTATATGCTTAGAGTTAGCTTTTTAATTTAGTTTATCTTTTAGTATTAGGTTTTTTGAGGTTTACGATTAACATTAGGTTTTTGGGTGGGTGGGTCTGTGTATGTGTGTGTGTGTGTGTGTGGGGGGGGGTTATGTTATTTTTGGGTTTAGGTTTAAGGTTTAGTTTTAGGTTTTTTTTTTTTTTTTTGGGGGGGGGGGGTGGGGGTGGGGGGGGGGGGTGGGGTTAGGTTTTGGGGGGTGTCGATGGGGGGTGGGTTAGGTGGTTTAGGCTTTTCCATATTATTGCATATGTGCCGTACAAATTTTTTTTTTTTTTTTTTTCTATATAAAAGGTTGCAAAATTTATAAAAGAATTGTAAAAAAAAAATAAAAGAAATCGTATGTTTTTAGGCCTTTT
Source organism: Helianthus annuus (assembly GCF_002127325.2). Taxonomy (NCBI): domain Eukaryota; kingdom Viridiplantae; phylum Streptophyta; class Magnoliopsida; order Asterales; family Asteraceae; genus Helianthus; species Helianthus annuus. Next base: position 28,866,876 of record NC_035433.2, on the reverse strand, counting down.
TAATTATTTTTTTGATTTTTTTATTTAAAATAGTTTTTTCCATGATGCATCCCCTCATAAGTATTTGGGCTGAGGATACCTTTGACTTATACACACTTTTTGTTGGCTCACCTTTAATGAAACTATATTATCTTTTTTGCATGCTTCTACCTTCGATCTGAAGGTATAAACGCATAACCCGAAAGCTTTGTGCATTATTTATTTTGCCTATGTTAGTTGTGCTTAAATTTCGTACTTAGCAGCGAAGATAGCCAGTTTAAAGCAATATAGGCTCAGCCGGAAACTTTAAATTTTGGTACTGTCTTTGGTTTCAAGATAATTTTTTGATCGATATCTTCATGGATGTTTTTGATTATAGTGTTTGATTGTAATCTTTTATGCAGTTTTTTATTATAATTATTTGAATGCTAATCAAGTGTTTGATTAATTGGTTATTTTTGCTTCTTAACTTTTGTAACGGAAAAAGAGAATACAATTTTTCGATTATCCAACAACTTAATGAAACTTTTATCATATTTACAAAGAACCAGCTTCGGTCTTTGTTCTACTTCTTAGGAAAAGTGCTTGTATTTTTAAGTAACCTTTCAACCTACTGCTCCTCAAAACACAATCTAGCCTTATACTCTGCGATCTGAAGATATCTATCAATTTTTCTGTCATGATTATTCGATTTATGTATAACTTTGTGATACGTATGTTTCTTATGGATTACCATTCATTACTCATAATAACTAACGTGGCTTATTATTCTTAGATTTGTGTATAATATCTATAATATGTTATTGTTTGTTATAGATTACTAACAATGATGAAAGGATCTAACGGCTCTGGTACGTCCGCTTCAGAAGCGGTTGCAACAACCAGTTATGCGTACGCCTCTTCAATACTAGTTAAAACAACCTTGAGTATCAGTGGAGGAAAAGGAAGTTGCGTTGGTGGGTTCTTAAAATAGTTTGTTAAATATTTTCCCTTCATGAACTAGGATTGTAAAAAAAAATGACAAGCCTAGAGAAACATTGAATGAGCACATCATTAAGTTTGTGAACATCACTATGAATTTTGATTTTTCATACTGTTTCTTTTTTATATTTGATATTTGATGATTTTGACCTCAACTTATTTTGACTAGAATCTGTCATGACCCGAACTTATTTTGATTAGAACCCGCTTTGACCGAGCCTGTTTTGATTAGAACCCGTTTTGACCCAAACCATATTAAAATGATTCATTCTGACCCGTTACGCAAACTGACCCGGTAGGGGCTTCATGCTCATTCATGTCAGTGCCCAATCAGAATTTTATTATGCAAAACACGTACGCGCTTCCCCATAATGGAACGATCAGGTTTAAAACATGTGTGCTTCACCAATATGGAATGATTCGGTTTATGGCGCCGCAACGCGCTCCATGTTAAATCCTAGTTGGAATCAAAAGAAGGATTTCAGTGTCTAACTGTTAGAAATTTTAGTGAAAATAAGTTTTTCACTAAATATTTTGGACATCAATAATAATATTTATATTTGTGTTGTATAAATTATTATTTATAGGTATGTGTACTACGTTATGAAAGCTTCATAATGAACCAAACTATGTCCGAAATGGAGCTAAGATGAATGACATATCGAAGCTTGAAGTTTTATGTTTTAAACAAACAAAGATGAGAAAATTGGATTGAACTTTGTCAACTTGTCCCACATAGGAAGGATGGCAAAACTTGAAGTGGTTTATAAGGAGTAGCACTCCTTGTACATTGTTTCCTTAAAGGCAAACACTAGTGGGACTCTAAAGGGTGTTGCGCACACGTGTGGCATGGGCGATGGGCACAACGCCGTGAGCCGCTTGAGAGCCCCAATTGTATTATTTGTCCACGAGCGCGTGGTCAAGTACATCGTGGGTGGCAGGTCCGCTTATGGCGCACCTGTGGATGGTGCGCGGGTTCGAGTGTAGCATGTGTAATCATTCACGGGCCACTGCTTGTGGCGTGAGCATATGGCGCAAGGACATTTGTACACCCGGAAGCTTGGCGCGGTTTCAAGTGTAGTACGCGCCGCGTGCCGTGAAGTCCATATAGCGCGACACGGTGACTGGCAGGTCAATTCAGGAGCACACACAGGTTTGCAGCAGTAACAGGAGACCTAGTTGGACCTGGTCAAACTAGCTATTACAACTCGTTTAATTCGTGTCATGAATGAAAATGACAGTTTTGACTAACCACTTAAATTCTTTTTATTAGAGATTAAAACATGATATATTGTCTTGTTAATGACAAGATTTAATATCTTGTTTATGACAAATTGAATGTCTTGTTTTATTACAAGATTAAATGACATTTGTTGATACACATTTTGTGGACACGACTCGACGCGACGTGATTCGATTAAAGACACGGCTTTCCTCCGTCGTGTGAAAGGACAAGAAAATCGGGCCAAGACATAAAGGACTTGAACTAGTCCATGGGCTGAACACAGTTCGGCGAAACACAATTGGGCCCAAGCCCATTATCGGCGAAACAAAGAGGAGTCGACGAAACAGCCTTGTTTCGTCGACCATGATGCATTTCGTCGTCCATTTCATCATTTGTTTGTTGTTTCGTCGAGTTCTGTTCACTTTCGCCAAGTCTGTTCCGTTTCGTGGTGTCTGTGGCTATATATAGTCAGTCTCTGGATAAGAAACATGAGTCAGAGAAGAATAGAGAGAGCACAGAACACACACACACTTTGAGAGAGTTTACAGAATACATTTGTAAACATTGGTTTGTAACTGACTTTCATACGTATTAATACAGAGGTGTTAATCGGTGAATATTGTGTGTTGTTTATTTGCTTGCTTTATCTCGGTTTGCTATCTCGGTTGGATTCCGCACAACCGGAGTGGTTTGTATACAAGGATTAGGCGACTAGATCCTCCTAGCCGGACCTACAAGTGGTATCAGAGCCTTGGCTCTTCTCCTTGTTAAAACCGAGGTGTTCTTGGTTTGTTTTTCGGGTTTGAAAAGTTTACTTTTTCTGAAAAACATCTTAAAATCGGGTTTAATCTTGTTGTTTTGCTTTGTGTTTTACTAAAAACCTTGTTAAATTAATGTTTATGTGTTAAATATAGGTTTTTATTAAACATTATCAAGCAAAACCGTGTTTCGGAAGTTTGTGGGTTCACCGGAAAACTCATAGTTTCACCGGAAAACTCATTGTGTTCTTGCCATATTCAAAGTGTTCTTCAGAATCTTCACTTTTAGATCTTTGAAAAATATTGGTGAAACTTGTTTGTGTGTTGGAAACTGTTATAAGATTAAAATAATACAAACCATGCTTGTTTGGTGAATTGGGTATGTCTTAGTCGAAAGCAGGGACTGTTGTGTCAGTAGATAAGGTTGAATCAGAAAGTCACACCCACCTTTTTACCAACCCACTGTGACCTTTTTGACGAATCAGACATCCGACGAAACAAGTGTTCCCTTTCGTCACTTACATTTTCAACGAAACAAAACTCAGTTTCGTCAATTGCCATTTTGGGCCTGTGTTTCGCCGTAAGCTTATTGGGCCAGGACTCAACTTGTTTCGTCAATTCCAAATACACCTTAATCTGTTTCGTCGTTCATTTTTATAAGCGTGTTTCGTCGCTTAGTGGATCTGATTTCATTTCGTCAACCATATTCATTGGGCCTTAGTTTGGAGTTGGGCCTGTTTCGTTGACAAGGAGCCCATATTCACAAAACCTGTGTTTCGCCGAACAACATTATTGGACCCCTGTTTCGTCAATATTCTATTTCGTCGAAACACTTGTTTACTTTTAACAGAAGGTTTGCCAAAGTAGTTTAACTGTTTAATTTGAGTGTGTTTCTCAGGTTTTCATTCATAAACATCAACGATGAATCCAAGTTGGTGGGGTACTCCGTCTCCGGATGAGGGAAAGTATAGAAATACAAGTTTATATCCCGTATCGACATCTTTGCAAGCAAACGCCATATCTATCGGTCAATGGGCTTTCGTATCAAATCAGACGCCTAGTATTCAAAGTATTTTATTAAGCGAGAGCGAAACCGGAAGTTTGAATCGACCTCCAAAGTTGATGCATTTAAATGAGTATCCGGGATGGGTTGATAGGTTCTACACTTACGTGCTGGGGCAAAATACAGAATTGTGGTTACGTTTCACCACGGATTTCGATCAAACAATAGAGGTTGCCGCTTCATCTTCTGCTACGTTTGCCGATCTTCCTGAAGATCAGAAAAAGACGTATGGTCTGGAAAAGAAAGCATACGCAATTCTTACTCAGGCGTTAAGCAAAGATATTTACCATCAGTTTGTCAGTTTCAAGACAACGAAGAAATTGTGGGATGCGTTGAAGACCAGAGGGGTAGGTAATGAAGCAACACGTCAATTGCGACACGATCTACTCAAGAAAGAATTCGATGGCTTCACGTGTATGGATAAGGAGTCTTTGGGAGATATGACAAGTCGGTTTTATCATTTGCTTACCGAATTGGGCAACTTTGGGGTTGTGACGACTCCAGTAGAGGTGGTGAAGAAGTTTGCAGATGCGTTGCCACCCCAGTGGAATAGTTTCTTGGAGATTCTGAAATACAACGGGGTTTTGGCTACAACAAACATCAACGACTTCGTGCAGCTTTTGGAGAACAAGGATCAGGAAGAAACTCTAAAGGCAAAGAAGGTTCCAGTTCCACAAAATCCAGAAATGTATTATGGAACCTCCAGCACCTCTTCTGCAAGACCAGTCTCTCATGCTCCTCTTCAGATGGCATTTGTAACAAGCACATATCTATATGGCAATCAGATACAGGTTCCTGTCAAGCCAGCTCCGACAACAGACTTGTATGGAAATCCTCTACATCCAGTTCCTCAACAGCAAGTCTATCGGCCATCTACCGTAGCAACTGATCTATACGGGAATCCACTTCCTGCTCAACAACAAGCGTGTTATGGAAGCACATCATTTGCTGGTCAGCAATCAAAGCCAAATACAGTACGGCTCGACACCTCAAGTTTTTCTAAAGTCAGTGTGGAAGTAGCAAAGGAACATATGGAGCTGCTAAACACTTTGGTGATTGCGTATTGTGGGTTAGTGGAAGGTCAGATTGGCAACATTAATCTGACACAAGAAGACTATCAGCAGATTGAAAAAGAGGAGATGGATTTGATGGATATCAAATGGGCCTTTGCAAGTGCTGTGAGGAGAGCAAAGGACTTCATGGAAAGAACTGGTAGAACCAGCTTGGAGAGCAAGAAAGACACCAAGTATGGGTTTGATAAGCAGGCGGTGAAGTGCTTTAACTATGGTGAACGGGGTCATTTTAAAAGGGAATGTACAAGGCCAGCTCAGCATGGGAACCAGAACCCTTTCAGAAATCAAGGCAACCAGCAAAATCAGAACAGGAACAATGAGCGTACGTTGATACCTGTCAACAACCAAAGCCAAGCGGGGCCATCAAATGCCAACCAGGCACTTGTGGTTCAAGTAGATGAAGGCTGTGATTGGTCAATTCAGTTGAGTGGTGATGCTCCAGATGGAACAGCGTGTTTTGCTGAGGTTGTGAAGGATTTAAATCACGCCAGTGATGGAGAATCTTCCGCCAATGGTGGTGAATCTTCTGAGGATGAAGACTCTTCTGGTTACAATAGAAGTTCAGATGAAGAATCCTCGAGTTCAGGCGATGATCAGGTGGATGACACATCAAGTGCGTCAGTTGATGCAGATATTGATGAGCTTTTGGAAGAAGCTGCAGCAGGAACTCAAAGAAGATCTATTTTGGTGGATCAAGCTGCTTATTCTTCGTCTTCTCTCCATTCAGCCTTTATGGCTAATGTCGAGAGTTCATCAAGTCAGGTATGTGTCGATGAACCCACTGCTTCTATTTGTGATAATTGTGATAGTTTGAGTGTTAAATGTGCTGATTAAGAAGCAAACATGTCTAGGTTACAAGGCAAACATGATGCTTTACAAGCTAGTTTGTTTGACTTGCAAGACAAACATGTTTCATTGAATGCCAAGTGGTGTGAGTTGCAAAGCAAACACGAGGATTTGCAAGAGAAATATGATGTGACATTCATCGACAATCAGAAATTGACCGTGGATCTTTCGAAGTGCACTGAAGCCAACATGTTTTATGAAAACCATGAAAAGGAGTTTAAATCGGTAATTGAGAAATTAAAGAAAGATAAAACCGATTTAACAAAAATGGTTTCCAGAAAACAAACTGACATTAATTTGTATATAACTTGTCTTGAGATAATGCAAAAAGAGATGGCTTGTGTCAAAACTGGAAGTGAGGCGATTCAACTTAAGCTAGACAGTTATTTGAGCTCTAACTATGTGTTGGATCACATCATTGACGTTCAGAAAGAGAAACGAGATGTCACATGCATAGGTTACAAGAAATGTCCACCACCTGTGAGACACAATTATGATGCCATGCCTGACGAGGAGGATAGAACTTTCTTTGAACCATCTGTTCCTTTAGACGTTAAGGAATTTGCAACAGGACTTGGATACAGGAAAGAAGTATCATCAGATTCAGATGTATCAGCAGATACATGCGTGTCTTCTGCTGAACCGAATCAGGATCCTCCAGTTATTATTGAGGATGCTGATTCTTCTGATGATGAATCCGATGATACTAACACAGCAAAGTCTGATGCGGAAATCAAAGAAGAGGACATACCTCTTGAGAATCATATTCTATGTGATCCTCCTGCAAAACCCACTAAGACTGTTGCAATCAAGTCCACGTCTGCAACAGAGTCGGAGAGTGCGAATTTGCTGTACACTCTTGTTGGTGATGATAAAATTTACTCCGACAAAGATTTTCCTATTAAGAATGTTAATCAATCTTTAATCAGTAAAGTCTTTGAAAATTCGACAAGTAAGTTTTTGGGAAAGAAAGGACCACATGTTACGGTAACACAGTGCCCTCCTATTCCAAAGGCCGAAGTTCGAAAACAATATGGCAATCAGAAATTACCAACAGAGAAAAAGCAGCAAAATCACACCAAGCCAAAAGAAAAACTACCGACTCAAGGTCAAAGGAAGCCGAGTCAAAAGAAGAACAAGAATGTGAACTTTGTGAAATCAAAGGGAACAGACAAAATTGAAACGTTTGAAAACAAATCTAACTTAGATTTTGTCAAGAAAGCAACAGTGATGAAAAGAAATGAACCAAACTGTTCAAAACCTAGTACCACGGGATCACAAAGTTCATCATCATTGGCAAGACGATCACATGATGCTTCGGGGTTTGTTGAACGAAGATCATGTTTTGAATGTGGTACAATTGGACATGTAATTCGAAATTGTCCATATCTTCATAAACAAAAAGGCAAAGTTGATGATCCCCGTGACCAAATTGACCGCAAGCGATCTGTTTCTGGAAAACAAGATCCCCGTCTTGTAAAAGAAAGGGAAAAGAAACAGAAACGCCAATAGGTCAAGAAAATTGAAAAGGCAATTAAGACCGATGTGGTTAACAAAACATCTGTTTCTGTCAAACCAAAAAATTCAAAAACTTCAGACAATCATGAAGTTAAGATTTTAAAGAATAACGCTGGTAAAACTAAACAGACCTGGAAACCAAAAACGGTTATTGAATCAGGGGGATCATCACAATTTACGAATCATCAAAGAATAGAAGTTATTGTTGTTGATGAAAATGGAAGACCCAAGACCACAATGGCTTGGGTCCCCATCTCCAACTAATCAAGTGAGTTCATGTGCAGGGTGTTCCAGGAGGAACTATTAGTAGTCATTGGATTGTTGATAGTGGGGCATCCAGGCACATGACAGGCGACATGAAGCTTCTCTACGACGTCAAATCTATTAGAGGAGGTTATGTTGCTTTTGCTGGAGATAAGGGCGGATATATTACGGGTGAAGGAATGATATCCAACGGGATTGTTAGCTTTGATAAGATCAACTTCGTGCAACAACTTGATCACAATCTTCTCAGCGTTTCTCAAATTTGTGATAAACAGTTCTCAGTACACTTTGATGCAATGGATGTTATGTGCTGAAACCCGGCTTCAAAATTCCAAAAGAATGGATTCTCTTATCTGCTCCAAGGATAAATGATTTGTATGTCCTTGATATGAGCCAAGCTATTACTACGTCTGCACAAGCAACTTGTTTCGTTTCCAAAGCCACAGAAAAAGACTCAATCTCTTGGCACAGACGAATGGGTCACATTCACTTACGCAAAATGAATCATTTGGTGTCAAATGAATTGGTGAATGGTGTCCCTCTGAAAAATTTCCATCTTCAAGACGTCTGTGTTTCATGCTAGAAAGGAAAACAAACGAAGAAGCGACACCCTACTAAGAAGATCAACACGGCAGCAGTTCCTCTTGAACGTTTGCACATGGATTTGTTCGGTCCTGTCAAGCATAAAAGTATCAGGAACGATCAATATTGCCTCGTAATTACTGATGATTATTCAAGATTTTCTTGGGTGGCGTTCATGGCACACAAGAGTGAAACCTTTGGTATTATCAAAAACTTGATCATTCAGATTGAGAATTTGTATAAGTTGAATGTTAGGCGGATACGTAGCGACAATGGTACAGAATTTAAAAATCATGCCATGGCGGAGTTTTGCACTTCAAAAGGTATTCTTCACGAATTTAGTACAGCTTATACTCCTCAACAAAATGGCGTCGCTGAACGTAAGAACCGCACATTGATCGAGACTGCTAGGACAATGTTGGTAGAGTCGCAGTTGCCCATTCCATTCTGGAGTGAAGCTGTGGCCTCTGCATGTTACACGTTGAATCAAGTCCTTACAGTTAAAAGGCACAACAAGACCTGCTATGAGCTTCTTCACAAACGGAAACCATATTTGTCATATCTTGAACCGTTTAGAGCTCCGTGCACAATAATCGATCCTAATGGAAAGTTTGGGGCAAAAGAAATTGAAGGATACTTTCTTGGGTATGCCACCCCGAACTTAAGAGTCTGGAATCTAGAGACAAAAAGGGTCGAGGAATGGTCTGAGGTCAGAGTACAAAGGCACACATTGCCAGTCAAATGTCCTGGTCAGCCTTGGATGTTTGAGTACGATGACTTTTTCAATTCGATCAATGTTGAAGCCGTTGAAGAAAATGCTGCGGCAAGGATGTTTTTCGAGAGTGACAATGCAACAGTTTCACTGGTGGTTCGTCCAATTCTTGTCAATCAAGAACCATCTTCAGTGAACAATAATGCTCTCGACAATGAGGATTTTCACGATGCTACCGAATTGAACGAATCTTCAGAGGATGATGAATTTCTAGATGCAGATCAAGAAGCTCCAACCACAGCAGTTCATGGTACGTCAGAGGGTACTCCTCCAGTGGATGCCCCTAGAACAGCTGAAGCTACTGCATCATCCTCTTCGTCAATTCCGGGCATTGATTTAGTTGTGATCTCAATTTCAATAATCTGGGTATAAATATTCCAGTTCAAGATAATCCAGAAACAAGGATTCACAATACCCATCCTCAACAAAACATCATTGGAAATGTGCAAAGTGGCGTTCAAACAAGAAACATGTTGCGGAACAACAACAATGCAGGCTTGTATGCAGCTATTCGAGAATCTGGGCAACAAAACGATTGGTCTTTCGCGTGTTATGTCTCACAGGAAGAACCAAGAACTTGGAAAGAAGCCATGAAAGATAACTCTTGGGTTGAAGCGATGCAGGAAGAACTGCAACAATTCTAGAAGCTTGGTGTCTGGAAACTCGTAGAGAAACCTGCTGGTTACAAGAAGATTGGTACCCGTTGGGTTTTCAAATGCAAAAAGGATGACCGTGGAGTAGTTATCCGAAACAAAGCAAGATTAGTCGTTCAAGGTTTTCGTCAGATAGAAGGCATCGACTACAACGAAGTTTATGCACCTGTTGCACGTCTGGAAGCAATTCGGATCTTTCTGGCTTATGCCTCATTCAAGGGATTCAAGGTTTTCCAGATGGACGTCAAAAGTGCTTTCTTACATGGTGTGGTAGAAGAAGAGGTGTACGTCGAACAGCCTCCAGGTTTTGAAGATCCTATCCATCCCGATCGGGTTTGGTTGCTCAACAAAGCTCTCTATGGTCTACATCAAGCATCGCGAGCTTGGTACGCAACCTTATCTAATTATCTGCTGGAAAATGGTTTTCGCAGAGGACTTATCGATTGTACTCTTTTCATCAAAGAACAAGATGGAGATCTTCTACTCGTACAGGTATACGTTGATGATATTATATTTGGTTCTATTAATGATGTTTTGTGTAGGAATTTCGAGCGCATTACGCAGGATAAATTCGAGATGAGTGCTATGGGGGAAATGACCTTCTTCTTGGGCCTACAAGTGCAACAAACCGAGTCTGGGATATTCATCCATCAGACTAAATATGTTGGTGACATCTTGAGCCGGTTCCAGATGTCTGATGCAACGCCCATTGGTACCCCATTGCCGCAAAATCACGGAATTACTCCAGACTTGAAGGGTGAATCTGTTAGCCCCTCATACTACCGCGCGATGATCGGATCTCTTATGTACCTCACAGCATCAAGACCAGATATAATGTACCCAACGTGCCTTCTTGCCAGATATCAAGTCAACCCGAAGGCCTTACATCTTGCAGCTGTAAAAAGGATTTTTCGTTATTTGAAGGGTTACCCTGACACCGGTCTATGGTACCCTAGGGATAATAACTTTGACTTGACCGCTTTCAGTCATTCTGATTTTGGCGGATGCAAAATCAACGGCAAATCCACAACGGCTAGATGTCAGTTTTTAGGAAATCTCCTAGTCACTTGGCAGTGCAAGAAGCAGACGTGCGTCGCTACATCAACATGCGAAGCTGAATACATTGCTGCCTCAAGTTGTTGCTCCCAAGTCCTGTGGATCCAACAACAATTACGCGACTATGGTTTTGAATTCCTAACTACTCCTATTTACATTGATAATTCTGCTGCTTTACAGATCACTAGAAATCCTGTGCAGCATTCGAAGACCAAACACATCAAAATCAAATATCACTTCATACGTGATTGCTTTGATAAAAGGCTAATCGATGTTGTTAAGGTCCACACCGATGACCAACGTGCCGACCTTTTTACCAAAGCATTTGACAAATCAAGATTTGACTTTTTATTATTGGTAAACGACATTAAGGTCAAGCAAGAGTAAAACCAACATCGGAAAATCATTTTTGTAAATATCTTTGTGTCTTTTAAATTTATCTTAGTTTGTTGATTTTAGGGGGAGTAAATCCAAACTTTAAGAATCCAAAAACATCGAAAAATTTAAAAACACAAAAACAATAGAAAAACAAAAATGAGTTTCCTGGCGAGCAAAAGAGAAAATGATAGTACATCAGTGGTCTATCTAAACCTCTTTAAACCTAAACTGAAAAACGATAAGCAGCTCTATATAAGATGTATCGGTAGGCTCACAATCATTTTAAAGTGCGCAGAGTGATATAAATCTTAAATCAACTGAAGACCGGGTGGGAACCATTCATTGGCATATGGTCTTAGTACCGAAATTTCGTTTGAGAGATTGCCGAGGTTCTGAGATATTCGGTCTTTATGCTGCTTATCATCTGGGTATCATGGTTGTATCTTTTACCGAAAAATAACGGAGACGCAAGTCTAGATCTTTCATGATACCATACATACGTGTACATACTGCATACGACCTCAATAAGTGGTCAACAATCACATGTCCCTCAAATAAGTGATAATATATCACATTTATCCGGGAGTCAAGTTCGTCTCTCTGCTGTACGAAAGTACTGACCTGTTCACGGACTTGCTCCTGTGCCCTCATGCATACGAAAATCAAGTTCCTCATCAATAAGTGATTATATCACATAGGGCTTGTTTTCAAATCAAAATAAGTGAGTCTCTCACATCATATACGATCAAACAGATGATAATCGGTATACTCACCGGTAAGATGAACCCTCGTGCATACCTTGATACGGGAATGTGTCGTGATGTCGATGAACACCGGTCGGTAAGTATAAATCATACCTTAACGTATCCCCTCCCCATGATTACATCTGATAAGTTGAGCTTATGTGGACAACAATACCGATAATTGTTATAGGATGCTTATCTTAATGTTAACTAATTGAACAAAAAGGGTGTTTTGGCATGACCGTACACTGATATGATTCTCTTACCCTCGAAACTCGCAAAAAGAATGTCTGTAAATAGTTATTTGCTGCTTTCAGTCTTTACATTCGAAATATTCAAAATACCAAAAAGATTTTAGGTGTGTTTTAATATAAACTTTCTAAAAGCCAAAAAGATTTTATTTCTATCTTATTTTCGATCGTAAGATGTTGGATCTCGAGTCTTCATTACCTGAAACCTGACTGAAAACCGAATTGACTAAATCTTCATAAACGGTCGAAATTTGCAAGTTTTTGAAAGTTAAAAACTAATTGACAAATTTATTAAACTTTCAAGCTGTCGGACGGTGTTTGATTGGAACAATGGTCATACGTGTGTCGTTTGTTTATACTAACTATATTCTAAACAGTTGTTCTCATTACACGTTTAGATTTCTTGCATGTGCAGATGCTAAAGGCTAGGAGAACATGGTCGATGACAAGCTTCGGAATGAAGACACGACGTGAAGGCACTCAAATGATGAAGATGATCGAGTTGCCGCTGACCATCATCAGCACCACAAGGATCTCAAGTTATAAAGATCAAGTCATTCACGAGCATAACTCAAGGGGGAGCTTATGTTAAGGGGGAGTTTGTCAACACACTCCCAACATGAAACATGGAGTTTGTTGATACACTTTCAGCTTTCAAGACGTGAAGACATTGAAGATCCTCCGACATAGAAGACATGAAAGGCGAATCTCGCGAGTAGCGTCCAAGGGGGAGTTTGTTGATACACGATTTGTGGACGCGAATCGACGCGACGTGATTCGATTAAAGACACGGCTTTCCTCCATCATGTGAAAGGACAAGAAAATCGGGCCAAGACATAAAGGACTTGAACTAGTCCATGGGCTGAACACAGTTTGGCGAAACACAATTGGGCCCAAGCCCATTATCGGCGAAACAAAGAGGAGTCGACGAAACAGCCTTGTTTCGTCGACCATGATGCATTTCGTCGTCAATTTCGTCATTTGTTTGTTGTTTCGTCGAGTTCTGTTCAATTTCGCCAAGTCTAATCCGTTTCGTGGTGTCTGTGGCTATATATAGTCAGTATCTGGATAAGAAACATGAGTCAGAGAAGAATAGAGAGAGCACAGAACACACACACACTTTGAGAGAGTTTACAGAATACATTTGTAAACATTGGTTTGTAACTGACTTTCATACGTATTAATACAGAGGTGTTAATCGGTGAATATTGTGTGTTGTTTATTTGCGTGCTTTATCTCGGTTTGCTATCTCGGTTGGATTCCGCACAACCGGGGTGGTTTGTATACAATGATTAGGCGACTAGATCCTCCTAGCTGGACCTACAACATTAATCTTGATGTGTGTGTATATGAACATGGTAGTTCATAATCTTAGATAAGAGAAAATTACATATTTTTTACTCTCTAAAATTCAACAACTTGAGAGTGAGTAATCTCAAGAAATCCTTTGCAATTTCATAATTTCCTACAATTTAAACAAGAACACCATCATACCCAGTGTCTCGGGCGTGAGAGTCATCTCCGGCAGTACAACTACGGCTTCAGTTGTTGTATCCTAGAAACAGACCGTCTGAGGGGAGGCGCGGAATTTGTTTTAAGGGTCTCGTTTCAAACACGATCCTCAACCAAAAATGTAATAATATTTTACTTGTCATGCAGTGGAGTTTCGAACAAGAAGGTGCGATTGGAATTCAAACAAAGATATCGACTTGAATCAAGATTGGTACAAATAAATTGTATTTTACATTTGTTTATTTCGTTTTTGTAACAGGTATTGTACTAGAAAAAATTTCAACAAATAACGAGAGTATCGTTATTTTATATTTTGTAATATATTTTAATAAAAAGTGAATTTAATTCCTACAGTAACTATAACTATGAATCTGAGACTGGGAAAATTACAAAAATGGTCATTGATGGCAACCTCATGCGTCCTTGGAGCGACGCATCATGCACATGATGTGTCAAATCCCTTCATTTATGCGTCAGGAAGTGTATGGGAGGTGTCTGGAAGGGCATGGGAGGAGTCTGAAAATGCATGGGACGCGTCTGGAAGTTCATGGGACGCACATGGGCCCACCTGCAACATTTGAAATGCCAGATGTCCATTTTTTATTCAGTGCTTGAGAGGTCTGCATATGAACGCTTTAGGTGCTTGAGGGGTCACTTCAAGGATGCATGAGGTGGCCTTTTCTGAAAGTCATAGTGGTCATCGACTGTTTTCGTAATTTTCCCTTTGAGACTCCTTAATTAGTGTGTGTGACAACTATTCCTATAAAATTATTATATCATATTTAGTGGTACCATCTTTACCTGTTAGTAGATAATAAAGGCTAATTTTACTTCAAATTAAAACTCAAGTATACTAAGTTGTAGGTTTTGAGGCTAACCGAATAGAAAGAAGTCAAGACTATGGTTTGCAACATATTCATATATCAAGATCTTCTCCTCAGCATCAATGCAAAATCCCAAAAGTCTGACGAGGTTTCTGTGTTGAAGCTTCGCTAGCAATAAAACCTCATTCTTGAACTCCAATGCACCTTGTCCCGATCCTTTCGATAGCCTTTTCACAGCTATGTCTAGCCCACTAGGAAGAGTTCCCTAGTGTTTAGTAAGCCAAACTTTATGAATAACTAAAGTATATATGCCCTTGATATGTTCGACTTATAGATTAAAAATCGGTTAAATTGCACTTTTCGTCTTTTATGTTACAATGTTTCATCAGGCGGTGTACTTTAACTACGAAAACTTCACTGGATGTCCTTTATGTTACTGATTCTCATCAGGCGGTGTCCTTATGGCTTCACCTAGTTAGTTTTTAACGTTAAGTCAACCCATGTGCCACTCACCTAAGGGCATAATGGTCTCTTTACAAACCCATTTAAAAACTAATTAGAAAATAGATTAGTTATATATATTTATAGAGAAAGTATAATGTACTTCAAGGCTTAACCTACATTAACATACATGACAAAAAATATAACGTGCGTTATTATCATAGAACGTGCGTGATTATAGTCCCATGCGTGATTATGTGCTCCCATGCGTGATTATGTGGTCCCATGCGTGATTATACCCCTGATCCAACGGTTACCATTGTCTCCTACGTGATGTATGATAAGGCTTTTTGTATGTTAACCTTACTCTATATTTATATTTATATATATCAATAAATATATAACAATGTTTCTCTCCCTTAATCTATCCTCCATTTCTCTGCAACAATAAGGGCATGTGTAGTGGTAACATATAACCGCCATTTATCCAACATGACCCCAATAACATTTGGGTATAGTGGTTAACATCACATAACCCCCACCACATAACCCACAAAACACATTCCCCAACCCACCTTCACCCACATTCATCCAACATTAATTCGTTATCACAATCGCGCTCCACAAAATTCACATTCCTTAATGCGTGGGGGGGGGGGGGTGTTCCCGGCTCTATGGGGTACCATAGGACCTCTTCAACTCTTGATAGCACTTCACTACGCATGCACTAAACCACTAGATCCAGCATGACCAAACCCACCAATGACTACCCTACCTCCCGTCGCCCACCACCATTTCCTTCACTGATGAACACCATCGACAAACAATATATATCTAAGATTTTGTGATGCCCTACCTTTATTTATGTTTGATTTTAGAAACCCCAACTCAATCTCTGTTCGGTTTTGTGAAAACAACCGGTAAAATGATTTTGGTGCTAACGATTTTAATGGTGATGGTAGCAGCGGTATGCAAGCCACGACTGCAAGATTGTAATGGGTTTTTGCAACGGTATTTCACACCCACGCCAGCGATTCCATAACCTTCAATGAATCACAACTATCGGAGAAACCGTTGGCTGGAGATTTTTGCTGCAATGGGTGTGGTCTGTGTGTATGGGATGTGTATCATGAAGAACTTGGAGGTAAATAACAAACTTTATAAAGGATAATAACGTTTTTTAAAGGGAAATGCTATAAGAAGCCAATATACTTTCTGTTTTTTCTCATAAAAGTTCTTCCACTTTTTTTACACTTAAAAAATAAACATACTTTCTTTTTTGTCTTATAAAAGTCCCTATACAACATTTTGCATATAAAAGTCTATCAAAATGTTAAATTTAAACAAAATTGTGGATATATATTTTTTTAATTTCTTAATATCACGTTAGAAAAGAATTGAAATGAATTAATGTTTTAAATTGAACATATCGCAAACCAAGGTCTCTTCAATGTTTGTCTTTTCTTTTCTATTTTAATTTCAATAAATTGATAACAATAAATATTATTCGTAAAACAATATAATAAAAATACACGAGCGTGGATGACATAACTTAAAATAAAATAAAATAACAAACATATAAAATGGTATGTATTAATTTAAAATTGCTAATAAGTATTATATACTCATGTTAGAGAATTGGTTATCATTAAGTGTGTTATCGGAAGCAAGGGACTTAAGGACCTGCTCGAGATTTGAGTAGTAACTGGTGTTGTTTATGTGGCTGCTGGTGGTGTTTAGGTCACAATAATGTGTTTCATATTCAACTGCGGTGGCTGTGGATATCAGAGTAGAAATCCAAACAAAAAGAAGTGAAACAAACATACTTGGTGAAAGGCTGCTCTTTTAAGTAATCTTAATATTAATTTGGGCATAAACATATATAGTGAAGGAAGAATCTTCTACATAGGAAGGTGGGTTGGAAATGTGCCAAGTAGTTATACTATCTTGCCATCCTATATATTATGTTTCCTCAAGAATAATATTTGTTATATCATGCCTAGGGCTGTAAACGAATCGAACGTTCAGCGAACAGTTCGTGAACCGTTCGGCGGGAAGTTCGTTTATGTTCATTCGTTTAATAAACGAGCGAACATGAACAAGAAATTCCGTTCGATTAGTTAAATGAACCAACATGAACAAAGGTCTCGTTCGTTCAATTGTGTTCGTGAACGTTCGGTAAGGGAAGTTCGTTTATGTTCATTCGTTTAATAAACGAGCGAACATGAACAAGAAATTCCGTTCGATTAGTTAAATGAACCAACATGAACAAAGGTCTCGTTTGTTCAATTGTGTTCGTGAACGTTCGGTAAGGTGTTCGTTAACATTCGTTCATTTGCGTTCGTTTATGTTCGCATGTTTGTGTTTTAGTTAAAGATTTTTATACTTTCATATATTTTATCTATACTTTTTATATTATTAAACTTTTATTTATATCATTACCCTAACAATTAAACTGGGAAACCCTCTTTCTCCTTGTTTATGCACCATTTCCCTTTCTTTTCTTATTATTTACATCAACTCGACGAATATGATCTATCTCCGTTCCATAATAAGGGATTCAAGTTCTAGTGCTACTCTCTAGGCCATCCACCTTTATCCTTTATCGAATTCGCCAAATTTATTTGTGTTCGCTTGTGTTCGTGAACCGTTCATGAACACATTTATTTCCTTAAAGAACGAACACGAACAAGGACTCGTTCGTGTTCGTTCGGTTCGTTTACAGCCCTAATCATGCCGTTATACATTAAGAATATTATAGGAAAGTAATTACTTTAGGTAATCTCTTTATTTATTTTTTATTAGACTACTAGGTTAGTTACTCGTGTGATACACGTACTCCACTAATATGTTATGTAAATAAATGTTTTGAATAAAACTATATAAAAAAATTGATTAAAAAAATACAAAATTGTAATTATAATTAATACTTACAAAAGTAAAAATGTAATAGTAATTCATAACTCCCTAAATACTTCTTTTGTATACAACTGTTGTTTTATTCGTCGTATTACCATCTTTATCTAATAAGAGTAATTTAACTCCGCCTAAACTTTTAAATCGATATGAGTTAATCGATATGAGTAACAGTACTACAAAACGAAACATTAGACGGGGTTCAATATTTTCTTTAGAGAGGGTTCAAGTAAAAACATCGTCTAAAAATCAATAACTACATAAAATATTCAATAAAATTCAAGCTAACCCCCTCTTTTACTCAAACCCCGTCTTATACGAATTCAAGAAGCCTTTAGACGACGAGATTATCACTAAACCGAGTCTATATACTCTTAAAAAAAACCCTATTTCTTCATCCTCACTCCCACACCAACCCTTCATTTCCTTCTCTCGATCTATTCTCTGTGTATTCCACTCGGTTGCCGACACTTAGACAACTACTAGGGTTACTGATACGGTATTATGTGGTTGAAGATGTCGCACCGGCACCTCTAGCTCCGTACAGAGGCTGTTGTGATGTTTTCCATCATTTATTGAGTATCTATCTTATCTTATTATATCTCTGATTTAGGACTTTTGTGTTGATGTTGTGGTAGGTAACGAGGCTGCTATATATTATGTGAGTGAGGTTTGTTTCTCTTTTATTAACTCTACTTTATGTTGTCTTTATGTGAAGTTAGGGTTACAGTTATGTATTTTGTTGTTGAGTTTGTTATAGGCCTTATCTATATCTAAATTCATTTATTGATGTATGTGAATTAGTTATTATATAAGTATATGATTTCATAAGTCCTTAGGGACGGAAACTAAATATTAGTCTAAAAACTAACAATCTCATCGTCACTTTTCCATATGTTATGCACGCTCGATACTCGCTTCACGTTTGTTCAAAAAATACTCGAATCGACAGGCGCCCGTTCGACTTTGGATCGGTTGACAAAACGCTCAGTTAGGTTCAGTTTGTAAACAAATTGAGCACGAGCAAAAGTCCGATCGGTTCAATTCGGGTCGTGAACAGCCTTATGGACAACTAAGTGTACTATTTTTATTACTAGTATAGAGATATGTAGTAGTTTACTAAAAAGTGATAAAAGTTTATGTTATGTTATTGCTAGTAGAGAGTAAGGCTTGAACGAGATAAATCATAATAAATAAAGAAAAATAAATAAAAAATATGTCGGTGACGTGATTTAATGTATTTGGCTACCAACTTTTTTTTTTAAAGAAAATAATGTTTAAGTCTCTCTCTTGCTCACACTGGTTAAACCCACGGCACCCGCTTGGCGCTCACAAGTCACAACGCAGTGTTTGGACCTTCATTTAAATGAGGTGGCAGATATTTTCTTAACGGTCACTACAATTTGTCTTGATTCTTAAAAGATCCTGTTAAACATTTCCAACTAATATTGTTAAAGGAGTAACAAATCTAGTTCGTTAAGCTGATTTGAGAGCCATCTGATGGCCGTATCGAAATCACTCTGCTCTGCATTAGAAGTTTTCCGGCGGTGTAGGCAGGGTCGGTGAAGCAGTCACATAAGGTTTGGATGCGGCGGAGGGTGGATAAGAGGTTAGGGAGTAGTGTTAACAAGACCTGGTTTTGGGACGAATCGAATGGTTGGTGACCGGAATGGGTTTTGGGGACGAATCGAAAGGTTGGTGGTTTTGATTTTCTGGTGCGGGGGTAGGTTCAGGTTGGGATTTGAGGGGGTGTTACTGCCGCCGGAGTTTGTAGCCATTGATTTCAGGCTGCCGGTAAAACGGAGCCAGAGAAAATGTGAGAACAGAGAGGGGAGCTAACGGAGAAGAAGGTGAGGATGAGTGGGTTCATAGTTGGGGTTATTTTGTTTTATTTTTTAAAATGATATTAAATAAATGGGGTAAAAAGACTAGAATACCCCTAGGTGACCAGATTTAACAAAAAAAAATAATAAACCGGGTTAGACTTAAAGGACATAACGTGCAACATTTTCAAACATTAAGTACAAAAGTTATCAATTTTAAATGAAATGGACAATGCCTGAAATTTGGGAAAACCATAAAGGACAACACTTGTAATTTACTCTTGTTAAAGAGAACATGAGTAGATATATATATTACACGTAGATAGTTGCTTTGTGGCCATAGAAAACATATATTTATTTTTCTATATTAAATTAAATATAACCCAATACACGTAAATAACAGAATAAAATAAAGAATACTCTTATATAATAACAACTAGGTTATAACCCGGAACTTTCTGGACAGGAAACATTTATTTATAGTAGTTGAAATATGCGGTTAAATAAAATAAAAGACAGGTTTTTAAACGTTAAATTGTTTTATAATTGCTTGTAGTTGAGATAAATAACACAAAATCTATAAAACACATGCATTGAACATTGTTTATTGACGTGGTAGATGACTCTGTAAATTAAAATACATAAAGAATATAATGTATCATAAACAAACAATTTGTATTATATCCTCCGTAGTCTTCAAGTTATTTTCCGTTGTAGTAATACCTTTTTTATTGAGAACTTTGCCACCCAAAACCACTTATAGAAGGTTTAAAACATAAAAGAATTAGATAAACATGGTGCAAGTTATACAATTTTAACGTAACAATATAGCAAAACTAATTTGCAAATAAAAATATCTCAGTGGCGGTGACAAAGAAAAAACAATTCCAATTTTCTTTCTAGTAAGTGTCTATGTTCCAAAATTAATGAATGGTTCCCATCATTCGCACAAATTTTGTTTGATGATGTGTGATGTGCTTAAAATACAACATATAAGTTATATCAAAGACAGCGTAAACGCAACCTTTATAAGCACTAATGTTGGAGAAGCTTGTGTTTTTGTTCCTTTTTAATAAACAGGGTTAAAAGAGCTTAATTGAAAAAAAGGAGCAAAATCCAACATAAAATACAATAAAGAAGGAATGACGCAACTCGCCGAGCCCCAATCCACATCCAAACCCGAGAAATAACAAAAACAGAAGCTTTGGCACAGGGCCGTGCTCACCTAACACAGGCTGTGCCTGGTGGAAATTCATTGCAGCAGAAAGAGAAAACGACAAAAGACAAATTCCAAGCTTAATACGGGGCCGTGCTAAAGTGACACGGGGCGTGGTCAACTCTAGGATTTCCAGAATCTGAAGAAGTACAGTAAGTACTTTGGCCACGGGCCATGTCATTGACACATGGGGCCGTGTTAGTACAAGTCTGACACTACAGTTAATGTAGAAGAGAGAGACTGATGGCAACGGGGCCGTGCCAGGCGGGCACGTGCCGTGGTGGACATTCTGTTTTCAGCTATAAATAGGGATGCTTGGTTTCACTTCAACTCATCCCTTGGAAAACCACTTCTCTCTCACTTGCCACCACTACAACACCATCATCCACCACCATCATCCATTTTCCATCTTTTAGAGTGTGTGTGTAGTCTCGGGATCCAAGATTGATAGTAAGAATCTTTTTCAAACAAAGAACATGCTTGGCTAAATTCTTACATCACTTGGTGAAGACATATCTTTTATGTATTTCTTTTATGATTTCCAATCTTTGGCAACTTTTTAATTGAGTGTGTATTAATAACTTTAATTAGTTTTTTTATATTGAAGACGAATCTACTTAACCATTCTTCGTATGTCGTTTATTCACATATTCGTGTCTTTACCGTCTATATAAAGCACGTTAACTACTTGGAAGGGGGTTAGAAGGGTGGTTGCGTAATTCTATGTCTCGTTCAGTGTATATATCCTGTGAGAACCTGGTTCAAGTTTAGTACTACTCCATGGATTGACCGGGAATGATTGGCCTAACTGAGAGTAAGAAACCGCTTGAACCCCTTATTCATAAACTACTTTTAAAACTTTAAACCAACCCCACGAGGACTGTATCCCTGCTGACTCAGACCAATGGGTTGAGGGTGACCGCTGCCTGGAAGGGGGCCATCACATTTTGCATTAATAACTTACTTAATGATCGTTCAATATTCCGACCTAGTGGGATTGTATCCTTGCTGATTCAAACCACTAGGTTGAGGGTAACGTCACCTTCACAAGAGGGGCCTACAACCATAACTAAGATAATCTCTTAAAATGCCCAAAGTGCGAAAATCATCAACATGAAAGGTAAGTCGGATCCAAGTGATTTTTTCTTGTCTATCTGTTTTTAATTTAATTTAATTTTTTTGTTTTTATCTTTTTATTTGTTTTAAAATCTTTTCTCAAAGTTTGGTTTGATTAGACGTTGACGATAAGCCGGTACTAAAAGCTCTTGTGTCCTTGGACGACCTCGGTATCTTGCCATCACTATACTACGTGCGCGATGGGTGCACTTGCCCTAATGTGTGTAGAGTGATAGCAAAATATCGTGTTTTATAAATTTAAAACTTGAATTCGGCGAGTTAAAAAAAGAGCTAAAAATAGACATAAAAATATACTCACACCGACACACATCCAGTTTTTGGCGCCATTGGCGGGGACACAAGGATTTTAAGATAGCTTAAAATTAGCGGCCTTATCAAATTCTAACATTTTTTCAAAAATGCGGGCTCGTTTTTAAAATTTTTTCTATTTACAGTATGTTTAACATGGGGCCGTGCTGCTGGGACACGCCCCAGTGCTGCATATTTTTCTAAAAACTTTTTAAAATGCCCAGATACAGAGCTGCACATGGGGCCGTGCCAGTTCAGCACGGGGCCGTGGTCAATCTTCTGTTAAAGTTGAAATTTTGTTTTTGATCTCGAGGCTCGTTGTTCTTCTGGGTGTCTTCCAATACAATGGATTACTACTCAGAAGACTACACCTATTATATTGAGGATGATTATGAGGAACCCTATTTTAGCATTTGCGGAAAATCCAATTCGATACAATATTGTGACCTTTTTAAACCATCAACCTCATACACCGCACCAAGTTCTTCATACACCACCTATGAAGATCCAAGGTTTGAGCTCCCAAAGTCAGACTTTTATTGGGATGCCAATCCGTTTGAAACTTATGACACACCACCAACAATCATTCCCGAAGCAGAAAGACTCATACAAAGTCTCAAAAATCTAGAACTCTTACTTAAGAGATCTAGAGAAAAAGAAGATGCTATTTGTACTAAAGAGGTAATAATCAAAGAGAAAATAGAAGAACAAAATGAAAAACTCATGCGTAAACCAACTCAAGAAGAAGGTAAGTCTAAAACTAACGATTCTAAAATAGATCAAACTTTTTCAGAAATTTAACCTTCTTTTGAAAATCATTATTTGGTTTCTTCACATGCTAAGTTTTTAAAGAGTTGAATACTTCTACTAAAATCGAAGAAATTGTAAGCGTCACATTAACAAATGATCAAACTTCGCTAATAAAAGATGAATATCATGAAATGAACATAAAACCGGTAACATGTTTTTTTTTTCAAAACATCTTTGTTAGTAATGTGCTAATTGATAAAGATCTTTGCGTTAACATAATGCCAAACTATATATTCGAAAAATTGGGTACTAGTGATTTTCTCCTCTTAAAATTCCTATTTTTCTCTCAAATCGCAAAACGATTAACACCATGGGAATGGTCAGAAATGTGGTAATTAAAACAAGTCAAGAGGTAGTCCCAACCGACTTTGTCATCTTAGATGATGCCCCCCTCGTGTTCGGACAACCATTTCTAAAATCACATCAAGCCTTGACCCAACGGAAGCAAAACAACCTCCCACTTCAATTAGGGGCCGATAAAAGGTATGTCGATCTTGATCAATCAATGAAATATCCAATTCATGATGACGACCCCCTAACTGAAGATGAAGTAGAACCACCCGATACGGAAGAAGAAGAATTCGTCGAAGAGGAAGTCGCCATAGAGCAAACCTTTTCGGCCATCGACTTTAATAAAGAAGAAAATAAGAGGTCTCTCAAAGACCCACCATCACTTGAACTCAAGGAACTACCTAAAGGTCTAGAATACGCATTTTTAGACGAACATGGTAAGTTCCCCGTCATCATTTCTTCTAAACTATCACATTTTGAAAATGAAAAATTAATAAAGCTTTTGAAAAAACATAAAAATGCATTCGCGTGGAGGCTCCTGGATATCAAAGGCATCAACCCATCCATGTGCACCCAGAAAATTTTAATGGAAGATGACTATAAAACGGTAATGCAACCACAACGTAGAGTAAGTCCAAACGTACATGAAGGGGTTAAAAATGAAGTCATCAAGTTACTAGACGCCGGACTTATCTATCATATTTTCGATAGTCCATGGGTAAGTCCCGTCCAAGGAGTTCCATTGAAAGGAGGTATGACGGTAATAACAAATAATAAAAATGAACTAATACCAATGAGAACCGTCACCGGAAGGAGAGTTTGTATTGACTATCGTAAGTTAAATGAAGCAACAAGGAAAGACCACTTTCCTCTACCTTTCATTGACCAAATGTTAGAAAGACTATCCGGTCATAAATTTTATTGTTTTCTCCATGGTTTCTATGGTTATTTTCAAATTCCAATAGCACTAAAAGACCAAGAAAAAACAACTTTTACATGTCCCTATGGAACTTTTGCTTATCGACGCATGCCTTTTGGTCTATGTAATTCCCCCGCTACGTTTCAACATTGCATGGTGGCCATCTTCCACGATATGTTAGAAAAAACTATGGAAGTTTTCATGGACGATTTTTCTATCTTTGGAGATACATATGACCAACGCCTCGATGTGACAACTGGCACTTTTCCATGTATTTCCGTACAATATAAACAGTAATTGTTCTTTAATGACTGTGTATGCTTGAACCAATGATATGAATGATTTTCTGATTTCTGTCATAGACATACAAATACATTATATGATTGCATGATATTTATGAATGTTAAATGCATCATGGGACAGTTGGATTAGTGTAGAGAATTAAACTAGTACATTGATCAGACAAACCAGAAGTACTGACGGGAGTTCAGTACTCAAACAGACATGTTGTTAGAACACAGAATGAGCCCCGGAACCAAGAGTTACACTATAATAGTATGTAGGAAAGTAGGGTTCATAAAACTGCCTTCCGAGTGATGATTTAAGTGCCAGAAAGTGCCCGAAACACACTAAAACTGCAGAATTCTGCAGAAAACAGCAAAAATCAGCATACTAACATCAAAATATAATTTAGAATTATGGTTTAATGGTCCAGAATACATTGATAAGTGTCGGGAATCAAAACTGTCATAAAAGACATCATAAATGCGCAATTTAGCACCTTGACGAACCGGTAACCAAACGAACAATCAGACACTACCCGAAACACAAAAATTCAACTAGAACATTGTTTTAATGTTATGAAACTAGTTATGATCACCAAACACCATATTACATCTTAAAATCACTAACACTTAAAACACTAACCATAACACTTAAACATGTAACTAGACGCCTAACTAAGTGTTGAAATCAAACTAATACCCCCCCCCCACCCCACCTACGGACGGTCATGACAAGGGCCCCACATGGGGATTTCTTTTGATTAATTAATTGGATTTGTTGTTTAGATTTCAAACACATTAACCCTTATGTAAACTAATGTTGGAAGGATTTTTATAAAAACCACAAGTTACAAGTTCATTATCACTTCATCACCTTCAAACACTCCACAACTTCTCCTTCTTCCTCTCATACCTACAACCCCAAACACCCCTTCTAAACCCATCATATTCAATCCATTCTCAAGCATTCTAAGGGTTAACAAAGGTGTAACAAGCATAGCTAAAAAGGTTGCAAGCATAGGAATTGGAAGGACCTTCTCTAGGAGCTTTTATCCACCTAAAATCTTCATCACTTTGCTTCTTGTTCATCCGTAGCCATAGTGCTAGTAGTAAGCTTCTTTGATCCTATTTTTACTCATGATTTTAGTGGTTAAAGTATAATGTAACTTGGTAATTTAAAGAATCTCAACAAAACTTGAAGATGAACATGAACATAAAGCTCTAAATCATGAAAATCAAAGATGTTTAAGTGTATGTAGTAAACTTGTTTGTTGATTTCTTATATGTATGGTGCTGATCACTACAAGAAGCTTGCTAGATGATGATTAAACACATGATCTAGCAAGTATAAGGACGGATCTTGAGAAAATCATGTTGATCATCCTTTATGTAAACTACAACTTGAAGATGAGGTTGTTTTTTGTGTAGGATGATGAATCCTACAAGATGTAAGTCTTGAAAGTAAAGGATTTCGAAAATAATATTTTCAAGAAATTAAAGTTTACTACAAGATTTCACATGATTTGATTTCAAAGGAAAATAACCATGTTTTAGAAGGTTAAATAGAACTAGTAAAGTGTATGTAACATGAAAAATGCAAGAAGTTTGATTTTTGTAAAATCACTTTACAAGTTGTAAAGAATGAAATTCCATAAAAATGAGTTTTATGAAACAAAAATCATGGATTTAGTGTTACTAGACTTTACTAAACAGCATGTTAAATTACTACACATTTTTGTTAAACTTCAAGTTCATGACATATTGTGAAAATGCATATTTTTGGCTCATGGTAAGTTATATGTGAATTGTTGATGATTGATGATGGATTTTTAAAAGAAAATGATATGCTAATAAGCATGGAAACCTTCATTTTTAAGGGGAAACCATGGCAAATTTTTTGTAGAAATTAAACACTTAGAAAAATATTTTTAAACAAGTGTTTAAACTAAATTTTGATCTTGTTTTAATATAAAAATTTGCCATAATTTTTATTACAAAAATTACAAATATTGGAGGTTGATTTTTGATAATAAAAATGACTAAGTATATATTTAGGAAAATATATATTTAGATGTCACAAGAATTATGTGCTACTTGTATATTGATTGTATTAGTTATATTAAAAATTAGGAACCTTGAAAATAATACACCACACCAAAATACTAAAAATTGTAACATGAAAATATTACCCAAAATCACAAGGAAACTAATATATAATTTATACTCGAATATTGGACAAATCGGACAATGGACATATGGACTATAATTATATAATATTCCGGAAATAAATTCATAATTCGACAAATGTGTTAAACGGTGTTTTGAAAACCGAAGAAATGATAAAATATAATTTTTTACAACTATTACAAAATATATCACATGTTGTCAAAGGGGAAAATATTTTTTTTTGAAGTATATATTTTCTTAAACAATGCAAGAATATATTATTTTGGTAAAAACAAAAAATAAATATTTTCCAAGTTTAATCTTAAATATATATTATTTTTGAGATATATATATGGAAGTTTACTTATTTATGCCGAGTAAAATTTATAGATATTTTTCTATAAAATTCTCTTAAAATATATATATTTTAAGAATATAAATTTGGTGATTTTTAATTGTATAAAAACAATATTTCAGAAAGTTAAATACAAATTAAGTATAAAATACTTAATAAATACAAGAAAATACGTATTCCTATACGTACAAATACATACCGGAATGCACTACCAACACTTGGTAAAATACACAAATACATATGAGAGAAATACATAATAAACCAAGTTAAAATGTATTATTTATAACAATATCCCAAATAATTGGATAAAAATAATTTAAGTTAAAATAGTCTTATTTTGACTTATAATTATATAATTTAGAATTATATTATATACATCCAACATATAACTCAAAGTATACCAATTCCAAAATAAGCCTTAATAAATAACACCGAGTGTCGTTACACGACCTAACCGTCTAATTAAATATAACAAGTGTGTAGGTAGTTATAGGACTGAGGAAAAGATCTTTGATTACAGGACACCGGACGCAAACTTGTGAGTTCATGTCCCCCTTTTCTTTTAACTGCTTTCGGTTTTATAACTTCCGGGGGTGAAATACATGTTACAAATGATTCAAATGGTAGTGTTAGCTAAGGAATGAGCTGTTAGATCATGTGAATGAGTAGGCACAACACTTAAGATGATTAATCTTTGTATAAAGACCAAGGGGCATGAGTGATAGATCTATTTGGGTGTTACGAGCCCCACCCATGGGACCGGGAGTTGGCCCATGTGGTGACTATGTCTTTCCAGTCGGGTGGCCCGGTACGTAATCCGCAAAGGTTTGAGCCTTCCTATGCCATTGCACACATATTAATGACCTTGTAAATCATTAATTGATCTGTTCATAGACGCTTTCATACCGGATTACAAAGGAAAACTTACAAATGTTTACAAGAATGTTCGTGCACACATACAAAAACACATGAACTGGCTCAACTTTTGTTGATGTTTTCAAATTACATGTATTTCAGGGAACTAATTGGATCTGGCGGCGTTAGAAAGATTTCCAGAAGATATTTCAAGTTGATGTCATCCTTTTGGAAGGGTTTGGTTAGTATATTTTATCCTCGATAAGATATACGAACCAAAGCCTTAGTTTAAAAAGTCTTTTCTTTTAAAAAGTCCGTTATGGAACTTGTTACCTTGTATGGTTTGTAAATGTTGGTGCATTTATGTCTATCGCCTCCGTCAATCCAGTTTGTAGCAGAATCTGAAGAAAACTAGAGTTTATATTGAAATTTTTAGGAAAAAGGCAAGGTGGCAATATTGTGATTAATGAGAACTCTCATTAAAGCCTTGGCCTATAAATAGGAGAGTAATGCCTTTAGTTTAGAACTTTTGCACATTTGGAGATTTGGAGAGCTTGGAGCTAGAGAGAGAAAGTAGAGAGAGAAAGTGCAAAAGGTGATTCACGTGATTGTAATTTTTCATATCTACTAATCAAATCACAGATTATAGTACGGTTCTCGTGTTCGGTCCATGCACGTGTACGGATTCCGCACGTCACACGTGTCCTACGCAATCGTTCGGGAGTCAAAACCGATCCTACAAGTGGTATCAGAGCAGGAGCTCGATTGCACGGATCAAACACACAAAATCGGACGAGATTTCATCAGATTCAGAGTCAAAATCACATCAGATTTGTCAAATTTCTTACTCTACTCATTTTCTTCACGTTCTTGACAGAAAAACTCAAAATTAACAAGGTTTTTACGGATAAAATTGGCTGAAATTTTAACATAGTGTGCGAAAATCAGTGTTTTATAAGCCTACAAAATTTCAGATATGTATATGTAATTGTTATGTCATGTCAGTCTATAACATGTTACACGTACTAAGTTTAGCAATTCCAAATCTTTACATATTTTATATTTTTATAAGATTTTCATCGTTATCTCTTTAACAAATTACCAGCTAATCATGCAATTTTCCTCCTATCCTCACATTCGGTGTTCATCAGATCCATAAACCTAGAAAATCATCATCATCATCATCATCACGTAGTTTTTTTTTGTTGCAGTTCTTACCGTCTTTCATCATCATCGCAGAGGAGGAACACAAAAGTTACAGATCATCGTCGTGACCATTATCTTCGCCGGAATACTCTCTCTCACAGATCTCGAATTCCATTGATTTTCTTTCATCCAATAAGGTTTGATCTTCCAATTTTCCCCTTAAACATTTGTTCCTTCTTATCCAACAATTAGGGTTCATAGGGTTTCCAGTTGAATTGGGTATAATTTGAAGATGGAAGGAGGTGGCATGCCGTCAACAGAGAAACAGAGTTCAGACTCCACTACGACGTCGTCTTACACCTACTGGGTCAGAGAAGTCAAACAAGATGCTGCACCACTCCCTGTTCCTAGGAAACTCACTGCAGAGTATGTTTCAGTTGGGTCCGGTTCATGTACTCATCTGGGTTTTACTTGGAATAAGGTAAATTGTTGTAGTTTGTTTTGTTTGATTGATGCTAGTATTGATTTTACAAGATACTTGATTTTTTTAAGGATAGTATTGATTTAACAAGATACTTGATTTTACTCTGTTTTTAGGCGATGTTATGTTGTTTCTTTGGTTGATTTGTTGTAAAATCTTTGATGTATGATGTTTGGTGTGCACATTTTGTTGTAAAATCGTTGATGTATGATGTTTGGTTGGTTGATTTATTGTAGACATTTGTACAGGGGTTTTTACTCTGTTTTTAGGCGATGGTATACTGCGATGTATACATGTGTATATTGTCTGCAACCGGGGGCAGAACTACAGGGGGGTCAGGAAGGTCTATTGACCCTCCGGCTGCCGGCCTGCCATGTAAGGTTTAATCCTTCAACCAGTGGTTTTTTGAATTTTGACCCCCTTGTGATGGTTAAACGTTTTGAGATCGTTATGGAAGAGAATTAAATTATAAAAAGGAAGGAAAAGTGTGAAAAGTGTTCATCGTTTTCTTTTCCAATCGGTGTGATAGTTACAGTCTCACAGAGACCGGTGGGTGTGAAGAAGATGATGAATGGCATATTTGTAATTTAATGAAAGTCTAAGGTGTAAGAGTGGTTAGTGTGGTCAGTGTGTACTTTCTCTTCAAATGCTTTTTTTTAAAGGCCTTTTCAAATGCTTTTAATATTAGATTCTGAACAATGTAAATAATATTAATTAATAATTGAACGCAAGACTTTTATTTACAAAAACTTTTACTTTAGTTTGAAATTTATCAAGTTTATTTTTTCATATTTTACCTTAGTATTTTTTTACATTAGTAAAACATTTATTAGTTATATATATACATTGACCCCCCCCCCCCCGGTTAAAAGTTTCTGATTCCGCCACTGTCTGCAACCTAGGTTGTACACTATGTACACATGTGTATAAGCAGTCGATACACATGTGTACAAAAGGTTGGTTATTTGTCTGGATTACCTGGAAAAGTGTAGACTTATGTAATGCACTATTGTGCACATGTGTACAGACTGTTGTACACAGGTGAACATACCAGTGTACACCGAAGAACAAACTGTATTATCCATAAGTATTATTGTGAGAATACAAGTGTCTAATTTTATGGAGCATGTGCAGGAAAATGGTGTTTGAAACCAAAGGTGGAAAAGGGCTTATGCGTTTTCAAATGGTACAGTTGTTGGCAACGAAACAGGAAAACAGAGTAATCTCTACAGACCCAAATTCTAGAAAGAGAAAAAAAATGCAGATCTTCAAGCTCCCCAAATGGATTCATCAGGCAAGACTATTCGTAGAAGTGGTCGTGTTCGGGCTAAACAATCGTGACATTTTTCCTAATATATGTTAAACAATTTGTCAAGTTCTGATCTTTCATGGAGGGTTTAATGACCAGACTCACCAAAAAGAAACATTTTAAATATTCATATGGCGGTGACATTCAAAGGATGGAGTCCGTTGGTACATGTCATCTAATCGGCTGCTTGTCAAAACCATGTGCTAAATTTGTTTACTTCTACATTAGTTTTCCTTAGAACTTGATTTTGTTGTCACAAAGTAGACATTTTACTCGAGATATGTCTCTAGAACAATGAGTTTTCTCAATGTACCTTCTTTCAATTTCAAAATGATTTTAGTAAAAGTTTGTAAGACCATGTGTTAATGCTTATGTTGGTTAACCATATATACCCGTTACCAAAACTTGATCTATACTACTACCCAGGTTTATAAGACCATGTGTTAATGTGTATCGACTACGTATACATATGTGTATATACTGTACAACCCAGGTTGCAGAGAATATACACATGTGTACATCGCAATATACACATATGTTCATAGTGTATTAATAAATCTTCATAACCCAGTGTATTTAATAAAAAACCCATATACAAATGTCTACAACAAAGCAACCAAGCAAAATCATACCATCGCCTAAAAACAGAGTAAAAACCCCTATATGTTACAAAACTTGATCTATACTACTACAACAACAACACAATAAAAAAAACCTATCAACAAAATCTCTCTCTCGAATGACAACAACCTGTACATAATGAAAAAACCAAACACACATTCATCTATACAATGCAAAACATAATAGTTTTAGTTTTTCTTGTTCGACCCGTTAGATGTAATACATATCTTGTCACGTTGTATTAGTATACGTGTCAAAACAGACACCTCTAAGATAAGTAATTTGCGAGAATCTGAAACGAATTGAACCATAACACCGCGATGTGAACAACCCTGATAACACTCGCAGTACTTTTTCTGGCACATTGACTTTTTACAGTTGCAGCCCTTTTGTGCTTTCTAGCAACTGGCTTTACTTGATCTCCATCCTCCTTTTTTCATCCATTAATATTTAATAACCCATCAATAAGCATGCAAAGTTAATCATATACAAGATAAGCTTATAACCCATATACCACATTTTGGCTTGCTGGAGGCTCCACAAGACACTGAATCTTGGAACTAAACGCGATTGGATTTTTCGATCCAATCAGTTCACATGTCTCTTCAACCGTATCTTCATAATCACGACTATTGGAAGCTCCAACCTGTATTGCAGTGCTGCTTCAAACTCCAACCCATTCGGATACTGAACTTCCTTTAGGTAATTAATGATAAAACAAAGTATGACCAAAATTGTTAAATCAACCTTATTCTTCAAAAGAAAAATAAACAGAGGCACCAAACGATTTTACAAAATCTCAACCTTATTAAGCACGTTGCACAGGTGTACATAAACAATTTTTGAACATCTCAACCTAATTAACCACGCTGTACACAAGTGTACATAAACGACTCTACAACAACTCAACCAAACAAACAGGCTAGAATCCCTTAAAAAACAGAGTACGCTGTACACAGGTGTACAAACACAATTTTTCAAAATCTCAACCTAATTAACCACGCTGTACATAGTTGTACATAAAAGATTTTAGGTTATCTCAACCAAACAAACATGCCTAAACTCGAATCAAAACAGAGCAACATCCTCTAATTTGTTAAATCACCCTTATCCTTCAAAAGAATTAAACATATACTCGACTAACTACTCATAAAAAATAAACCCTTGAACCAAAAATTGTGACTAAACAACTTTCTGAACACACTATTCAAACCCTATTTCCGATTTGATGTTCTTAGTTCATTTATAAAACAAAAACAATATGCAACTACTTTCTGAAACATATAAACATTAAGACTTTACATTGTGTACTTTAGTGTTGAAAATCAGATGCGTTTTCCGGCGACTCGGTTGCTCCGACGATCTTGATCTGGGTTTCTCTGCCGTCGCAATCTGAATATGAGAGAGAGAAGATATGCAAGTGGGAATAAAAGGTTAATTGAAGAAAATGGATACTATTTAGGTATGAAAACTATAAAGTTTCCAGGTTTTGAATTTTATTATATCTTGTAGTTACAAAAATACCCTTATTCATTTAATTAAATAGAAAAATTAACAAACTAATTACCATCATGCCATTCATTTAATATCTAAAGATGATGCAAATCAATGGTCTAGATCTGTTCACACAGTTCACTATTGGGAGGTTGTCCACTCTAGAACCCTACCGAATATATATATATATATATATATATATATATATATATATATATATATATATATATATATATATATATATAGTGGAGGGTTCAAATGAGAAGAATTTTTTTATAAGAAGAACAAAGAAGAAGTTTCAACCAATAAGAACGCTTCATTTTACTTCATTTAATATTTGTATTTAATTTTAATATAAGGGTATATTGGTAAACTTACATAAATCATTAATTTGTATTCTTCCCCTTTAATAACTAGCTAAATTAAATTTGTAACTTCTTTTCAAAATATATACTTTTTCCAAATTAAAAAATAACTTAATTTAAAGTGTAGAATAAATTATTAGTTGTGTAAGATAAATTACGAGTTGTGTAGGATATATTTCGAGGTGTGTAGGATAAATTTCGACTGTGTAGGATAAAATTCTATAATGTGTAGGGTATATGTAGGAAAATTTTGACATGTGCAGGTTTTGTAGATTATATGTATGATAATTAATGATTAGTTGACTAATTAATTAAAGAGAGAAAAATTAATGATACGAGTTATAAATAAAATAGTATTTTACTAATATGCACTTTCTTCTTTTTCTTCTCACATTAAATTTCTTCTCAAATGAACCTTCCCCTATATATATATATATATATATATATATATATATATATATATATATATATATATATATATATATATATATATATAGGGGAAGGATGTATAGAAAACCCACTTTAATTTAGAAAACCCGGGAAACTCAAAGCTCCCGATGTTTTTTTTTCTTGAAAAAATTTACACATGTTATATACATGTTTTAAGGGTTTTGGGCAAAAAAAAAATAAAAAAAGCGCTGAGTAGATATTTTTTACAAAAATAAACAAGTTTTGGTGTAACACATGTTACATTCATCTGACATATTTGTAACATGTGTTACACCAAAACTTGTTTATTTTTTTTTTAAAATATCTACTCGGCGCTTTTTTGATTTTTTTTGCCCAAAACCCTTAAAAACATGTATATAACATGTGTAAATTTTTTCAAGAAAAAAAAACATCGGGAGCTTTGAGTTTCCCGGGTTTTCTAAATTAAAGTGGGTTTTCTATAGATACTTACATTATATATATATATATATATATATATATACATATATATATATATATACATACTTCTTGAAATTGAACCGCGTGAACTAATCTTGGCCATTGATTTCCTTTTTAGTTGTTAGGGTTAGGATCGTAATTTTATAATAATTTAGTTTTGAATCTTTATTTTAATAATGGTTTTTCAGTTACATAATCATTTTTTCTTGTGATTAGCATCAACAATATCTTTTAATCTTTTACCAAAATCATCATTTGAACTTATGTAACTTACAAAATTATAAAACCCAGAATTCATTCACTCACTTCCTCCAAAATACCCAGAACTTCGTAATACCAATAATTCATTCGATATTCGCCGGCAGTTCTATCGTCGCCAGCAGTTGCACTGGGTATCGTAGTTGGATCCGGCGACTCTTAATCATTAACGGCTTGGATTCCGCCGAATATTAATCGGAAAAGGCAATTGATTTTGTTAAACCTAGGTGTGTATCGTTAGTTGTTTGGGTATTGTACTTGTATTCCGATGAACATTAATCGGAGACGGATTGGATTCCGGCGAACATTTAATCGGAAAAGCCAGTTGTAGATTGTTCAAAGTTCAAAGTATGTGCTGTTGTTATTCAAACTGGATCTGAATTGATTGGATTTGATATTCGTGTTCATCCGGTGATTTAGATATAGAATTAGTGACTTGCAGATTGTTGAAGTTATAAGATCTGAATGAGTGTTGAGAGATATTAGAATGTGATCGTGAATCACAAAATTGATAGAAAAGATAAAAAAAAATTGCAGGAGTTGCAGGTCATGAGTCGATAAAGAGGAGGTGCCCATTATAAAGACTAGTATTACGATAAAAAACACAGGTTACATAAATCGTACACACAGGTTCATCTTCACGATCATATAGTTCGTCTTCACGATCAATACATAGGTTACATAAATCGTAAACAAAACCCAAATAAAAAAAAACACAAACCAAAACACATTTTTACTTGTCCAAATAAAATTCAAAGTACCAACATCAACAAAACGTCTAACCACTTATAAACAAAGTAAACATTTTTGTGTCATCAACCAGTGCCTTACACATATTATTGTCTACCACAAAATCTACTATTCAAAAGTCCTATTCCGCTTGTCGTATGCAAGCGCTTCTTTTAGCCACGTGTGATATGTTTCTCTAATATTCATTCTTCTCCATGCACGCAAGTTGAATATATTCATCCCATAAGCCCAAGCACATTCATCTGGATCCAGATTGTCGGATATCAACGAGTGAGAAAAGTTGAAGTAGGTTCTGAACCGCTTCGACATCACCCACGTGTCATCACCTTTGCAGGTTTCAACTGCTCCGTTGACCTTTCCACCAAGGTTAATTCCCTAAAGTGGGGATAAATCATGTTGAATCACAATTCATCATCCAAGAAAACCACTTTGTCAAGATTCGGGAAGAGCTGACCAAAATAAGCAAAAAAAAAAAAATACTTTTAATAAGAACAAAACTAACACTATAGCTAAAAAGTTACATACCGGTATAATCCAGTTACCTCTGGAAAATATATGCAAATATGATTTAGCAACAAAACTAACACTATAGCTAACGATATATGCGAAGTGGTTCTGGTGAAGGTAATTGTCTGTGTGCGTGTGCGTTGGATGAGTAGTCATCAGTTAACCGCAAAGAGAGACAATGGATGCATTTTGGGACAGAAGTTGTTGCAAAGTGTTTGTTCATTAATTCTGCAAATTTAGATTCTCTAATTTCCTTTTCAGATCTTTCCATCTGTCAATATCAATGAAAAGAAAGAGATCAATTAAGAAATTATTCCAAAAAAATCATCTCATTTAGTAAGCTTCATGAATAATTACATATCATTCCTTTCAATATAACAACAAATTCATTTGAAAATGCATAAGCCATATTCCAGGTTGCAAACAAATAAACAACCTTTTGTACACCTGTGTATCGACTGCTTATACACATGTGTACATAGCGTACAACCTTTTGTACAACTGTGTATCGACTGCTTATACACATGTGTATATAGTGTACAACCTAGGTTGCAGCCAAATAAAAAAATACCATGTACATATTTGTATAACCCTGTGTATTAATAAACTTTCATAACAATATACACATGTGTACATCGCCGTAAACACATGTGTACATATTAATTAATAAATATCTGTACAAATGTCTACAACAAATCAACCAAGCAAACATCATACCATCGCCTAAAAATAGAGTAAAAACCCCTGTACACATGTGTACATTAACGATTTTAGATAACCAATGAATTCCAAACTCTTGTTCATGCTATACACATGTGTACATGAACGATTTTGCACCAAATCAACCATGTGACAACCCGAACTTTCAAGGTTAGTTTTGTAATCCTAATTCCTCATTGTTTCTCTTTCGCGTTCTTGTGACGATTATATTGTTAAACGAAAACGTATATGGTTATGCTTAGGTGTGAAGTTGGGCCATCCTTGTATCTAGAATTTTGGTGGTTGGGCCGCACACATTTAAAGCCCAACCCAAGCACACACATTGTTCTCTCGGCTCATTACATTTAAAGCCCAACTCAAGCCCACCTACATTTACTAACACCGCAAGTGGGCATGATCATGTAAAGCCCAAAGGGTTGGGCCGGCTATGTTGCTACCATTTGTACGCATGCACACACACAAGATTAGGGTAATTCTCATTGTTAGCATTCACAAAATCTTAGCAAACCCTAACTACTTTCCTCCTCCTTTGGAACTCGTCGGCAGCCCTTGGCTGAAGATATCGTCATCGCCAATCTCTTGGTTAGTACATGTATATTGCTTTGTTTTGATTATCGTGTTCATCTTGGTATTATTTATGTACAACTTGACATGAGTATGGTATGATCAAAAGCATGTGTTATCATCATCTTGGTCGTTATATATGTGAATCGAATTATTAGTTCTTGGATAATTATGTGTGCTTGATATTGACGTGTGCATGTAACAAATATACGATTCATAATAAATTTGATGTAGCAGTAGTTTAACGGTCCAATAGAATTGAAGTTAAATGGTTGATAAAGTTTAATAACTTTGAATAAAAAATGGCGGCCCATGTGTTGTAGACTTGATCTAACCAAACAAAGTGGAAATCCCAATAATGTTGTGAGTAACTTAGAAAATATGTAAGCCTTACATGTGTGTACGATTGAAGGATGGTTGCATGTGAACATATGTAAGCCATGCATGACATGGGTAGATGGTTGATCTGACATGGAAATTAATTATGGTGTTGACTTGTGATAAATGAATGAGTTGAGAACCAGAGTCCATGAAAGTTAAGGAAATAGACTGCTTTGTCCTGTTGTGGAATGTTAGTAATCAAGATTGATATTACAAAATTAGGTTATACTCGAGTGGGCTGCTTGGTGAAGTCAGGTCGCATAGTATGTTGGGTCATGCAATACATCTGGGCCACCCCCTCTATGTTATGCACAGTGTAAATGGGCCAAGTGATAGGGTTGCACAACCACTCCAATCCGTGTAGTTAACTTTGCACAGTGGGCCGGAGATCTGTTATAAATTGGGCCGACCGGCCATATGTGTGTGTATATGCAATATGTTAAACTGAGAATCCATTTATGTTGGTGCACATTTTATTATGTGGTTGGGCTGTACGTATTGACTGGGCCGCAGGATGGCTGCACATCGGCCCACGAATAAAATAGGGGTGGCATGTTTTGTAGATGACATATATGTGATTAGTAAATTTGTGTAGCATACTAACTATTATGAGACTTCATGATGGCAAGGGGCCTTTACATTGCATGAACAATTGTTATTACATGCATGAAACTAAGTGGGTGCTATTTGTGTGATATATGTGTATATACAAGGAATACTTGGTTTAATGGTTTATGAAACTAAGTGTTATTGGTAACTACGATAGGGTTTGGTAGACCAAGTTCGAATACGTAATTTAATCTACTGAGCAAATCAAAGGTGAGTTCATTTCTCTTAAGCATGCGTCCCGGTGGTTGGGATAGTCATTGGGTATCCCTGAAAGGGATAGGTTTTTGGGTAAATCATTTGGGTATTCCTGAGAGGAATACGTCTTGTGGGTAAAATTGGGAATGTTGGATAATAGACTCATCCTATCACCATTAAAGTCCATCCTTGTTGTTTGTTACCTGAGAGGTAACACGGTATTAGTTGGTAGCGCTACCTAGGTTTGGCACCCTCAGCCCGTACCTGAGAGGACGGGTGTTAACTAATGACCTAGTCATGACCAATGCTTTGATAGGAGTATTGGAGATGTAGGATCGGGATTCAATCAACGAGTCGTTCAGAAGAGTTTTCGATCAATATGAAAGGCGGAATCAGACGAATTGATGTTATAACAGCTAGATTTGCACGAAGAATCACTTTAAATGTCGATTGAATTGATTTGACAAAGTTACACGAGCTGGCGACACTTCGGCAGAGCTTCACTACCGGAGTCCAAAAGTTCTTCAAATGAATACTCAAGACCACATATATATAGGAGAGCCAGACCCCATGAACCAGTCCACACGAGCTGGCTCAGGTCGCACGACCTGGCCAGAACGCACGAACTTGGTCACCTTGTGCGAGGTGGCTGGTTCAGGTCTGTTTCCCGTTTCTCTCGTACAACGTGTCCTGGTCTATCTATTCTAGTTACATGACTCGATACAAGACGAGGTCAACAGACATATGCACTAACAAACTCCCCCTTGGATGATGACGAGTCTTCAGTTTGTCGAGTCTTCCGTCTAGATCAATCTTCTCGCTCTCATTAAAGTATTCTCCATTGTACGCATCTTTATCAGTCTCTCTCTTACTCTTCCAGAATCTCAACATTACTCTATGAACTTTCTAATTCTCTTGATCAGATCTTTTGATTTATTAAGCTCTTCAGCATTAGCAGCTTCTATCTCGAACGCTATTCTCCTTTCGATAAGCTTGGATCGCAGTCTGGAATTCCCTATCTGCAGGCTTTGGATCGGAAACCTGACTCTAATCTGCATACGCTTATGCGGAAAGTCCTCAGGAGTCGAAACCTAGCAATTTCAAAGCTTTTTACCTGCACATACTCTACCGAAAACATAAGATTTTTCATTTTAAAAACATTCATAGTCTAATCATCTAGACATCATTTGCAAGATAGACAATTTTGACATTGATAAACTCTGATTATTCACTTGTAAAAACAAATTTGGTTTCAAATTAATGAACCATTTAATCATTTCAGATTCATTTGTCATTTCAAACAAACTCTTCCAACCCTTGTTGTTCATCATGTTCAGCACTTGGAATTTTGAAAATCAGCTTTCCAACATCAGTTGTCGAAAATAAGATGAAATAAAATATTTTTGAATTTTCAAAATTTTATGCTAAAACATACTGAAAATCTTTTTGGATGTTGGGAAATAAACTATATAGAGACATCTTTTTGTGAGTTTGTGTAACAGGATCATATCAGTTTTTGAGACTTATCACTAACACCGTTGATCTTGATTTAACTTTAAGTCTTAAACAAATTCACTTCTGATTGTCAGTATTGTTGTCCACTTAAACTTCTACACAAGTTTCAATTGATTCAAGATACGAGATCAGGTGTATTAGAACTAACTTATTAGTGTGTCATACCTCAGAATATACTCCTGTATCAAAATTCCCTGGATTCAGTCTTACAGGTGAATATACCATAATGATATCTGTACTCTGGGTTAGTGCGAGACCTTGAGAGCTCAGGTATGAACTTCCATTCAGTCAAAGAGATGAAGGCTCGACTTTGAGGTGTGTCCCCCTTGGGGATCTTCTTTACAACTGCACTTGAATTACATCTTTTGATATTTTTCAATTTTTATGCAGAGGGTAAGCTTTTAAAGCGCGTAAAGTATTATACGAAGTCTAGGCCATTGCTTCCGCAATATCAGAAGACTAGGTATAATACCCCAGATATCAAACAGTATAAAGACCTAGTATCTCAGAATTAGGCAATCTCTCAAACAAGATTTCGGGGGTTACCCATATATCCGAGAGATGTTCCCCACGAGATAAGCAGTGTATCGTTATGTTTATATCTCGAATACAATCTACTAATCGTGTGAAGTCTACTGGCACATCATCAGTGAGACTCGTTTAAAAACATTTTGACTTTCCATTTCTTTAGCATGTTGTGATAGTCCACTGATGTACTATCATTTCCTCTTTTTCACAACAAAACTCATTTTTGGTTTTTCGATGTTTTTGGATTTTTCAAATTTTCAAAATTTTAATTTTTTACTCCCCCTAAAATCAAAAATATGTTTCAATTTTTTATTTTCCGGGAAAATTTGAAAGTAAAAGCAATAAACTGTACAAATAAAATGACAAACTGATGTGAATTGCTTCAATTCTCCATTCTCTTGGCTTAAACAATCAGAACTCCCCCTGACAACAAACTATTTTCCCATTATGATTTCAAAACACTTAAGTTTGTTTTAATCAAAATGTTTTTTCCGGAAAATTAGTTTTGTTGATTTTACACATCATGGGGATTCATCCATCACTTTGTTCTTTCATCCACTTGTAAAAACTATCACTAGTAGATTTTTCACAGAAACATTTTTCAAGAATGATGCCGATTCATGCTCCACGATTACCAACTTGGGAGCTCCGACAAGTCAGGATTTCAAACAAAGAATGCTGACACCCAAGCTTGACCAGCCTTGGGTGCACCCGAGTTATTTTCACTCGGTGTGTAAGTTCTCCTCTTTGATTCATAAAATTATTTTACCCCTTTGGCCCTACCATCGACCATATTTCCAAAAATATGTTTTACTTTCCCATTGAAAGCCTTTTCGACATCAAATTCTTTCTTTTCAGAATAGAATTGATTCGAAATTTCCACTTTTCCAAATTTTGATTTTAAATTTGCAGCCCGCAATGGTGGAAAGTTGACATCATCCATTGGCGGTACTGAGTTTTTTCTTTTTAGCTCAACTTGTGGCTCCTCTGACTTTGACGAATCAGATTCATCGCCAGAAAGTGGCTTCTTTGATTCCGAAGAAACAAATTCATCGCCAGATTTAATCTTTGATTTCTTAGCAACCCACGTTTGGTTGTTAAGATTCTCTCTTCTTTAGTAAAACCTTTTAGAACACTCACCAACTTCATATGTTGAATTTTAAACATTTTAAATTTTTCAGTTGGTGGTTTAGTTTTATCAACAACTTTTTCTTTGAGTTTAGAAGACACCCCCTGTTGTGTGTTGGTTGCCTTTGGACAGTTCCAGGCGATGTGACCAACCTTTTTGCATCGGTAACAGGTTCTTGTCTCCTTTTTCTGATTAGCTTCATTCTTCTCATGTTTCTGTTTTTCTGCAAGAAACGCTTTGTTCGATTGCTTCCAGAATGAGCTCTTTTTCTCTTCTTCAGAACTTTCCCCTGAAACAAATACAGTTTTTGATTTAAAATCTTTAATATTTTGATTATTTTCAACATCAAAACCCAACCCCTTCTTTTTGAAATTGCTTTTATGATTCGGTTTCTTTTGATGACCTGGACCGAAACCTTTCTTCTTGTTTAAACGTTGTTGAAATCTAGAAGTGTATTTATGTTTTGAAAATCCCATTTTATCTTTTATTTCTGAAAACTTTATTTTTATCAATTTAAAAACTGTTTTAATATTTTCAATTTTCACATTTTTAATTGGAAATTCCACATCAGAATATAATTTGTCTGAATCATTCAAAGTATATGCCACTTTGATTGGTTCATCATTCAAACTATTTTCTGTTTTCGGAATCTCTTTATTATGACTACTCTTGACCGATGAACTCGAACTGTTGACTGATGAACTCGAAGTTTCAGACTCAGACTTTGACTCTGACTCCTCATCGTTATCCAACACCTGATCTACCACTTTCTTAATCAACTCGGACTCATGACCCGTATCAGATGTTGTGAAAGTGACATCGATGTTATCTGGCAAGTCATCCGTTGTTTCTGACTTCAAATTTATATTGACTGCCTTTTTGACTTGTTCCGAGTTTGGATGTCTCGGTGAATACCCTTCCCAAACTGGAGGCGGACACTTTTTTATAATTTGCACTTTGTTTCTTACCAGTATTCATATCTTCAGACTTCTTATCTTGAAAAGCTTCAAAACCTGCCATTGTTGGATAGATTCTATCAATCAAGTAATCAGAACTTGAGTAACTCAGCAGCAATCGTCTGATTCTTTCATTCTCAATCTTTTCAGTCTCCAATTCCTGCTTCAACATTGTACACTCATCAATATAGTGGTTGATGGCCTTCTTCTTAGACATCATCACTGCATTAATCATTGTCAAAGCATCTTCCCTTTCCGAGTTTGTCTTTTCCAACTGGTTGACTGTTCTGTTCAACACATCATAAGATTCTTTCACGTACTTAACATCGAACAACAATTTTTCTTTCATCTTGTCTAGCTCACTAAACTTCTTATCATTCTCTTCACAATGTTTGCATGGTTCCAAACATTTCAGACAAGGTTTTGTGACCTCTACAATCTTTTCAATCTCAACAATCTTCTCAACAACTTTAACTTCTTCACTCTGTTCATTATTCTCTTCCTGAGCAACATTCTCACGTTTTACCTCTTTCTTTTCTTTTGCTACTCGTTTCTCCTTTAGTCTCTCCAATTTATCTGCAAAATAAAATTTGAAAATTTCAGGAGATAAATGAGTTTTACCAATGTTTATTTGATTAATTTCTTCATCATCACTGCTATCAACTAGTGATTGATCAAAGACTGGTGTCTTTTCTGAACTATCTTCTGAAGAGACAGACTCTCCATTTTGACTTTTCTCATCATTTGCAAACACATCCATCCATTCTTTCATCAACTCTGGCTCTTGAATGATCTGTGCAACAAATGCTCTAAACTTAGAGTTACTTTCAGCCGGAATATATTTATCCCAGCTAAATCCCTCTGGCAATCTTTCATCTTCTTGATCTGGAGGCATAGTAATACAAGCTTTCTTCTTTCCATCTTCAATCGAAATAGTACGGGATGATGACGGTTGTTGAGCTACTTGATGATATATTTCTTTCCGATAATATTCATTATTCCCGAAAGGATTCTGAGCTCCACTTGCTTCTCGGTTGGTACATTCCCTCTTGAAATGTCCTTTTTCCCTGCACCGAAAACAAGTAACTTTAGACTTATCAAAACCTAAAGTAGAAACATTAGCATCACGTAAGTCATCTCTTCATGTAATCTGCTTAAATTTCTCAGCTCTCCTCAAAACGCTCGCTAAACACCACTTAATATCCATTA
This sequence comes from Helianthus annuus, assembly GCF_002127325.2. Classification (NCBI taxonomy): domain Eukaryota; kingdom Viridiplantae; phylum Streptophyta; class Magnoliopsida; order Asterales; family Asteraceae; genus Helianthus; species Helianthus annuus. The sequence continues at coordinate 28,823,272 of NC_035433.2, read as the reverse complement.
GCTCCATTTCCTCAGCATCAATCTGATCGTAATCCTCTTTTATTAACATAGGATTTCCGATCCTTCCCACAACCAAACTCTCATATGATTCTAACACGGTAACTAGTAATTCCATATGACCTTTAACGACTTCTTCAGAGAAATTCTGACCGTTCTGAAGATGCAATGCGATGTTGCATTGTAGCACATGACTATTACCATTGTTTGAGCTTTGAGACTGATAATTTGAAGTTGAAACATTAGGATTAACACTCGGATATGAAAAAAATCCACTGTTGTTGATTGAACTTTGATTGAATGATCCGGATGAGTTTTCTGCGCTGAAAGCGGTCTGGATCTTTGGACTAGCTTCAACATTTTGAACATTACCTTTGAAATACATCTTGATATCTTGTTGACCACTTGAATTGTTCATTCTAGCGATCTTTTGTTGTTCAAGATCTTGTCCTTCAAGTTTTTCAATGAATTGAGCAATTGACAATCTATGATACTCTCCGGTATTCTTCAAAATCATAAGATATGTACCACATTCATTTTGAGGTAAAGCATCGGCTAATTTTTCAACCCATTCCTCTCGATCTTTATTGATATCCAACCGGGTCATTGAACGCACTAAATGACAATATCTCTCAATAAGAGTCTTTGTAGTTTCACCCGGTAAACTTGAAAACCATTCAAATTCTTTCTTTAATAATGATTTTTTATTCTTGATCATCTCCGTTATTCCTTCGAATTTTGTGCGAAGTGCTTCCCAAATCGAACGTGCACTACCATCATGTTGAAGTAATACGAAAATGTCTTCTTTCACAGCTTGTTGTAGTAAACTGATCATCATTTTTTCTGCCTTGTACATGTCTCTCTCTTTATCCGAAAATTCAGAAATAATCTTTATAACTCCCACATCAGAACGATGTCGAACGTACTTAGTTTCAATACACTCCCAAGACCTTAAATGGTTTGCTTGAACCCAATTCTCGAACCGTTCTTGCCAACTGTAATATTCTTCAATGCTCACCCGCTTGAGGGTTTTTTTTGCAACGTTCCCGTTTCATTTTCCATGTTTACGTTCTGAGCAACTGAACTTGCAGTACCTGTGTAGGATCGTGTTCCGACCCGAACGAGTCGATCAGAAGAGTCTTATCCAAAACAAGAGGCGAAAACTAATGTTTTGGTGCTATCTCAGCCGTATTCACATTAATCTTGTTGTTTTATTGATCAATAATCCGTTTACAAGCCTGACAACACTTCGGCAGTACTTCGTGGCTCACCAGAAGACAACAACTATACTATCTACTGATTTCGCTCCAAGATGACCTATTTATAGGGATTACTATTCCGCTTGAACATGCAAGTGTGGTTCAAGCGGAATCACGACTTAGTTTATTTGAGCGAGATCAGGAAATAAGGGTTCGAGCGGAATCAGGCTATTATATGATTTCGCTTGAAATGACAATATGTCATTTCAAGCGGAATCACTTACAAATACAGTTTTCTTGATTCCCGATCCCTAAAATGTCTATTCTAATTAAGACTCGGTACAAGACGTAGGCGACAAACGGATGCACCAACAAACTCCCCCTCGGATGTTGACGGAGTCTTTAGTGTCGAGTCTTCGGTTGTCAAACCTTCAGTCTTTATCAGTTTTCATGCTTCTCTCCGAAATGTTCTCCATTGTAAGCATCCTTACTCAAACTTTATCATCAACAAACTTCTCTCACTTGGATGTTGAATCTTTAAAATTCATCAGCATCAGCAATTTTAGGATCAGAATCTGGCAGTTTGACCTTCAGACTCCCCCTCTCAATCTGCTGGGATCGTAGTCTGGAAATCACATATTCAGAATTCATTCCAAGATCGTGACCTGGCTCTCTTCCAGCTCAGGTTATCTGCACAATCTCTACCTCAAACATAAGTTTCTCAAAGATTACATCTTTAAAAGTTTGAAACTATTATGGTAAACAAACAAAATGATTTATTCTTTGAAAATCACATTGTACAATACAAACATTTTCACACACTTTTTATCCAAACCAGTTCTTCATGTCTAGCACTTGGAATTTCGAACATCAACTTTTCAACACCAGTTGTCGAAAACCTTTTGTATTTTTCAAAATTTTATACTAAAACACACTGAAAATCTTTTTGGATTTTTTGAATATAAATGCAGAAAAGAAACTATTTACAGACAATATTTTTGTGAGTTCGTGCAAGAGGATCATATCAGTTTTTTGAGACACATCACCAACACCGTTAAGCTTGATTTCATTTTAAGTTTTAAACAATTCACCTAGATTGTCAGTATATTGGTCCACTTTAAATTTTCACACACATTTCAACTGTTTTGAGATATGAGATTAATGTTTTAGATACTTAAACTCATTCGCGTGTCCCATCCCTTGAATATACTCCCGTATCCAGATCCTAATATTCAGTCTTACAGGTGAGTATACCACATATGATATCTGTAAAGGGGTTAAATTGCGAGGGCCGTGAGAGCTCAGGTCGATACTTCCATATACGCAAAGAGATGACGGCTTCGACTTTTGGTGTGTCCCCTTTAGAGGATCTTTTCTTCAACAGCAATGATTATCAATTTTATTGTTAATCATTTTTGCTAAGGGCTTTTGCTGTATTTCAAGCATTTTGCAGAAAGTATTATACGGGGACTAGGTCAGAATTTCCATTCAGCAGAAGTCCCGGTATAATACCCCAGATATCACTGAGTATAAAGACCTAGTATCTCAGAAAGAGGGACCTTTCAATCAAGATTTCGGGGGTTACCCATATATCCTTGAAATGTTCCCCACGAGATAAGTAAGTTTTGAATTTAGGTTTATATCTCGTCATAGTCTACTAAATGTGCAAAAACCTACTGACACATCCGTAGTGAGATTGTTTATCACATTTTTTAACTTTACATCTCTTTAACATGTTGTGATAGTCCACTGATGTACTATCATTTCCTCTTTTATGCAACAAAAACTCATTTTTAATTTTTCGATGTTTTTGGCTTTTTCAAATTTTCAAGTGTTTTTGGATTTCCTGAAATGAAATTTTTTATATACTCCCCCTAAAATTCAAACACATTTAACAAATATTGAAAACAAACTGTACAAGAACATAACAACTGATATCGAATTGCCTCAATTCTCCATCCACTTGGCATAAAACAATCAGAACTCCCCCTCACAACAAACTATTTTCCCATTAAGATTTCAAAACACTTAAGTTTGTTTTAACCAAAATGGTTTTTCCAGAAAATAAGTTTGTTTATCAACCACTTGTAGGTTTGGGGTTACTTAATAGATAGTTAAATCAAGTTCAACTTAATGACCTTGATTAACCACTTGTAAGATCAACTATCAAACATTTTCAACCAAATACCATCTGTTGGTTGAATTCTCAAGGTGCCGATTCCTACTCCACACTTACCATCCTGGGAGTTCCGGCAATTCACACTTCTCAAAACAAATTTTTAAAAACATTTTCAAGAAATATGCCGATACATGCTCCGCGATTACCAACTTGGGAGCTCCGGCAAGTCAGGTTTCTATTCAACGAAGAATATATCCACCCAAGCCTGACCAGCCTTGGGTGTAACCTTTTCAGTCTCATTTGGGGTTGTATCTTTCCTTTTAGCTTGATAAAACTCTTTCACCCCTTTAGCCTTCCCCTCAATCATTTTTCCAAAAATATTTTTTACTGCAGGGTTAAAGGCTTTTTCAATATCCAATTCTTTCTTTTTAGGTAAGAATTGGTTTGAAATTTCAACTTTTCCAATTTTAGATTTCAAATTTTTAGCACTTAGTGGCGGAAAATTCACATCATCCACTATCGGAACTTTCTTCTCTTCTTTCACAACAACCTGCGGCTCCTCTGATTTTATGGAATCAGATTCATCACCAGAACTTTTCTTTGAGTTCTTAACAACCCATTTTTGGTTGTTAAGTGTTTCCTTCTTTTTGGAAACATTTTTTGAACACTCACCAACTTCATAAATTGAATTTTCAAAAACTTTAAGTTTGTTCGTTGGTGGTTCAACTTTCTCAACAATCTTTTCTTTTAATTTCTCAGAAACTTCCTGTTTTGGTTTGAATATTTTTGGACAGTTCTTGGCAGTATGACCAGCAGTTTTGCACTGAAAACAGGTTCTTATTTCTGTCTTTTTCTGAACAACATTCTTCTTTAATTCCTCTTGCTTCTTGGCAAGAAACTCTTGATTTGTCTGCTTCCTGAAAGCTTGTTCTTTCTCAGCCTCTGACGATTTTCCTGAAACAAACACAGTTTTTGGTTTATAAACTTTTTCATTTTTATAATTTTTCGGTTGATTAAATCCAAGACCTTTCTTTTTAACATTACCATTATGGTTAGGTTTCTTTTGGAAACTATAACCACAATTGTAACCCATTTTCTTGTTAATTCTTTGTTGGTCTCTTGAAGTGTATTGTTTAGGTTTTCCAGAAAGATTTAAATCTTTTATTTCAGAAATGTTAATTTCTGTGATTTTGAAAACCTTTTTAATCATTTCAAGTTTAACAGTTCTTATTGGAAAAATCTCATCAGAATATAATTTGTCAGAATCTTTCAAAGTATATGCTACTTTGACTGGTTCATCATTCAAATTAGATTTTGATAGAAAAAATTCCTTATCATAAACCCGTTTGTCCTTTTTGATCGTTGGCTTTGACGTATGATGGGTTGGTAAAATTCCATAGCTTAATGGTTTTAATTTCGGTTAATTACACGAAGTTACTTTCTAGAATACACTACTTTGATATGGTTTGTGTTTTGCAGGCATTGACAGGTTTAAGGTGCATTTTGGAGATTTACTGAAGCTTTGGGTGGATGCTAGAGAGAACATAATTGAAGAAAATGCAAAAAGAGGCAAAACTGAGCCGAACTCTGCGCCAGAAACAGTCCAAACTTCATTTTGGCTTATCTTGAGCTAGAAAATGAGTTTCGGGGCTTATAATATATGCATTTGGGGTAGCTCGATGAGACGAATCAAAATATAAGGTTTTGAAAGGCCAGAAATTGACGCATTATCTGCTGCACACCAGCTGATTAGTAAAAACGGGATTTTTTTAGAGAAAAGTCAATTTTGGAAAAATGGGAGTTACACTTTATTATTACTTCAACTCCCATTCATTTGAAAAGAAAAAAAACACTATCTAACACATCTCTTTCATCTCTAACCCACACCTAACATCATCACCATTCAAACCCTAACTTCCACCATTCCTGAAGACTCAAGGTCATGGCTCCGTGCTCGTGTTCTGGTAAAATTCCATAGCTTAATGGTTTTAATTTCGGTTAATTACACGAAGTTACTTTCTAGAATACACTACTTTGATATGGTTTGTGTTTTGCAGGCATTGACAGGTTTAAGGTGCATTTTGGAGATTTACTGAAGCTTTGGGTGGATGCTAGAGAGAACATAATTGAAGAAAATGCAAAAAGAGGCAAAACTGAGCCGAACTCTGCGCCAGAAACAGTCCAAACTTCATTTTGGCTTATCTTGAGCTAGAAAATGAGTTTCGGGGCTTATAATATATGCATTTGGGGTAGCTCGACGAGACGAATCAAAATATAAGGTTTTGAAAGGCCAGAAATTGACGCATTATCTGCTGCACACCAGCTGATTAGTAAAAACGGGATTTTTTTAGAGAAAAGTCAATTTTGGAAAAATGGGAGTTACACTTTATTATTACTTCAACTCCCATTCATTTGAAAAGAAAAAAAACACTATCTAACACATCTCTTTCATCTCTAACCCACACCTAACATCATCACCATTCAAACCCTAACTTCCACCATTCCTGAAGACTCAAGGTCATGGCTCCGTGCTCGTGTTCATCGCCCGGTGATCGCGTCCATCCAACCATGAGCGGCTAGTCTCTTCGGTTTCACCCCGGTGTAGATTATTGTAAGAATTCTAGGGTTTATGCATTCGTATTTGATTTGATTTTGTGACAAATTGTTTAGTATTTGAAACCTTCGATAACTGTCTTGCATTTGTTTCGAATTCGTAAATTGTCGAACGATGTTAAAAGTTATGACTTTGCGAAATGGTTATGTGCACTTATGCCTTATCGTAGGTTAGGATTTACATGTCTGAGGTAACGAAGTGCATTACGGTCCGTTGTCTATGACGTCGATAGCAATTGGCACCTAAGCTTCGTGATAGTAATCCGTTAATCACTATATGCAATTGAATCAAGTTAAAACATGTAGGAACCCTAGGTCTTGAAATAATCGAACCGGGTGTGGAACTTGTCTCTAATTTATTGTTTTAGTCATTTAGTAATTTAGTTGCAATTTTAGTTAATCACAAGTGTTTTAGATAATACCAATTGTCGGGTCACTCCGATTTATTTTCCAACCCAATAAACTTATAAAAAAATTAGCAATCTTCATAATCACATTGTACATTTTTGTAAATAGTCTAACTAGTCGAACAGGTCGTGCAATACTGACCACAAGCTCTTTGTGGATTCGATACCCAACTTACCCTAGCTACCTAGGTTTAATTGGGTTTTTGACTGATCGGGACGACACGGTCACGTCAAAATGGCGCCGCTGCCGGGGAGCTAGTGCGCTTATTATTTCATTGCTTGTTCGATTTTAGTTTAGTTTTTTTTTTCTTCGTTCTTTCTTGTATATTCGTGATTTTACTTTGGGTGGTCGAGCTTGTTTGTGCAGGTATATGTTTTGCAGGTACCATTTTTCAACATGAATTGGGTAGATGATGACCCATGTATATGTTGTGGGAGCAACTGTCACTGGGTTGAGGATTGTCCGATGTTTGAAGTTAAATACGGAAATCGTGGGAGGTATTGCTCTGAATATAGGCGAGAAAAAGGATATGTGAGGGTTTGCTATGATGATGACGGGACTCCCTTCTATTATCCCAACTTTGAACCGCCTGCACCACCGGAGCAAGAAAATGACGCTTATCGGTCATGTCCTTGTTGTGGAAAAGTTCACATACATGAAGATTGCCCAGTGTTTTGGAAAGATCCAGTGTTTTGGAAAGAAAAAATAAAGTCCGGTTACAAGCCACCACCACATTATCAAGAATACTACTATAAACCCGAATTGCCACATTTCTCAAGTTACCGGGAGGAGGAGTATGATGATTATTATAATGAATACCCTCAACCGGCATACGAGGAACCTCAAGACTCAATAAGTTCCAAGCTCGATGCCATCATGAATGCTCTTACCAACTCACATCATGAACTTAAAACTGAAATGCGGAATTCAAATCAAGAAATTAAAATTGAAATGAAGAAAGAGTTTGAAGTAAGAGATAAAGCTCATGAATCCTTGGCAAAGAAAGTGGGTCAACTCGCCGAAGAATTAGCCCAAATTAAACGCGAGCGGGAGGTTTTGGCTAATGGTACAATGGTGGATGGTGATGTGGTGGAAGAGGTTAGAGATCTTTCGGAGCAAGAAGTTGAATGTTTGAACCGAGCGGAAGACATGACACCGCAAGACAAATCGGATTCGAAAGAAGCTCACATTCATATTCACCCTTCTCCCAAACTTATCACTCCAACCAACAAAGTTGGGGATGCGGTTTCGGGCATAAGGATTCGAAGGGTGGCGTTGCAAGACATTGGCCAATTCGTCAAGAAACGACCCCAAAGTAGCTTAATACGCATGCCGCGTAAAATAAAAATAGAATGGATCCGACATGCCAAATACCGAGCGTATGTAGGCAACTCGGTAGGAAAATGTGCACTTCGACCACCATGAGAGGTAAATTAGGTATTATTGTTGTAGAGTTTGTACTAGTATTCGTTTATTTTATTTTTTTTAGTTAAATGAACGTTGTGGGTGTGTTCCCTATATAACCCTCACGAGACCTACTCGTCCTCCCGAGCTATCGGGTGGTTTAAAAGGGCTTGTTGCATGAGCTAAATGCAACCGTGATTCCTACGAAAGTGAGTTAGGCTTTTTGTTATTGTAAATTATTTTTCCACATAAAGTCAAAGGTACAATAATGTATGGCTTGGTAATAATTTCATAAAAGTGGTAGAACTAGGTAACTAACAAATTTTGATGGTTGTGAGAAGCATGCTTCTACACAAGGGTTAAGATTTGTAGGTACGCTATGTTCGTGAGACGACCGCTTGATTGAAAAGATGAAGAGCACACGAGGAACTAATGAAAAAACCAGGTGCATACGTTTCTTTTTTTTTACCTTTGATTTTTAGTTAGCAAATAAGTGGATTGTATTTTGTATTTTATTTTCCGGGGTGTAATTGTGGGGAGGTTAGCCGTGTCACATCCCTTGTGCTTTACAAACTCTAGTTCTTACACATTGAGGACAATATGTACCTCAAGTGTGGGGATGGGGGAGAAGTAAAAATTTTCGATTTTGACCCGTTCATTTAAATACTACACATTGAGGACAATGTTTACCTCAAGTGTGGGGATGGGGGAAAATTTCAAAAAATTTTCAAAAATGTCTTGTTTCCAAAGCAATCTCAAAAGCACAAGTCAACGAGGGATGTCACAAACCATTTGGTCTTTTGTCATGGTCAAGTTCAAATTAAATAGCATATCGGGTATTTAGTGGGTGGTTATTTGAGAATAATTCGCCTAAGGAACTAGCAATGTATGCATATCACATATCATACCCTTATACGTGAGGTTTGAGCCCTTTATACATCATAGATTCACATTCACATGTTTCTTTGTTTGAGTGGGCCATTAGTCACGTATTGTAGAACTTGCAACTTTTGATACATTCGAGACTATAGACCGAGTACAAGCACGAGAATGATTAAGGCATTAGGTAAACCTTTTCCTTTTAAACCATTTATCTATCCTTACCCAAACAAGTCCCCTAGTCGCCTAATTTGAGCCTAAACCTTTCATTTGACAACCCACTTAGCCCATAACCGTAAGCCTTTTCTTTTTAAACCCGTGTGATGAAAATTCGATTATAGGAATTTAAGTTTGTATAGTTGTGATTCATTTGTAAAAAAAAAAAAAAAAAAAAAAAATCAGAAAATGTTGCGAAAAAGAATGAAAAAGCAGTGAGAAAAACACAAAAGGATGTGCTAGTAGTTTGTTGAATAAAAGGCGAAAGTTTTTGCCCATTGTGGATGTTTATAGTTTGCTTTTGTTTAGGATAGTCTTTTGTAATAAAATTCGAATTTTTCATCACCATAGCCACTTAAAAATATCCTATTCCTACCCTTCGCCTAGCCCCGTTACAACCCTTTAAAGAGCTTTTGACTTGTGCTTAGTATTCGTGTTCGGTGGTGGAGAATGATTGAGTTGCAAGCATATGCGGTTACGTGTTCTAATCGGTTTTGAGTGATTACTTAAAAGTGTTAATTCATTATCTAATTAGCCAAATTTTAAACCGAGTGGAGAGAACATTGTGAGGGATGTGCATGATTTATTGGTTTCAAGGGCGAGTTAATCTTGGATAACCATTTTATATGTGATTATTCACTTTACTGTTAGATATTTCGTAAATTGTAAAAAGTTTGAACCGGGTATGACTTTAGACCTTAACTTACGTCTCAAGAATGGGAAGTGTGTTTTTCGTGCGACCCACGTGAAAGTGAAAAACAGATTTGCTTGAGGGCAAGCAAAAGACAAGTGTGAGGATGTGATGGGTTGGTAAAATTCCATAGCTTAATGGTTTTAATTTCGGTTAATTACACGAAGTTACTTTCTAGAATACACTACTTTGATATGGTTTGTGTTTTGCAGGCATTGACAGGTTTAAGGTGCATTTTGGAGATTTACTGAAGCTTTGGGTGGATGCTAGAGAGAACATAATTGAAGAAAATGCAAAAAGAGGCAAAACTGAGCCGAACTCTGCGCCAGAAACAGTCCAAACTTCATTTTGGCTTATCTTGAGCTAGAAAATGAGTTTCGGGGCTTATAATATATGCATTTGGGGTAGCTCGACGAGACGAATCAAAATATAAGGTTTTGAAAGGCCAGAAATTGACGCATTATCTGCTGCACACCAGCTGATTAGTAAAAACGGGATTTTTTTAGAGAAAAGTCAATTTTGGAAAAATGGGAGTTACACTTTATTATTACTTCAACTCCCATTCATTTGAAAAGAAAAAAAACACTATCTAACACATCTCTTTCATCTCTAACCCACACCTAACATCATCACCATTCAAACCCTAACTTCCACCATTCCTGAAGACTCAAGGTCATGGCTCCGTGCTCGTGTTCATCGCCCGGTGATCGCGTCCATCCAACCATGAGCGGCTAGTCTCTTCGGTTTCACCCCGGTGTAGATTATTGTAAGAATTCTAGGGTTTATGCATTCGTATTTGATTTGATTTTGTGACAAATTGTTTAGTATTTGAAACCTTCGATAACTGTCTTGCATTTGTTTCGAATTCGTAAATTGTCGAACGATGTTAAAAGTTATGACTTTGCGAAATGGTTATGTGCACTTATGCCTTATCGTAGGTTAGGATTTACATGCCTGAGGTAACGAAGTGCATTACGGTCCATTGTCTATGACGTCGATAGCAATTGGCACCTAAGCTTCGTGATAGTAATCCGTTAATCACTATATGCAATTGAATCAAGTTAAAACATGTAGGAACCCTAGGTCTTGAAATAATCGAACCGGGTGTGGAACTTGTCTCTAATTTATTGTTTTAGTCATTTAGTAATTTAGTTGCAATTTTAGTTAATCACAAGTGTTTTAGATAATACCAATTGTCGGGTCACTCCGATTTATTTTCCAACTCAATAAACTTATAAAAAAATTAGCAATCTTCATAGTCACATTGTACATTTTTGTAAATAGTCTAACTAGTCGAACAGGTCGTGCAATACTGACCACAAGCTCTTTGTGGATTCGATACCCAACTTACCCTAGCTACCTAGGTTTAATTGGGTTTTTGACTGATCGGGACGACACGGTCACGTCAACGTATCAGACTCGGACTTTGACTCGGGTTGGACTCCGTTTTTGACTCCTCATTGTCTTCTTTATCCAACACCTGATCGACCATACTTTTTATCAACTTTGACTCATGATCAGTGTCAGACGATGTGTACGTGACATCAATATTTTCCGGTAAGTTATCTGACGGCCCAGACTCCCATTGTAAGTTAATTTCCTTTTTGACTCTTTCGGAATTTGGATTTCGAGGCGAATATCCATTTTCGACCAGGGGCGGACATCTATTGTAGACAACACTTGGTTTCTTACCAGAAATTTTCACTTCATCCTCGTCTTTTCTCACGGACTTCTTTTCTTCCGAAATCTTTTCTTCTTCAAAAGTCTTCATTTTTTCCACAATCGGATAAATCCTGTCAACAACAAAAGTAGAACATGAGTAACTTTTTAATAAATTGTTAACTCGTTCAGTTTCAATTCTTTGTGTTGCCAACTTCAATTCCAACTCAGCACACTTCTTTGTGTAGAAGTTGACATCATCAAGCTGTCTTATGTAAACTCCTTTGAGTGTATTCATTGCTACAGCTTGTTCACTGTTCGACTCAGTGTACTTGTTAATCTCTCTGTTCATTGTATCATAAGATTCTTTCAATCTCTTTATATTGTGTAGCAACTCATTGTTTTGCTTGATTAAAGAATCACAGTTCATACACTTCTCTGGAACTTTGATAGCTTCAGCATCAACTTTGATTTCAAATTCCGGAACATCTTTGACTGTTCTTTTTGCTTGGAAAAACTCAGCTCTTTTCTTTTTCTCGGCTTCAGCTTCAGCTTTTAATCTTTCTTCTTCTTCCTCCTCTTCTTCAATTTTTCTCCATTTTTCTTCTTCAGCTTCCCTGACCTTCCTGTATTTTGCAGCCTAATACTCATCATAAGCATTAGCAACAAAGGCTTTAACATTTGACATCTCTTTGGACATCTCTTTGGCCATGAATTCTTGGTCTGGGCAAAAATTGTCCCAACTAAAACCTTCAGCCAATTTTTCATCGTCTTGATCTGCTAAACACACTTTGCTATCTGTTCGAATGTATTTATTCCAACTGAAACCATCATACTTGCCCTGATTAACCAGACATGCTCTCTTTGAATCTTCAATCACATTTCTTCCATGTGCAGTTTGTGCCTGATGCGGTGCTTGTTGTTGTTGTTGATACAGCTGTGGTGTGACTTGATGATAAATCGCCTTTTTTGTGATAATCGTTGTTTCCGAAGGGATTTTGAGCTCCACTCGCTTCTCGATTTGTGCACTCTCTCTTGAAATGCCCCTTTTCCCTGCAACAAAAACAAGTAACTTTAGACTTATCAAAACCTAACATTGAAACATGTGCCTCGCGAAAATCATCTCTGCCTGTAATTTGTTTGAATTTTTCAGCCCGTCTCAACACACTAGCCATGCACCATTTTATATCCATCAGTTCCATTTCCTCTGCATCAATTTGATCGTAATCCTCTTTCGTAAGCATTGGATTTCCGATCCTCCCTGCAACTAATCCTCCATAGGATTCAAGCACGGTCACCAACAAAGACATGTGGCTTTTAGCAACTTCCTCAGTATAATTTTGATCATTTTCAAGCTTTAAAGAAATGTTGCATTGAAGAACTTTGCCACTCTTTGTCGTACAAAATTGTGGATCATATGTTGGAAATGAAGAAAATCCTGTTGTGCTGCTTGATCCCTGAGATGAACTTTCAGAAGAACCTTTTGCATTATAAGTAGTTTCAACCTTTGGAGACAGATTTGTCTTTTCACTAACACCATTCTTAAAATACAAACCAATATCCTGTTCTCCATCATAGTTCTTCATCCTAGCAATCTTCCTCTGCTCCATCTCTTGAGCTTCCAGATGTTTGATGAACTCACCTAGTGTTAGCTTTTTATACTCTTTTCTATTATTTCTCAACATCATCAGATAAGTTCCCCAAATATCATGTGGTAACGCATCAGCAAGTTTCTCAATCAGCTCATCAGTATCCTTTTTGATCCCCAATTTCGTCATATTTCTCACCAAGTTACAATATCTCTCAATAATTTGCTTGGTGTTTTCAGATTTCAACCCACGAAATAGATCAAATTCTTTCTTCATGAGTGACATCTTGTTTTTAAGCATATCATCACTTCCTATAGATTTTGCTTCCAATTCGGTCCAAATTGAATATGCACTTCCATCATGTTGTAGTAAAATCAAAATGTCCTCTTTAATTGCTTGCTGTAGCAGACTCACCATCAATTTCTCATCTCTATACTTCTTTTTCTCCTCAGCACTCATTTCTCTGATTGTTGACTGAATACCATTCCTTGTGGGCATTTCATATGGGACTTCAGTGTGTTCCCAAGCATCCAAGTGATAAGCTTCAACCCAATTGCCAAAACGTTTGGACCAACCATTGTAATCATCAATATCCAAGAGCTTTGGTGGTTTCTGTGATGTCCCCGTTTCATTCTCAAGTAATGTACTCTGAGTGATAGTTATTGGACCAGCAAAGGCGTTATAAAACTCGTTATCCATGTTCCAATTATCAAAAATTCACAACTGTTCAATTTCAAGCGAAACAGCAAAACTACAGTTTCAAGCAAGATCAGTTTTGGAGCGGAATCAACAATAATTGTTCAAGAGAAATCAGAATTTGGAGCGGAATCACCAAATTCTGTTCAAGCGAGATCACCAATGTCGGTTCAAGCGAAATCTACTGAATATTCAACTGAAGCGGAATCAGGTTATCTTTCCAACGGAACCTTTGTTTCGAGCGGAATTAACTTCTAGCTTTCAAGCGAAATCCCGGTTTTGAAGCGGAATTAGTGTATTCTCAAGCGAAATCAAGAACCAATCCAAGTGGAATCTGTCCCTGAAGCGGAATCAGAGATGATTTCAAGCGAAATCAGTGTATAATCCAAGCGGAATACCTATGACGTCATCTTTTCCGAACACCATTTCAAGCGAAACCTCAAAAATTTCAAGTTTTAGCTCGATTTTACTTATGAAACTTTCAAGGATTAGTTAATACATGATTACGAGTGTTCTATGAAAAATTGAGCCTGTTTTACCGTAAACAAATTTCGATTTTTAAGAAGAAGGTGTAGAAAATCAGAAAACACAGCTGAAATGGCAAGAACTCTTCCTCCTGAGCTCTAATACCACTTGTAGGATCGTGTTCCGACCCGAACGAGTCGATCAGAAGAGTCTTATCCAAAACAAGAGGCGGAAACTAATGTTTTGGTGCTATCTCAGCCGTATTCACATTAATCTTGTTGTTTTATTGATCAATAATCCGTTTAAAAGCCTGACAACACTTCGGCAGCACTTTGTGGCTCACCGGAAGACAACAACTATACTATTTACTGATTTCGCTCCAAGATGACCTATTTATAGGGATTACTATTCCGCTTGAACATGCAAGTGTGGTTCAAGCGGAATCACGACTTAGCTTATTCGAGCGAGATCAGGAAATAAGGGTTCGAGCGGAATCAGGCTATTATGTGATTTCGCTTGAAATGACAATATGTCATTTCAAGCGGAATCACTTACAAATACAGTTTTCTTGATTCCCGATCCCTAAACTGTCTATTCTAATTAAGACTCGATACAAGACGTAGGCAACAGACGGATGCACCAACAAGCTGAGGTAGTACTGAACGCGTTATAGAATTCGTTTTCCATGTTTCGCTATCGAGAGTTCACAATAATAGAATTTTCAAACGATCTGAGGGTTTGGAACGAGCTGGAAGCCTCAAACCACACGACCTGGAAGAATTAATTCAAATGATCTGGTAACCAATTCACCTCGTGCGGTCTGGATCAGAGGTTCAAACGATCTGATTAATTTGGTACAATCTGATCAACTCGTGCGAGCTGATGAAATCAAACGACCTGTTTCAAAGCCAAACGACCTGGAATTCAACCCGTGCGAGCTGGGTATAACTTCAAACGACCTGATCGACTCATGCGATTTGGTCAGTTTATAAGCGGTTTGGACCAAAATTCAAACGATCTGGTCCAAGAATCAAACAATCTGGTCCATTTTTCATGCAATTTGAACACTTTTTCACATTGTTTCAGCAAGTTTTCAACTCGCTTGGGATATCTAAGTCCTGAACTCCATGATTTTATCAAATTTTAATCAGGTTTAGGTGTAATTTGGTCCAAATTTGTTCAAAAACGGTGTTTTACGTGTTATATGTGAAATTCAGACCATTTTAACCACGAATTTACGGTTAATTTTGAGAAAAACGTGTAGAAAGTGAGTAGAAATCAGATTTATCGTTGAAAATTAGCTGAAATGGTAAGAACTCTTCCTCCTGAGCTCTGATACCAATTTGTAGGATCGGGATTCGATCAAACGAGTCGTTCAGAAGAGTTTTCGATGAATACGAAAGGCGGAATCAGGCGAATTGGTGTTATAACAGCTAGATTTGCACGAAGAATCACTTTAAATGTCGATTGTATTGATTTAACAAAGTTACACGAGCTGGCGACCCTTCGGTAGAGCTTCACTGCCGGAATCCAAAAGTTCTTCAAATGAATACCCAAGACCACATATATATAGGAGAGCCAGACCCCATGAACCAGTCCACACGAGCTGGCCCAGGCCGCACGACCTGGCCAGACTGCATGAACTTGGTCACCTCGTGCGAGGTGGCCTAGCCACTTCGTGTGAGGTGGCTGGTTCAGGTCTGTTTCCTGTTTCTCTCGTACAACGTTCCTAGTCTATCTATTCTAGTTACATGACTCGATACAAGACGAATTCAACAGACATATGCACTAATAGGAGAAAGGGCAAAATAATCTGGAGCCGTCTTGTATTCGGGGTATTATCAACATTATATTCAATGAACTGAACTAAACATTTTCTAACTAATGTTTTCACAAACTATGAACTCGCTAGCTTTGTCTGATACACTTGTTGCATGCTCGCAGGTCGTTAGATGTCTTGGATTGGAACTTGCTGTCTGGAGTAGCTGGAGTGGTCATGGGTCGAACTGGATGGAGACATGTGATGGAATTATTGATATTATACGTTGGTTTTGAAACAGTTAAACTATGATTTTCTATTTGCTTCCGCTGAACATGTTGAGTTTTATTAAACATATTGTTGGTACTTTTCATTAATAATTGACGATTTCATTTAAAAACTTGTTATGGGTTCAACATGATTAGTGACTCATTATTGGTACGTCATACGCCTAGAGGGGTATTCCCTAGGTGGTATTTTGGGGGTGTGATGGTTAGGTATTAGAGCCACCGGTTATAGTGAACTAGGTTTTAAAACGTTTTTATTAAACCAGATTATAACCGAACAACTTCGAAAATCGACCATGACACTCAGCTCCAGATTGCAAGGTTCGTCTTCTGTTTACTTTATGCATTACTTACTTAGTAGTTACACACACACGATTTGCATGAAACAACATATTTGATACCTTGATGTGAGTACCTGTGCTGCATGTCTTAGTGGAGCTAGATAGTGTGGCACTACCCTTCGACTCTTATGATTATTAATCCTGTATTGCCTTTCGTTTTACTATTTGAATGTGGGGGAAACTTTTAGCGCAAGTTAAGAGGCACTGAGATAAGCATGCAAATTATCTTATTATTATGGGTGCACACATAATAATAACGTGAGGTGCATGTGAGTCCCAATGAGGCTTAACGAGTGCAAGAAGGGTTCTCCTTTTTGTTTGGTGTAAACTTTGTAGTTTATAGATGTCAACGTGAGATTTGACTCCTACCTTATCTTAATTTTTAAACTTGTTCCCTCTCCTTATATAGAATCATGAGTGGACGAGGCCATGGACGTGGACACATTGTAATGACTCAGGCTGAGTTGACACATCTGATTAACATCCGTGTGGCTGAGGCATTAGCAGCCTACCAAGCTGGTACGATATGTGCCAAATCTTCTTTATTCTTGTTTCGCGTACACAACTCTTACTCTTTTGTTGTATTTCCTTTTGTCCATTAGGTCAGCAAGCGAACCAGAATCAAAACCATCCGCCTGCTTGCACTTTCAAGACGTTTATGGATTGTAAGCCACCGACATTAAGTGGGACTGAAGGGGCTGTGGGGTTACTACGTTGGTTTGAGAAGGCTGCGTCGGTGTTCGCTATATGTAACTGTCCCGAGGGGAACCATGTGAAGTATGCTACAGGAACTTTGGAGGATGGTGCCTTGACTTGGTGGAATGCCTAGGTGCAAATGTTTGGCATCGAGATGGCTAATGCCACTACTTGGGATGATTTCAAGGAGTTAATGCGGGAGGAGTACTGTCCTCGTGACGAGATTCAGAAGCTGAAGAACGAGTACTACGATTTGCAGATGGAAGGTTCCGAGATCGAGGCTTACACGAAATGATCTCATGAACCAGCAATTTTGTGCCCTAACCTGTCTCGACCTCCAACTCGAAGAATTGAGTTGTACATCAAAGGCTGGCACCAGAAGTAAAGAGTTTGGTCACTGCTGCAAACCTTAACAATCTGCCCACGATCATCCGTTGAGCACACAAGATTACCAACCAAAAGGTCGGGCGTGGCTCATTATCGCCTCGTGTATCTGCTACTACCCCCGCTGCTACAGCTACCACACCTGCTAGTGATAACAAGCGAAAATGCAACCAGTGCCAGTCAATCTCAGAAAAGGGCAGACAACAGTATCAACCGCAGTTTTAGCCAGTCGTCTTCTATGAATCAGAATCAGAGCAACAATTCAATCCCGCGGGAAAGCTATCAACGTGTAATAAGTGTATGTTCCACCATCGTGGGCCGTGCACCCGGGTATGTCACAGGTGCAGCAAGGTGGGTCATATGGCTAAAGATTGTAGGGTCTGGCTCCCAGAACAGCCGCAGCAGCCGCAACAACAGGAGAGGCAGCAGCCTCAACAGAATCAGGGAAACCGTAAGGGCTGTTTTCAGTGTAGAGACGAGGGTCACTTTAAGCGGGATTGCCCTCAGCTTAACCAGAATGCTGGCAACAACAACAACGCTGGGAATAACAATAATGGGAACAATGGTTGGAACGGGGCACGTGGAAGAGTATTTACTATTGGTGCTGGGGAAGCTCGCAATGATGGCAACGTTGTGACCGGTATGTTTTCTGTGAACGATCTTTTTGTTTCTATTTTATTCGACTCTGGTGCCGATTGGAGTTATGTGTCTTTGGGGTTCAGTCGTCAGTTAGGGTTGACACCCACACCTCTTATAAATAAGCATGTAGTAGAATTAGCTGATGGTAAATCAATTGAAGCTTCTCATGTTCTTTTTGGTTGTAAACTTGATCTCATGGGTCAATTGTTCGACATTGACTTACTCCTCGTCAGTCTTGGAAGTTTTGATGTGGTGGTTGGCTTGGATTGGTTGTATAAGCATCAAGCGGAAATTCTCTGTAAAGAGAAAATCGTGCGTATCCCTCTCCCCAGTGGGGAATCTTTGTTGGTTCAGGGTCATCGTAGTGGTGCCATGGTCGGCATCATCTCAGCCATGAAAGCCCAGAAGTGTCTAAGAAGGGCTACCCTGCTATTCTAGCTCTTGTTACCGATTCGCAACCCGAAGAAAGGAAGATCGAGGACCTTCCAGTAGTTCGTGAGTTTTCTGACATGTTTCCTGAAGAGTTACCCGGTTTACCTCCACATCGCTAGGTGGAATTCCAGATTGACCTTATGCCAGGAGCAGCTCCGATTGCCCGTGCACCTTATCGTCTTGCACCAGGAGAGTTGCAAGAACTGTCAAATCAACTTCAGGAACTGTTGGATAGAGGTTTTATCTAACCCAGTTCTTCGCCTTGGGGAGCCCAGTTCTGTTTGTGAAGAAGAAAGACGGGTCCTTTTGTATGTATATAGATTATCGAGAGCTCAACAAGGTGACCGTCAAGAACCGCTATCCGCTACCGCGTATCGACGACCTGTTTGACCAGTTGCAGGGGTCAAGTTTCTACTCGAAGATTGATTTAAGGTCGGGTTATCATCAGATGAGAGTCCGAGAGGAGGAATTCCCTAAGACAACTTTTCAAACACGATACGGCCATTATGAGTTTTTAGTTATGCCGTTTGGTTGACGAACGCGCCATCGGTTTTCAGGGACCTTCTGAACCGTGTATGCAAACCGTATCTCGGCGACTTCGTTATCGTATTTATCGACGACATTCTGATCTATTCAAAGAGCAAGGTAGACCACAAGCGACACTTGCGCCTTATTTTGGAACTTCTGAGGAAGGAGCAACTCTACACGAAGTTCCCTAAGTGTGACTTCTGGATACGAGAAGTGCACTTCCTTGGCCACATTGTCAATGAATTAGGGATACACGTGGATCCTGCTAACATTGATGCTATCCGGAATTGGGCGGCTGACGGGTGGTCCGTAGGACAACCCTTAAAAGGTTTAATACAACGCATATTCTACACTTTATTCGGTTATTTGCTTGAATTAGATAACCACTTTGTGTTGGGTTATGCAGGTGCTAAAGTGCTCAAAAGGTGGGTTTTAGGAGGCACGGATGGACGCTAGAAGTTGGGGAATCAAAGTGTTGAAGAATGCAAGGGTTGATGGAGAAATAAAGATTCACTGCCGGCCGACAGCTTTCAATAATGTGCCGCCGTAAGACAGGAGCTATGTGGCGTAAAGATTCACTGCCGGCCGTAAGCTACGGCTGGGGGCCGTAGCTTACGGCCATATGCTGACTTGTTGACCTGCTGCCTATCGTAAGCTACGGCTGGGAGCCGTAGCTTACGGCTCTGACTGATCCCAACTTGTAACTTACACATTAAATGACCTTTTTATGGAGACTTAAGGATAGTAATCATGCTCGGTCGGTTACTACTTGAAGGAAACGAATGGAAGGTTATAAGGAGGGACTTGGAAGCTTGGAAACATCATCTTTGAACTATCTTTCACTTAAAATCATCTAGCTTCATTAGTTCTTGTTGTGTGAAACTTGTGAACACTATTTTCTTTTCCACTTTTTGCATTATGCTAGTTAAAGCCATGAGTGGCTAAATACTTGGTGATTATCTTGTGTTGAAGGTTTGAGTAAGACTATGTGTTTTTATTTCATATTTCTAGAATAGCAATTGCTTCTTATTTGAATTGATTGTTATGGTGTATGATTGATTGTTAGTAACTTGTTAATTCTTATATTGAACTAATTAGAAACCATACGTTCTTGGTGCCGTTGGCAATCGAGATATCATGGGTATAGTTAGGTTTGGGTAAGGGTTGATTGATCATCGGGTGACAACCTCACGTTCTAGGAATCTGAGTACTTAGTCCCC
The DNA here is from genome assembly GCF_002127325.2 of Helianthus annuus. Taxonomy (NCBI): domain Eukaryota; kingdom Viridiplantae; phylum Streptophyta; class Magnoliopsida; order Asterales; family Asteraceae; genus Helianthus; species Helianthus annuus. Next base: position 28,803,051 of record NC_035433.2, on the reverse strand, counting down.
TTTCATCACTGCAATTGATTATACATGAACTATGTCTATGTAGTTCTTTCTAGTGAAATGTTAACACAGACGTCGAACCAAACCGGAAACTCAAGATAGTCATTTGTCTCTCACTTGTTTACAATCCAAATTTTCATTTTGCAAATTAGTTAATTAATCTTAGTTTTTAAAACCAATCAAATCAAACCAACTCTTGAATTTTATTTTTTTCTTGCAATTAGTTTAATTTTAGTTAACTTAGATACACTTCTAAATAACACATTTTCCACAAACTCCCTGTGTTCGATACCCACTTGCCACTATCTACATAGTTGTTCTTGGGATTAAATTTGCGTGACCACGACATCACGTCAAATTTTGGCGCCGTTGCCGGGGAGTAGTGCGCAACGTGTGTTATTTTTGTTCTTGCTTTGAGTTTGTTATTTTTCTGGTTTACGCGAGGTGTGTTTAGTGTGCAGGTATTGACAGGTGCATGCGTACTAGAAGCTCTCACAAGCTTTCACCACTAGTGTTTGATCCGGAAATCGAGCGGACTTTGCGAGCAAACAGAATTTTGCTAAGAGAAAATACAATCAGCAGTTCACCAACAACACCAATTACACCAATTACACCACTTCGATACATGGATCCACCACCACCACCACCCACTACGGGTGAATCCACTTCATCATTTATACCAACATCCACTCAACCTTCACCAAATACCACCATTCCACCAAATACTACCCAAACTGAACCTACTCTTACCTTTCGCCCTGCTTCTACAATTCCACCTCTCACCCATTTCTTCCCAGTTTCAGGTCAATCATCATCCACCTATACACTACCACAAGGCTCAACTGTTGTTCATGCTACTTCATCATTTGGAGTACCAAACCAGTCCGGTTTTCAATACTCATCTATTCCATTTGGGCCATCATCGGGGGGTATATGTCACACCCCGGCCGCGTAAAACAACAAACCGCGGCGGAAACGCCGGGGAGGTGAGTGGCGACAGAATTATTGTTTCAACAACCATGGCAATTAAAGTTATGTATTATTAAAATTTAAGTTACATTGTCTTTGAGTTCAAACTAAACTAACATAATAACTGTCTTTTAAGTCACTAAGGCCCGAGTCCGCCTAAGTGAAGCACAAGCATCATCATGCATTAGCACCTGAAACACATGTAAAAATAGGTACGTCAACATAAAAATGCCTGTGAGATACATAGGTTTTGTTTATGCAGATTCATGACTTGTATTTGAAAGGAGAGTTTAATAAAATGTAGTCATGAACCTTGTAAAATGTTTTCCTTTGTAAAACCATGTGAAAATCAATGAAAATCAAATGATGATGAAATGATAATGCATGGTTAAATGAATAACCAAGTAAAAGTGAATTTGTATAAAATATGTAATTTGTAAAACAATGTCATGTTTATGTATGAAATGTTTCATGTGTTGCCCAAGTGGTTTATATAACGCAACGATGTATAATACGATAAAAGCACTTATATATAGGAAGTACCAGCGGCGTATCCACCATGCTTTTATCATATAACACATAGCCCCGTTACATAAATCACTTATCAATAACCAACCGAAATGTCATGTTCAAAGTCAAAATGTTCATGTATAAACCATGTATAATGTCATGTGTAATATGTATCATGTATAACTAATGAAATGCATAGCAAGTAGGAAATCATCTACTTAACTATGTAATGATGTCTAATGTGAAAACAAATGTCATGTATGGTGAATAACTAGAAGTTACTCAACCCCATAGAAAATGTACAAAACATGTTTTTGAATAAACCTAAGTTTAAATCAAATGTTATGCTTTGCAGAAAAACAATGCTTTATGATTACAAACATTTATGCAGTAATGTTAATCGCATACATTCAAGCCTTGAGACTGTGGCGACAAACCCTTAAACGAATTAAAGGTTCATCTAAAGTTATGTAGTCGGATTCTGTCATCCCCAACTTCCAAACAAACCCAGGAAGTCGGAAACGGGAGTTGTCAATTCCTATGGTACCATTACATAAGTCCGAGCGGCGTAGCTAATGTTAATGAATGTATTATTGTCCCGATTGAACATACCAAATGTCATAACCAATGTAGCATGTGAAAACCATGTACTAGGAATGCTAAGTAAACATGCCTAGTAGAAATGTTCATGTAAAAACAATGTGCTAGCATGCTCAGTAAACATACATAGCAGAAACGTCATGTAAAACAATGTGCTACATATGCTAAGTAAACATATGCAACAAATGTGTAACAAATCAATGTGCTAGCATGCTTTACATACATAGCAAAAGACAATGGAAAGCATGTACTATATATGTACTAGGTGAAAGTAGCATGTTTATAAAATCATGAAATGCACGAAAGTAACATGTATGTACATGTGTATCACCCCAAAATATTTGAAAACGGTAAAAGAGGGGAACTATGTACTCACTTGGGATTGCTAATTAGTCTTGAGAATAAGACCAATTTAAGCTCCAAGGGTCACGGAATCAACCGGCACCTAGTATAGGTAACTATGTTAATAATCGGCTCCTAAATCGGGAGATAGGATAGAATGAGGTTCTATAAATCAAATGAGTAATTGAACTCATATGGTATGATTTATTAGTCCCAACATTCTGATTGGAAGGCCTACCTAAGTGCTTTTGACCCGTTTCGACACATTATGGTAACATAAGCTACTATAAGGCGTCGTTAGCGTAAAACTATGATCGGATGGTTAACTATGTGCTATGTCAAGTCTTACATGCCCAATTATCCCTAAACATGTTACTAAATCAGATTACATGTCAAAATTATGTTCACATAGTCAAAATACGGATTTATGCTTCAAAAGGGCATTTTGGTCATTTCCTATGGGCATACAAGCTAACAAGCATATGACTAACCAATCCTATGTGATCATATGGTATAACCTCAGTGGTTATTGCCTATGAAACTATGATCACTAACTAAGCTTGGTCGGATCCTAAAGATCGACCAAACGGGTCGGGTTCGAAAGTCTAAGCGGTTGTTTAGACCGCTTACCTTGCGACCCTAAACAAGCACAAACTAATAGTGTCGAGTTAGACATGTCAAAACATGTCTAACCTACTGATTTGGTATCAAAACAAAGTGTTTTGATACCCTAAAGTAGTTTCGTTGCAAAATGCGTGCTAAAACGCATGTTGACCGAAACTTTGACTCGACACTACAACTAGCTAACGTGGAAATCAGCAGCTATAACCGCGAAGGATTATAACTATTGTGATTACAATCACGTTTCAAAGTTCAATTGAACTTTGACTTGAACAATTGATGGTCAAAACCAAAAGTCAAACTGTTGGCCAAACTGTTTGACTTTCTGCTTAAACATAAAGAACAAGCATGAAAGAAGACTTACAAAGGGTCCTAGCTATCTTTTCTACAAAGAATAAAGTTCCAAGCAGATTAGAAAGCTCCCAAATCAGATAAGAGATGAGAAATGAGAGGAATGAGCAAAGAATTGAGGAGTTTGGCCAACTATTTATACTTGTTGGTGATCAACAAGATCATGACAAGTGGTTTGTTTAGCCATTAAGCAATGAATCACAACCATACAAGTGTTAGGAGCAGGTGCAAAGCCTTGGAGAGGTGGTAAATTGGCTACCACACAAAGAAATTGCAAGATTGGCCCCTGAATTTACAAACTGATGCTGAAAACAAACTTTCTGCCCAGATGTGATCATCGCGTAGCGCGACGAAATAGGCAGGGGATGGTCGCGCTACGCTACCATGTGTCTGATTCAGCAAAGTTTCATAAATAACAGAAATGGTCCCTGCACGTGTTTAAGCTTGTTTTTGACGTTTTTAACCTCCGTAAAGTCATTTTCAAGGCTCCACAAGGTCGTTAAAGTGTAGGGGACCTGAAATATGCTCGAAAACATCTCGGATGTCGGTTCGTTTGGTCTTACGGTCACGTTGTTCGGTTATTTACGACGAAAATAAAAATATTTTAGTGTGTACAAAAATTTTGGATGTCCAGATGTGTCCAGAACGTAAGATATGCGCGAAAATGCAAACTTACGTCGTTTTTGACACTTTTAGTCCCTGTAAGATCATGTAAGCATGTTTTTGCACACCGAACCTATAAAAGCTTATTTCTAAGCCATGTTTAGGTTATTTATGGTATGTTTAACTTATGATGATGTTCCGGAGTGTTTGTCGCGTTAAACTGATCGTGTTTACGCATCAGTTTGCGTATAACTTTCCAGAAAACGATATAGAGTTCAAAATCGATCAAAAATCAACATGGGCACAAAACCAAACATAAATGACAAACATTGGGATCAAAACACACTGTTTTATTAATATTGTATTGTTCAGAGTTTGTAAAATGATATCACAAGCACAGATGTCACAGTCTCCCCTACTTCAGGAAATTTCGTCCCGAAATTTATTTAGAGGAAACTTGTGAGAATAGATGCGGATATTTCGCTTTCATCTGATCTTCACGTTCCCAAGTAAACTCTGGGCCACATTTAGATTCCCAGCGAACTTTGACCAATTTAATCCGCTTGCCTTTCAACTGTTTAAACGAACGGTCCACTATCTCCACAGGTTTCTCAACGAAGTGCATTGTATTATCAACACGAATTTCATCAAGTGGTATGTGGAGGTTCTCATCAGCTAAACACTTTCTGAGATTGGACACGTGGAATGTTGGATGAACATTTCCAAGTTCAGGAGGTAGCTCAAGTCTGTAGGCTACTTTTCCGATTCTTTCAACGATCTTAAATGGTCCAACATAACGAGGTGCAAGTTTTCCTTTCTTCCCAAATCTAATCACACCTTTCCAGGGGGATACCTTGAGTAGGACGTGATCACCAACTTGGAATTCCAAGGGCTTGCGTCGTCGATCCGCGTAACACTTCTGACGGCTTCTAGCTGTCTGAAGGTTTTCACGAATCTTCTTGACCTTATCTGTAGTCTCTAGAATGAGTTCAGGTCCAGTAAGCTGAGCTTCACCTATCTCATTCCAGCAGACCGGTGAACGACATTTTCGACCGTATAAAGCTTCAAAAGGAGCCATATTGATGCTAGAGTGATAACTGTTGTTGTAAGAGAATTTGATCAAAGGTAGATGCGAATCCCAACTACCACCAAAGTCAATCACACACGCTCTAAGCATATCCTCCAGTGTCTGGATTGTTCTCTCAGATTGACCATCTGTCTGCGGATGGTACGCTGAGCTTAAATGAAGTTGAGTACCTGTCACACCCCAACCAATGGCGGAAACATCGGGATGAGACGAAGTGTGAAGATTGCTAGAGACATCATAACGCTATTTGTGACAATATTTAGAAATTCCAAATTTCATTTCATTTCATAACTTCAAATAGTCAACATTACAAGAAATTCAAATACAACAAGTTTAACATAACAACATGATAACATAACAAAATTTGATACAACATATTAAACCCTAACGTCTATATGTGTATCTAGGCATCAACGCTACTTCTTTTCTTAGCATCGTCCTCATCAACCTGTAACATGTTTAAAATAAAGTTCAATGCAAAAGCAAAGGCGAGTATACAAGTTTGATACGTACATAGCAAAAGATAAGTTTGAACAATTCCTCATAGCAAGCATGTGATTCAAGATAAACATTTAAACATGGCATGTGTCTAACATATCAAACCAAGAAAACGCAACTTGCTCATGACATAACCAAAGTTTCAGTAGAGGCGGGTCGTTAATCCTATAGCGCTACATATGTCAAGGTTTGGCTCGTACGAAGTTAATGATAAGTTCAACACATAAGAATCACCCAAATTTAAAGTATCAAGTCATCACATATACAAGCATGTTATAGGAATGTTCATGTGTTTAGACAAAAGTTCATGTGTAAGTTTCAATAGGTAAACATGTTACACCCCAAAAGTAGTAAAAGTAAAAAGGGGAAAAGTACGAGTATACTCACAAAGTTTGCATATGTTTTCCGGTTATCCAATTGTTGACGAGTAGAGATTTAGAGTCCGAATGTATAAGGGTTAAGGTTCAAGTATGTTTAGAGTCGAGATTCGGTGTTTTAAACAACATAAAAATAAGATATGAGAATAACATGGAAAATAATCATTTAGTACATATGATGCTTGTTCTTGACACTAGGAAACTCGAAGGAGTTTAGATGTTTTCATGGAACAAGGTTCCATTAGAATCGTGACAAGTTATCATAGTCTAGGATGATGTAATCTAGTACCCCGACATATGAACACTAGTTCATCATCAAGGATTCGATTATTCGAATAATATATTTAGGTTATATAATATATGTCCAATAGTTCAAGCATGAGGTAGAAGATTAAAATCTTCATTTTGGTACCTCTAAATGTCATAGAAGTCATGTAGGAGGTAGGAAGATCAAGTCTTCCATTTAGGCACCTCTATGTGTTCACCACTACACTTGATGTAAAAAAACAACCAAGGAGGGTCATGAACATACAATAAAGAATAAGAAATATACACACTAACTAAGAGAAATCATCAAATCATGTGAGGATTGTATGTTTGGACAACCCAAGTTGTTCCATAATCACTCATGTATCAAAGACAAACTTTGACATGACTTGTGGGTTAAAAACCCTAAACAAAACACCAAGTTTATGAGGTTTAATCCTCTGATTTTAAATGTCTCAACCTTGTTTTTAAGCTTAACCAACCATGGGATAAGTTGTAAGCATTAGGACATAGGTATGAGATGTGTTAGACACAAGTTGCATAGGTTTAAACAAGTTTTTGATGAACACAAAAACAAACAGAAAGTTTATGGACTATTTCGGGGCATTTCCAGGTCTGATTTCTCCAAGGAGAAGTCTAGGAATCGAACCCCATGATTATACAAGCAAGTAGGAAAAAGAATCGAGTGAATCGGATAAGAATTGAGTGAGTTATGCTCATTTTCGTGAAGGGGTGTCAATCTACTCGAACCCTTGCTTTCAGCTACGGTTTGGTGGATGTTTTGTGAGTTTTTAGGGTTGCAAAAGTGGTAGGGAGGCTGGTTATAAGTGGTATTTATAGGGGGAAGGATTAGGGTTTCAATGGGTTGGGCTTTGGAAGTGTTTAGAAGGGGTTACACCTTGAAACTAGCCCACAAAACCCAACTATATGGGGCTGAATTTTGCTGAATTGGGCTGCCATATTTCTTTATTTTTTTTATTTTTTAAAACATTATAATGAGTAATTTTGTTAATTAAGTTGTGTAATAATGTGCAACAATGCTTCCCCTAACTTGTAACAAGGTGAAATATGAAATAAAACATGATTTAACTAGGTAAAAAGTGTAATGTACAAGTTTTATTTACGTAGCAAGTTCCGTATTTTACAACGATTACAATGAAAGAATGGTTATAAGAACACAAGATTTCCAAAGTTAGAATTTCACGTAAGGTTTCTAAATGTAGGAAGTTTGAAAACGCAGGGCGTTACAGTCTCCCCTCCTTTAGGAAATTTCGTCCCGAAATTTATTCAAGAGGAAGGCTTGAAAGAGTTTTTGGCATAAAGGTGATCATTAAGAATTGAAACTTGGGAAGTTTGAAAGTTTTGAAAAGTACCAAATTTTGGAGAACGTCAAGGTAGATTTGCAAGGGGAAGTTCTTAAGGATAGTATAAAAAAAATCATACTTTCGTAAAACCTGTTTATTGAGAGGAACGAAAAGGTTTGTTACTTTAAATAAAGCAATAGAGGTATACTAAGTATAGTTTCACAAGAATCAAGAATAGGGAGGCTATTTTATAGGTAACGAGGTAAGTTAGGACTCAAATGTTTAAACAAGCTGGATTGCGAACGAGTTTTGTATAAAATAATACGAGTATAGAATGAACGAATGACTCTTAAAGAGTACAAGTATGTGAATAGCATAAGTGTTGGATAGATGAACGTAGTGTGTTAAGGATGAAGTCTCGTCATGAATCATCGGATATAATGCGTTTGTGAGTTGCGTGAAGTTGTATTAGGTCCAAAAGGTCTGCAACACACTGAATTTCTCATGGCACGTTTTACGAAAGTTTGGTAACATGGTGAAAACACTTATATATAGGAAGTACCAGCGGCGTATCCACCATGTTTTAACCACATTACGTCCGTTTCGTTACTTGGGGTCATGTTACGTTCCGTGTCTTACCATACACAGTAGTACACTCTATGGTTCTCATACGCCTATCACTATAATCCCGTGTGCACCCGCGATTATACTGATTGTCGCATGATCCACATAGCTTGTACTAGTTATGTATGAATCAAGGTATACATGAATTTGAAAATAAGAATGTGTACGTAGAAGAATGTCGTATGTAAGCATGTTTATGTTTAAGCATGTATGGGACCCACGTAAGCGAATCCCTCGGATTACGCTCGCGTATAGGTACGAATGTACGAATCATGAGTAAGGATGAAAGTATGAGCATAAGTTTAAGTATGAATACGCATGTATGTATGAGCATAAACATAAAACGTGTAAGTAGTATGTGTATAAGCAGAAGCGTAAAACGTATAAGTAGTATGTGTATGAGTACAAGCATAAAACGTATGAACATAGGTGTAGGTATGAAAAATAAATATTGCGTATATGGTGTACGTTGAGACATTGTAGAGAAAAAAAAAGGTTAAGTATGTAGATACGAACGATATAAATGATGTTATCGCGAGATATCGACTAAAATGTGTATGATGATGTGCATGTATAGTTGTTTAAACAAAACGTTGAGTTTGTCGAATCAAAATTAGATTGAGCTTGGTTTGAAAGGTAGAATATAGTTTGTATATGCAAAGGAACATAAAGTACTCATTGGTCATGCTTAACGTATTTTGTAATGATTGAAATGCTACTTTTGTTTAAAAAAAAGGAGTTCACGTATGTTGAAAATTGTCGGTCCCCATGAAGTCTTCTAGCCCACGTGTTTTGAAATTTGGATGACGAGTTAAGCGTTGTAGAGAAGGTTTTTTTTTTTTTTTTTTTTTTTTTAAATAACGGGTTTGTTTCATTTGCATCAAAACATGAAAATTTTGGACTTTGAAAGTTCTTGTGAAAACGTCGACCCTTAGAAAAGAAAAGAAATTTAGTAAAAGAACTTAGTGATTGTTTAAAAATAATTTTAACAAAGGATTTATTGATGTTGGAAAGAGTATTTGGTAAACGGTCATATAACATCTATGAGGTCTTATAAGTAATTGAGAAAGGTTAGTTTGATTTCGATTAAGAGTGGAAGTCTCTAGTATGATGATATAATGTGAACGTGTTTCAGTTAATAAATCAGATGTGAAGTTCATGGGCAAGAGATTCATTAGACCGATTAAATTGATAGGTAGCATTTCGTAAGGTTTGGAAATTCATGTAGTAAAACGGTAAAGACATGATTAAGAATCTTGTGTATATGATTTGAGTGAAAATGGATGGTAGAATAAGAAGTACGTTTGATAAACAATGTATTTTGAAATCGGTATAAGTAGGTATTTTGAATAATGATAAATGATTTAGGTATAAAACATGATCGGGTTTGCATAATAAAATATTTTGAAAGATAAGTTTTGGGTAACGGTCACCTAAGTAAGGGAATCACCCCTAACTCGTTGGTGAAGTCGTTTTAAGGGAAGAGGGGTGGAGTCAATCGTCAAGGTAAGGAAGTCACTCCAATCTCGATGATACATCTCCACTAGTTGTTACAAGGAATATGAATTTAAATTATATGAAAATCATGCGTATATAAGTGTATCGGAAAGGTTCGATATGTTGTGCGTGTGAAAAGAGAAATCAAAGGTAAACTCGAGGTTGAAAGATTGCATCGTATAAAATGAACAATAGAAACACATGTTTGACCAAAGTTTGGAGTGTTCCAAAACGGAACTTTGACTAACCAAAGTGGTCGAAAAGTCTTTTGAATTTGAGGAGCATGTTTTGGCCTAATAGGTAAAATACTCTCGCCGACAAGTCGGTTAACGGTATTTACCCTTCCGGTTACTACATGTCCCAAATCAATCGAAATTTCGAGACTTGGCGGGATTTATGAAAAAAATGCCAAGGAGTGGAACTAGTCGACAAGGTGCGGGTTTCACCCCTAACTTGACGATTTCGTATCCTAAGTGTGGTTGGTACTCGTCGGGTCAAAATTTAATTTCGACGTGTTGACGAGGGTCCACTAGAACTTGAAATTTGAGATTTACCATTAAGATGTGGATTTCACTCCTAGCTTAATCGCGATATCTCGTGTAAAAAAAAAGAATAGGTAGATTGAGAGTCATTCACCAAATTGTGGATTTCACGCCTATTTTGGTGAATTCGTCTCATTTGTACAATATGAGTGTTGTCGGATTTAGAATAATCGAGTAAAATGCATGAGGGAAGTGTATGTCGAAGGAGATACACAAACAAGTATAAACACATAAGAAAGCATATCAAGGATGATACTTAAATAATGAAATAAAACAAGTATTAACACATAGAGAAATATGTCAAGAATAACACATAAAGAATCGAACAACGAAACAAGTGTTAACACATAATAAAACAAGCATTAATGCGTAAGAATAACATGTCGAATATTACACATGAGTAACATACATGTTTAAAAGAGCATAAATAAGTAACAAATAAAGTATCATGTAGTAGTCCAAGCAAAGCATACGAATAAGGTTCTAAAACTATAGACTAGGCTAAAGCATTCCTACTTTTCCTAATTCCCTATAGTTATGGCTCTGATACCAATCTGTCACACCCCAACCAATGGCGGAAACATCGGGATGAGACGAAGTGTGAAGATTGCTAGAGACATCATAACGCTATTTGTGACAATATTTAGAAATTCCAAATTTCATTTCATTTCATAACTTCAAATAGTCAACATTACAAGAAATTCAAATACAACAAGTTTAACATAACAACATGATAACATAACAAAATTTGATACAACATATTAAACCCTAACGTCTATATGTGTATCTAGGCATCAACGCTACTTCTTTTCTTAGCATCGTCCTCATCAACCTGTAACATGTTTAAAATAAAGTTCAATGCAAAAGCAAAGGCGAGTATACAAGTTTGATACGTACATAGCAAAAGATAAGTTTGAACAATTCCTCATAGCAAGCATGTGATTCAAGATAAACATTTAAACATGGCATGTGTCTAACATATCAAACCAAGAAAACGCAACTTGCTCATGACATAACCAAAGTTTCAGTAGAGGCGGGTCGTTAATCCTATAGCGCTACATATGTCAAGGTTTGGCTCGTACGAAGTTAATGATAAGTTCAACACATAAGAATCACCCAAATTTAAAGTATCAAGTCATCACATATACAAGCATGTTATAGGAATGTTCATGTGTTTAGACAAAAGTTCATGTGTAAGTTTCAATAGGTAAACATGTTACACCCCAAAAGTAGTAAAAGTAAAAAGGGGAAAAGTACGAGTATACTCACAAAGTTTGCATATGTTTTCCGGTTATCCAATTGTTGACGAGTAGAGATTTAGAGTCCGAATGTATAAGGGTTAAGGTTCAAGTATGTTTAGAGTCGAGATTCGGTGTTTTAAACAACATAAAAATAAGATATGAGAATAACATGGAAAATAATCATTTAGTACATATGATGCTTGTTCTTGACACTAGGAAACTCGAAGGAGTTTAGATGTTTTCATGGAACAAGGTTCCATTAGAATCGTGACAAGTTATCATAGTCTAGGATGATGTAATCTAGTACCCCGACATATGAACACTAGTTCATCATCAAGGATTCGATTATTCGAATAATATATTTAGGTTATATAATATATGTCCAATAGTTCAAGCATGAGGTAGAAGATTAAAATCTTCATTTTGGTACCTCTAAATGTCATAGAAGTCATGTAGGAGGTAGGAAGATCAAGTCTTCCATTTAGGCACCTCTATGTGTTCACCACTACACTTGATGTAAAAAAACAACCAAGGAGGGTCATGAACATACAATAAAGAATAAGAAATATACACACTAACTAAGAGAAATCATCAAATCATGTGAGGATTGTATGTTTGGACAACCCAAGTTGTTCCATAATCACTCATGTATCAAAGACAAACTTTGACATGACTTGTGGGTTAAAAACCCTAAACAAAACACCAAGTTTATGAGGTTTAATCCTCTGATTTTAAATGTCTCAACCTTGTTTTTAAGCTTAACCAACCATGGGATAAGTTGTAAGCATTAGGACATAGGTATGAGATGTGTTAGACACAAGTTGCATAGGTTTAAACAAGTTTTTGATGAACACAAAAACAAACAGAAAGTTTATGGACTATTTCGGGGCATTTCCAGGTCTGATTTCTCCAAGGAGAAGTCTAGGAATCGAACCCCATGATTATACAAGCAAGTAGGAAAAAGAATCGAGTGAATCGGATAAGAATTGAGTGAGTTATGCTCATTTTCGTGAAGGGGTGTCAATCTACTCGAACCCTTGCTTTCAGCTACGGTTTGGTGGATGTTTTGTGAGTTTTTAGGGTTGCAAAAGTGGTAGGGAGGCTGGTTATAAGTGGTATTTATAGGGGGAAGGATTAGGGTTTCAATGGGTTGGGCTTTGGAAGTGTTTAGAAGGGGTTACACCTTGAAACTAGCCCACAAAACCCAACTATATGGGGCTGAATTTTGCTGAATTGGGCTGCCATATTTCTTTATTTTTTTATTTTTTAAAACATTATAATGAGTAATTTTGTTAATTAAGTTGTGTAATAATGTGCAACAATGCTTCCCCTAACTTGTAACAAGGTGAAATATGAAATAAAACATGATTTAACTAGGTAAAAAGTGTAATGTACAAGTTTTATTTACGTAGCAAGTTCCGTATTTTACAACGATTACAATGAAAGAATGGTTATAAGAACACAAGATTTCCAAAGTTAGAATTTCACGTAAGGTTTCTAAATGTAGGAAGTTTGAAAACGCAGGGCGTTACAGTACCCATGGCAGATTGCATGGTTCTCCAAAAGCGAGACGAGAATCGAGCATCTCTGTCTGATATAATGTTCAAAGGAACACCATGTCGAGATACAATCTCATCAACATATATCTTGGCAAGATCGTCAGCAGATAGACTCTCACGGATTGGCAAGAAGTGTGCTGACTTTGTAAGACGATCAACAACAACCCAAATGGCGTCATGACCCTTCTTAGTGCGCGGTAACTTGGTAATGAGATCCATAGAAATGTTTTCCCATTTCCAAACCGGAATCTCTGGTTGCTCTAATAATCCAGAGGGATGTTGATGTTCTGCCTTAACCTTAAGACAAGTAAGGCATTTTGAAACATATAAGGCGATGTCTTTCTTCATACCCGGCCACCAGTACTGGGTTCGAAGATCCTTATACATTTTGTCTGCACCAGGATGAATAGAATAACGAGACTTGTGAGCTTCATCCATAAGCAAAGTGCGAAGATCGTCTATACTTGGGACCCACAAACGGCCCGTGTAATAGAAAATCCCAAAATCTCTTAGTTCAAGCTCAGGATTAGTATGACATGGTAACTCTTTACCCATCAAGTCTTGTGCAACACAAGTATGTTGAGCCTGAATTATGCGAGATTGAATGTCAGATCGAACCTGAACACAGTGAAGCTTGACACGTTCCTTACGACTTAATGCGTCAGCCACGACATTCGCTTTACCAGGATGGTAGCGAATTTCGCAATCGTAGTCGTTTAGGAGTTCAACCCAACGTCATTGCCTCATGTTTAGTTCTTTCTGATTGAAGATATGTTGGAGACTCTTGTGGTCAGTAAACACTACACACTTTGTACCATAAAGGTAGTGTCTCCAGATTTTGAGAGCAAAGACTACTGCACCTAACTCAAGATCATGAGTGGTGTAGTTCTTCTCGTGCACTTTCAGCTGTCTTGATGCATAGGCTATAACTTTGTTTCTTTGCATAAGAACACAGCCAAGACCTAAATTGGATGCATCACAGTACACGACAAAATCGTCGTTACCCTCGGGCAAAGATAGAATAGGTGCATCACAAAGCTTCTGTTTCAAGGTCTGGAAAGCTTCTTCCTGTTTGGATCCCCACTCAAAAGGTTTGCCTTTCTGAGTTAAAGCAGTGAGAGGAACCGCAATCTTGGAGAAGTTTTCTATGAAACGGCGGTAGTAACCCGCTAGACCAAGAAATGAACGAACCTCGGTAGGAGTAGTAGGAGTATCCCAGTCCTTAATCGCACTGATTTTGGCGAGATCTACATGAATACCTTGTTCGTTGACGATGTGCCCCAAAAATTGAACTTCCTTAAGCCAGAATTCGCACTTGGAGAATTTGGCGAAAAGCTGTTCTTTCTTTAGAAGCTCCATAGTAAGACGAAGATGTTGCTCATGATCAGCTCGAGTCTTAGAATAAATCAGAATATCATCAATGAAGACGATAATGAACTTGTCCAAATAAGGCTTACAAACCCTATTCATCAAGTCCATGAAAATAGCAGGAGCATTTGTTAAACCGAAAGGCATAACAGTAAACTCATAATGACCATATCGAGTACGGAAAGCTGTCTTGGGAATATCTTCTTCGAGAACTCGAAGTTGATGATACCCAGAACGTAGATCAATCTTTGAAAAGCAAGTAGCACCCTGTAGCTGATCAAAGAGATCATCAATGCGAGGTATGGGATATCGATTCTTGATGGTAAGCTTGTTAAGCTCACGGTAATCGATACACATCCTAAAAGATCCATCTTTCTTTTTCACAAATAGGATAGGAGCACCCCAAGGTGAAAAGCTTGGACGGATGAATCCTTTGTCAGATAGCTCCTGAAGCTGCTTAGACAACTCTTGCATCTCAGACGGTGCAAGACGATAAGGTGATTTAGCAATGGGATTTGCACCAGGTACAAGATCAATGCGGAACTCAACTTGGCGCACAGGGGGTAAACCAGGTAATTCTTCAGGAACTACCTCTGGATAATCCCGAACAACAGGGATATCTTGGATTGTCTTACCCTTACCTTTATCCTCTACGACATGTGCTAAGAAAGCAACATATTTCTTGCGTAGATATTTGCGGGCTTGGGTACATGACATGAGTTTAACGGGTTTCTCCCCATGAACTTCTAAGATCTCACCAGTCGAAAGCGGTATACGAACCAACTTCTCAAAACATACCACCTCAGCATGGTACTTGGATAACCAATCCATTCCTACTATAATGTCGAAGCTCCCAAGTTGCATTGGTGTGAGGTCGATAGGGAAAAGATTGTTATCGAGATTCAACTGGCAATTTCGAAGAACCGAGTCGAGGACAACAGGTTCACCACTAGCTACTTCTACTGTCAAGGGCTTTCCTAGTTTTGTTCTAGTCATCGCAAGCAAAGGCTCAAATGCTAAGGACACAAAACTCTTATCGGCACCCGAATCAAATAGAACAGAAGCAGGATGGTTGTTAACAAGGAACGTACCGTTCACCACTTCGTTATCCGCACGCGCCTCATTTGCATTCAGATTAAAGGCTCTACCACGAGCTGGTGCCTGATTTGCATTTACCAACCTCGGGCAATTGTTCCTATAGTGGGTCAGATCCCCACAGTTGAAACATGAACCAGGCGGAAAGTGAGGTCGTGCAGGATTCTGGGCAGGGTTCTGTGCAGCTCGGTTCAGATTAGGAACAAAACGGCAGGTGTTCGCAAGATGACCAGACTTGCCACAATTCGTGCAGATACGGCATTGCATCTGTGGCTGGTGGTGGCTGTTACATCTGTTGCACAGAGGTGCATTTCCCGCATACTGCCTCTTGGCAGCAGGTTGTGCAGCCTGATTCTGTGCTGCCTGATTGGTAGCAGCCTGGTTAGTCTGAGCAGTGACCGCGAAATTCTTGGAAGCCTTATGCTTCCTAGATTTCTTTAAAGACTCAGCAGCCTTCTTGCCCTTACTCTCCTTGGCGCTATCAGACTGTTTCTGCTTCTTGTCACCTTTCCTGTGGAGTTTACCCTTCTTGATTTGGGATTCAGTAAGGGTAGCAGCTAGCTCAATGGCCTGTCGGACGGTAGTAGGGTGACTGCCAGTTACAATATCCTGAACAGGATCTGGCAAACCGTCTATGTACCTCTCAATAGCCTTATCCAAAGGCGTGACCATAGTCGGACAGAGCAAGCTTAACTCCTCATATCTGTCAGTGTAAGCCCGGTGTTCACCACTGACTTGCTTCAGATCATTGAACTCATCTTCGAGTGCCCTCTGCTCATGTCGAGGACAAAATTCTCTCATCATGAGAGTCCTGAGTTCCTCCCAAGTCTGACCCAAAGCAACATCAGCACCTCTATCTCTCATTACCCCATTCCACCAGGTAAGAGCCCTCTTCTGGAATACACTCGAAGCAAACTCGACCTTACGGTTGTTCGGACACTGAACATGGTGAAACGTGCTCTCAAGACTCTCAAACCACTGGAGAAGCCCAGTTGCTCCTTCAGTACCACTAAACTTGAGCGGTTTAGCCGAGTTAAACTGTTTAAAGTTGCACGGAGCAGGTGCATTAACATTGTTATTGGTGGCTTGGTTTATTTGAGTTATGAGACCGGGTAGCATAGCAGCCATCTGCTGTGCTATAATAGCTGCCAGTTCGGCATCAGGTTGGGGAACGTTACGTCGAGGAGGCATTCTAAAAGAGGAAACATGAGAGAAAACGAGTGAGATGATGTGATGAAAATGAGATAACAATAAAATTGACAAAAAGCAAGGAAGGTGGTCATTTGTTTGTTACCACAAAGCAAACAAACAACACACAGTGACAAATCAACGTAAATGAGTCATAATAATGTATCGCGAAGACATGCTCGCCTATAAGTGAACACTCACCCCAAGAGTTCCCAGGTAAGAGTGACTGGTCCGATACTGCGGATTTGTACGAACACTCTAGCCTTAGACAGAAAACTCAGGGTACAGGCATTCACTCTTCCAGTTTGCACGTGTTCACATTATTTAGACCCAAAACTTTGACGAGATTTTGAAAAATTGGAAGGCACAAGGCCGAAAGAAATCATCCAAGGATAGATGATTGATTTCAAAATCCTTTTGGAATATTGTGTTCAAGTTTTGGTAATCACCTAAGGATAGGTGACATGTATTGTTTTAGAATCTAAACACAAGTAAACTTGTGTTAGGGTCCTAGAAAGTTATAGTCTAGGTCAAAGCATTGCTAATAACCTAATTCCCTATAACCATTGGCTCTGATACCAACTCTTCTCTCACACCCCGGCCGCGTAAAACAACAAACCGCGGCAGAAACGCCGGGGAGGTGAGTGGCGACAGAATTATTGTTTCAACAACCATGGCAATTAAAGTTATGTATTATTAAAATTTAAGTTACATTGTCTTTGAGTTCAAACTAAACTAACATAATAACTGTCTTTTAAGTCACTAAGGCCTGAGTCCGCATAAGTGAAGCACAAGCATCATCATGCATTAGCACCTGAAACACATGTAAAAATAGGTACGTCAGCATAAAAATGCCTGTGAGATACATAGGTTTTGTTTATGCAGATTCATGACTTGTATTTGAAAGGAGAGTTTAATAAAATGTAGTCATGAACCTTGTAAAATGTTTTCCTTTGTAAAACCATGTGAAAATCAATGAAAATCAAATGATGATGAAATGATAATGCATGGTTAAATGAATAACCAAGTAAAAGTGAATTTGTATAAAATATGTAATTTGTAAAACAATGTCATGTTTATGTATGAAATGTTTCATGTGTTGCCCAAGTGGTTTATATAACGCAACGATGTATAATACGATAAAAGCACTTATATATAGGAAGTACCAGCGGCGTATCCACCATGCTTTTATCATATAACACATAGCCCCGTTACATAAATCACTTATCAATAACCAACCGAAATGTCATGTTCAAAGTCAAAATGTTCATGTATAAACCATGTATAATGTCATGTGTAATATGTATCATGTATAACTAATGAAATGCATAGCAAGTAGGAAATCATCTACTTAACTATGTAATGATGTCTAATGTGAAAACAAATGTCATGTATGGTGAATAACTAGAAGTTACTCAACCCCATAGAAAATGTACAAAACATGTTTTTGAATAAACCTAAGTTTAAATCAAATGTTATGCTTTGCAGAAAAACAATGCTTTATGATTACAAACATTTATGCAGTAATGTTAATCGCATACATTCAAGCCTTGTGACTGTGGCGACAAACCCTTAAACAAATTAAAGGTTCATCTAAAGTTATGTAGTCGGATTCTGTCATCCCCAACTTCCAAACAAACCCAGGAAGTCGGAAACGGGAGTTGTCAATTCCTATGGTACCATTACATAAGTCCGAGCGGCGTAGCTAATGTTAATGAATGTATTATTGTCCCGATTGAACATACCAAATGTCATAACCAATGTAGCATGTGAAAACCATGTACTAGGAATGCTAAGTAAACATGCCTAGTAGAAATGTTCATGTAAAAACAATGTGCTAGCATGCTCAGTAAACATACATAGCAGAAACGTCATGTAAAACAATGTGCTACATATGCTAAGTAAACATATGCAACAAATGTGTAACAAATCAATGTGCTAGCATGCTTTACATACATAGCAAAACACAATGGAAAGCATGTACTATATATGTACTAGGTGAAAGTAGCATGTTTATAAAATCATGAAATGCACGAAAGTAACATGTATGTACATGTGTATCACCCCAAAATATTTGAAAACGGTAAAAGAGGGGAACTATGTACTCACTTGGGATTGCTAATTAGTCTTGAGAATAAGACCAATTTAAGCTCCAAGGGTCACGGAATCAACCGGCACCTAGTATAGGTAACTATGTTAATAATCGGCTCCTAAATCGGGAGATAGGATAGAATGAGGTTCTATAAATCAAATGAGTAATTAAACTCATATGGTATGATTTATTAGTCCCAACATTCTGATTGGAAGGCCTACCTAAGTGCTTTTGACCCGTTTCGACACATTATGGTAACATAAGCTACTATAAGGCGTCGTTAGCGTAAAACTATGATCGGATGGTTAACTATGTGCTATGTCAAGTCTTACATGCCCAATTATCCCTAAACATGTTACTAAATCAGATTACATGTCAAAATTATGTTCACGTAGTCAAAATACGGATTTATGCTTCAAAAGGGCATTTTGGTCATTTCCTATGGGCATACAAGCTAACAAGCATATGACTAACCAATCCTATGTGATCATATGGTATAACCTCAGTGGTTATTCCCTATGAAACTATGATCACTAACTAAGCTTGGTCGGATCCTAAAGATCGACCAAACGGGTCGGGTTCGAAAGTCTAAGCGGTTGTTTAGACCGCTTACCTTACGACCCTAAACAAGCACAAACTAATAGTGTTGAGTTAGACATGTCAAAACATGTCTAACCTACTGATTTGGTATCAAAACAAAGTGTTTTAATACCCTAAAGTAGTTTCGTTGCAAAATGCGTGCTAAAATGCATGTTGACCGAAACTTTGACTCGACACTACAACTAGCTAACGTGAAAATCAGCAGCTATAACCGCGAAGGATTATAACTATTGTGATTACAATCACGTTTCAAAGTTCAATTGAACTTTGGCTTGACCAATTGATGGTCAAAACCGAAAGTCAAACTGTTGGCCAAACTGTTTGACTTTCTGCTTAAACATAAAGAACAAGCATGAAAGAAGACTTACAAAGGGTCCTAGCTATCTTTTCTACAAAGAATAAAGTTCCAAGCAGATTAGAAAGCTCCCAAATCAGATAAGAGATGAGAAATGAGAGGAATGAGCAAAGAATTGAGGAGTTTGGCCAACTATTTATACTTGTTGGTGATCAACAAGATCATGACAAGTGGTTTGTTTAGCCATTAAGCAATGAATCACAACCATACAAGTGTTAGGAGCAGGTGCAAAGCCTTGGAGAGGTGGTAACTTGGCTACCACACAAAGAAATTGCAAGATTGGCCCCTGAATTTACAAACTGATGCTGAAAACAAACTTTCTGCCCAGATGTGATCGTCGCGTAGCGCGACGAAATAGGCAGGGGATGGTCGCGCTACGCTACCATGTGTCTGATTCAGCAAAGTTTCAAAAATGACAGAAATGGTCCCTGCACGTGTTTAAGCTTGTTTTTGACGTTTTTAACCTCCGTAAAGTCATTTCCAAGGCTCCACAAGGTCGTTAAAGTGTAGGGGACCTGAAATACGCTCGAAAACATCTCGGATGTCGGTTCGTTTGGTCTTACGGTCACGTTGTTCGGTTATTTACGACGAAACTCGAACGGACGCGAAAACGATCCAAATTAAGCGACGAATGGAATTTTTGCATGCCGATCACTAAAATAAAAATAGTTTAGTGTGTACAAAAATTTTGGATGTCCAGATGTGTCCAGAACGTAAGATATGCGCGAAAATGCAAACTTACGTCGTTTTTGACACTTTTAGTCCCTGTAAGATCATGTAAGCATGTTTTTGCACACCGAACCTATCAAAGCTTATTTCTAACCCATGTTTAGGTTATTTATGGTATGTTTAACTTATGATGATGTTCCGAAGTGTTTGTCGCGTTAAACTGATCGTGTTTACGCATCAGTTTGCGTATAACTTTCCAGAAAACGATATAGAGTTCAAAATCGATCAAAAATCAACATGGGCACAAAACCAAACATAAATGACAAACATTGGGATCAAAACACACTCTTTTATTAATATTGTATTGTTCAGAGTTTGTAAAATGATATCACAAGCACAGATGTCACAGTCTCCCCTACTTCAGGAAATTTCGTCCCGAAATTTATTTAGAGGAAACTTGTGAGAATAGATGCGGATATTTCGCTTTCATCTGATCTTCACGTTCCCAAGTAAACTCTGGGCCACGTTTAGATTCCCAGTGAACTTTGACCAATTTAATCCGCTTGCCTTTCAACTGTTTAAACGAACGGTCCACTATCTCCACAGGTTTCTCAACAAAGTGCATTGTATTATCAACACGAATTTCATCAAGTGGTATGTGGAGGTTCTCATCAGCTAAACACTTTCTGAGATTGGACACGTGGAATGTTGGATGAACATTTCCAAGTTCAGGAGGTAGCTCAAGTCTGTAGGCTACTTTTCCGATTCTTTCAACGATCTTAAATGGTCCAACATAACGAGGTGCAAGTTTTCCTTTCTTCCCAAATCTAATCACACCTTTCCAGGGGGATACCTTGAGTAGGACGTGATCACCAACTTGGAATTCCAAGGGCTTGCGTCGTCGATCCGCGTAACACTTCTGACGGCTTCTAGCTGTCTGAAGGTTTTCACGAATCTTCTTGACCTTATCTGTAGTCTCTAAAATGAGTTCAGGTCCAGTAAGCTGAGCTTCACCTATCTCATTCCAGCAGACCGGTGAACGACATTTTCGACCGTATAAAGCTTCAAAAGGAGCCATATTGATGCTAGAGTGATAACTGTTGTTGTAAGAGAATTTGATCAAAGGTAGATGCGAATCCCAACTACCACCAAAGTCAATCACACACGCTCTAAGCATATCCTCCAGTGTCTGGATTGTTCTCTCAGATTGACCATCTGTCTGCGGATGGTACGCTGAGCTTAAATGAAGTTGAGTACCCATGGCAGATTGCATGGTTCTCCAAAAGCGAGACGAGAATCGAGCATCTCTGTCTGATATAATGTTCAAAGGAACACCATGTCGAGATACAATCTCATCAACATATATCTTGGCAAGATCGTCAGCAGATAGACTCTCACGGATTGGCAAGAAGTGTGCTGACTTTGTAAGACGATCAACAACAACCCAAATGGCGTCATGACCCTTCTTAGTGCGCGGTAACTTGGTAATGAGATCCATAGAAATGTTTTCCCATTTCCAAACCGGAATCTCTGGTTGCTCTAATAATCCAGAGGGATGTTGATGTTCTGCCTTAACCTTAAGACAAGTAAGGCATTTTGAAACATATAAGGCGATGTCTTTCTTCATACCCGGCCACCAGTACTGGGTTCGAAGATCCTTATACATTTTGTCTGCACCAGGATGGATAGAATAACGAGACTTGTGAGCTTCATCCATAAGCAAAGTGCGAAGATCGTCTATACTTGGGACCCACAAACGGCCCGTGTAATAGAAAATCCCAAAATCTCTTAGTTCAAGCTCAGGATTAGTATGACATGGTAACTCTTTACCCATCAAGTCTTGTGCAACACAAGTATGTTGAGCCTGAATTATGCGAGATTGAATGTCAGATCGAACCTGAACACAGTGAAGCTTGACACGTTCCTTACAACTTAATGCGTCAGCCACGACATTCGCTTTACCAGGATGGTAGCGAATTTCGCAATCGTAGTCGTTTAGGAGTTCAACCCAACGTCGTTGCCTCATGTTTAGTTCTTTCTGATTGAAGATATGTTGGAGACTCTTGTGGTCAGTAAACACTACACACTTTGTACCATAAAGGTAGTGTCTCCAGATTTTGAGAGCAAAGACTACTGCACCTAACTCAAGATCATGAGTGGTGTAGTTCTTCTCGTGCACTTTCAGCTGTCTTGATGCATAGGCTATAACTTTGTTTCTTTGCATAAGAACACAGCCAAGACCTAAATTGGATGCATCACAGTACACGACAAAATCGTCGTTACCCTCGGGCAAAGATAGAATAGGTGCATCACAAAGCTTCTGTTTCAAGGTCTGGAAAGCTTCTTCCTGTTTGGATCCCCACTCAAAAGGTTTGCCTTTCTGAGTTAAAGCAGTGAGAGGAACCGCAATCTTGGAGAAGTTTTCTATGAAACGGCGGTAGTAACCCGCTAGACCAAGAAATGAACGAACCTCGGTAGGAGTAGTAGGAGTATCCCAGTCCTTAATCGCACTGATTTTGGCGGGATCTACATGAATACCTTGTTCGTTGACGATGTGCCCCAAAAATTGAACTTCCTTAAGCCAGAATTCGCACTTGGAGAATTTGGCGAAAAGCTGTTCTTTCTTTAGAAGCTCCATAGTAAGACGAAGATGTTGCTCATGATCAGCTCGAGTCTTAGAATAAATCAGAATATCATCAATGAAGACGATAATGAACTTGTCCAAATAAGGCTTACAAACCCTATTCATCAAGTCCATGAAAATAGCAGGAGCATTTGTTAAACCGAAAGGCATAACAGTAAACTCATAATGACCATATCGAGTACGGAAAGCTGTCTTAGGAATATCTTCTTCGAGAACTCGAAGTTGATGATACCCAGAACGTAGATCAATCTTTGAAAAGCAAGTAGCACCCTGTAGCTGATCAAAGAGATCATCAATGCGAGGTATGGGATATCGATTCTTGATGGTAAGCTTGTTAAGCTCACGGTAATCGATACACATCCTAAAAGATCCATCTTTCTTTTTCACAAATAGGATAGGAGCACCCCAAGGTGAAAAGCTTGGACGGATGAATCCTTTGTCAGATAGCTCCTGAAGCTGCTTAGACAACTCTTGCATCTCAGACGGTGCAAGACGATAAGGTGATTTAGCAATGGGATTTGCACCAGGTACAAGATCAATGCGGAACTCAACTTGGCGCACAGGGGGTAAACCAGGTAATTCTTCAGGAAATACCTCTGGATAATCTCGAACAACAGGGATATCTTGGATTGTCTTACCCTTACCTTTATCCTCTACGACATGTGCTAAGAAAGCAACATATTTCTTGCGTAGATATTTGCGGGCTTGGGTACATGACATGAGTTTAACGGGTTTCTCCCCATGAACTTCTAAGATCTCACCAGTCGAAAGCGGTATACGAACCAACTTCTCAAAACATACCACCTCAGCATGGTACTTGGATAACCAATCCATTCCTACTATATTGTCGAAGCTCCCAAGTTGCATTGGTGTGAGGTCGATAGGGAAAAGATTGTTATCGAGATTCAACTGGCAATTTCGAAGAACCGAGTCGAGGACAACAGGTTCACCACTAGCTACTTCTACTGTCAAGGGCTTTCCTAGTTTTGTTCTAGTCATCGCAAGCAAAGGCTCAAATGCTAAGGACACAAAACTCTTATCGGCACCCGAATCAAATAGAACAGAAGCAGGATGGTTGTTAACAAGGAACGTACCGTTCACCACTTCGTTATCCACACGCGCCTCATTTGCATTCAGATTAAAAGCTCTACCACGAGCTGGTGCCTGATTTGCATTTACCAACCTCGGGCAATTGTTCCTATAGTGGTCAGATCCCCACAGTTGAAACATGAACCAGGCGGAAAGTGAGGTCGTGCAGGATTCTGGGCAGGGTTCTGTGCAGCTCGGTTCAGATTAGGAACAAAACGACAAGTGTTCGCAAGATGACCAGACTTGCCACAATTCATGCAGATACGGCATTGCATCTGTGGCTGGTGGTGGCTGTTACATCTGTTGCACAGAGGTGCATTTCCCGCATACTGCCTCTTGGCAGCAGGTTGTGCAGCCTGATTCTGTGCTGCCTGATTGGTAGCAGCCTGGTTAGTCTGAGCAGTGACCGCGAAATTCTTGGAAGCCTTATGCTTCCTAGATTTCTTTGAAGACTCAGCAGCCTTCTTGCCCTTACTCTCCTTGGCGCTATCAGACTGTTTCTGCTTCTTGTCACCTTTCCTGTGGAGTTTACCCTTCTTGATTTGGGATTCAGTAAGGGTAGTAGCTAGCTCAATGGCCTGTCGGACGATAGTAGGGTGACTGCCAGTTACAATATCCTGAACAGGATCTGGCAAACCGTCTATGTACCTCTCAATAGCCTTATCCAAAGGCGTGACCATAGTCGGACAGAGCAAGCTTAACTCCTCATATCTGTCAGTGTAAGCCCGGTGTTCACCACTGACTTGCTTCAGATCATTGAACTCATCTTCGAGTGCCCTCTGCTCATGTCGAGGACAAAATTCTCTCATCATGAGTGTCCTGAGTTCCTCCCAAGTCTGACCCAAAGCAACATCAGCACCTCTATCTCTCATTACCCCATTCCACCAGGTAAGAGCCCTCTTCTGGAATACACTCGAAGCAAACTCGACCTTACGGTTGTTCGGACACTGAACATGGCGAAATGTGCTCTCAAGACTCTCAAACCACTGGAGAAGCCCAGTTGCTCCTTCAGTACCACTAAACTTGAGCGGTTTAGCCGAGTTAAACTGTTTAAAGTTGCACGAAGCAGGTGCATTAACATTGTTATTGGTGGCTTGGTTTATTTGAGTTATGAGACCGGGTAGCATAGCAGCCATCTGCTGTGCTATAATAGCTGCCAGTTCGGCATCAGGTTGGGGAACGTTACGTCGAGGAGGCATTCTAAAAGAGGAAACATGAGAGAAAACGAGTGAGATGATGTGATGAAAATGAGATAACAATAAAATTGACAAAAAGCAAGGAAGGTGGTCATTTGTTTGTTACCACAAAGCAAACAAACAACACACAGTGACAAATCAAAGTAAATGAGTCATGATAATGTATCGCGAAGACATGCTCGCCTATAAGTGAACACTCACCCCAAGAGTTCCCAGGTAAGAGTGACTGGTCCGATACTGCGGATTTGTACGAACACTCTAGCCTTAGACAGAAAACTCAGGGTACAGGCATTCACTCTTCCAGTTTGCACGTGTTCACATTATTTAGACCCAAAACTTTGACGAGATTTTGAAAAATTAGAAGGCACAAGGCCGAAAGAAATCATCCAAGGATAGATGATTGATTTCAAAATCCTTTTGGAATATTGTGTTCAAGTTCTGGTAATCACCTAAGGATAGGTGACAGGTATTGTTTTAGAATCTAAACACAAGTAAACTTGTGTTAGGGTCCTAGAAAGTTATAGTCTAGGTCAAAGCATTGCTAATAACCTAATTCCCTATAACCATTGGCTCTGATACCAACTCTTCTGTCACACCCCGGCCGCGTAAAACAACAAACCGCGGCGGAAACGCCGGGGAGGTGAGTGGCGACAGAATTATTGTTTCAACAACCATGGCAATTAAAGTTATGTATTATTAAAATTTAAGTTACATTGTCTTTGAGTTCAAACTAAACTAACATAATAACTGTCTTTTAAGTCACTAAGGCCCGAGTCCGCCTAAGTGAAGCACAAGCATCATCATGCATTAGCACCTGAAACACATGTAAAAATAGGTACGTCAGCATAAAAATGCCTGCGAGATACATAGCTTTTGTTTATGCAGATTCATGACTTGTATTTGAAAAGAGAGTTTAATAAAATGTAGTCATGAACCTTGTAAAATGTTTTCCTTTGTAAAACCATGTGAAAATCAATGAAAATCAAATGATGATGAAATGATAATGCATGGTTAAATGAATAACCAAGTAAAAGTGAATTTGTATAAAATATGTAATTTGTAAAACAATGTCATGTTTATGTATGAAATGTTTCATGTGTTGCCCAAGTGGTTTATATAACGCAACGATGTATAATACGATAAAAGCACTTATATATAGGAAGTACCAGCGGCGTATCCACCATGCTTTTATCATATAACACATAGCCCCGTTACATAAATCACTTATCAATAACCAACCGAAATGTCATGTTCAAAGTCAAAATGTTCATGTATAAACCATGTATAATGTCATGTGTAATATGTATCATGTATAACTAATGAAATGCATAGCAAGTAGGAAATCATCTACTTAACTATGTAATGATGTCTAATGTGAAAACAAATGTCATGTATGGTGAATAACTAGAAGTTACTCAACCCCATAGAAAATGTACAAAACATGTTTTTGAATAAACCTAAGTTTAAATCAAATGTTATGCTTTGCAGAAAAACAATGCTTTATGATTACAAACATTTATGCAGTAATGTTAATCGCATACATTCAAGCCTTGTGACTGTGGCGACAAACCCTTAAACAAATTAAAGGTTCATCTAAAGTTATGTAGTCGGATTCTGTCATCCCCAACTTCCAAACAAACCCAGGAAGTCGGAAACGGGAGTTGTCAATTCCTATGGTACCATTACATAAGTCCGAGCGGCGTAGCTAATGTTAATGAATGTATTATTGTCCCGATTGAACATACCAAATGTCATAACCAATGTAGCATGTGAAAACCATGTACTAGGAATGCTAAGTAAACATGCCTAGTAGAAATGTTCATGTAAAAACAATGTGCTAGCATGCTCAGTAAACATACATAGCAGAAACGTCATGTAAAACAATGTGCTACATATGCTAAGTAAACATATGCAACAAATGTGTAACAAATCAATGTGCTAGCATGCTTTACCTACATAGCAAAACACAATGGAAAGCATGTACTATATATGTACTAGGTGAAAGTAGCATGTTTATAAAATTATGAAATGCACGAAAGTAACATGTATGTACATGTGTATCACCCCAAAATATTTGAAAACGGTAAAAGAGGGGAACTATGTACTCACTTGGGATTGCTAATTAGTCTTGAGAATAAGACCAATTTAAGCTCCAAGGGTCACGGAATCAACCGGCACCTAGTATAGGTAACTATGTTAATAATCGGCTCCTAAATCGGGAGATAGGATAGAATGAGGTTTTATAAATCAAATGAGTAATTGAACTCATATGGTATGATTTATTAGTCCCAACATTCTGATTGGAAGGCCTACCTAAGTGCTTTTGACCCATTTCGACACATTATGGTAACATAAGCTACTATAAGGCGTCGTTAGCGTAAAACTATGATCGGATGGTTAACTATGTGCTATGTCAAGTCTTACATGCCCAATTATCCCTAAACATGTTACTAAATCAGATTACATGTCAAAATTATGTTCACATAGTCAAAATACGGATTTATGCTTCAAAAGGGCATTTTGGTCATTTCCTATGGGCATACAAGCTAACAAGCATATGACTAACCAATCCTATGTGATCATATGGTATAACCTCAGTGGTTATTCCCTATGAAACTATGATCACTAACTAAGCTTGGTCGGATCCTAAAGATCGACAAAACGGGTCGGGTTCGAAAGTCTAAGCGGTTGTTTAGACCGCTTACCTTACGACCCTAAACAAGCACAAACTAATAGTGTCGAGTTAGACATGTCAAAACATGTCTAACCTACTGATTTGGTATCAAAACAAAGTGTTTTGATACCCTAAAGTAGTTTCGTTGCAAAATGCGTGCTAAAACGCATGTTGACCGAAACTTTGACTCGACACTACAACTAGCTAACGTGGAAATCAGCAGCTATAACCGCGAAGGATTATAACTATTGTGATTACAATCACGTTTCAAAGTTCAATTGAACTTTGACTTGACCAATTGATGGTCAAAACCGAAAGTCAAACTGTTGGCCAAACTGTTTGACTTTCTGCTTAAACATAAAGAACAAGCATGAAAGAAGACTTACAAAGGGTCCTAGCTATCTTTTCTACAAAGAATAAAGTTCCAAGCAGATTAGAAAGCTCCCAAATCAGATAAGAGATGAGAAATGAGAGGAATGAGCAAAGAATTGAGGAGTTTGGCCAACTATTTATACTTGTTGGTGATCAACAAGATCATGACAAGTGGTTTGTTTAGCCATTAAGCAATGAATCACAACCATACAAGTGTTAGGAGCAGGTGCAAAGCCTTGGAGAGGTGGTAACTTGGCTACCACACAAAGAAATTGCAAGATTGGCCCCTGAATTTACAAACTGTTGCTGAAAACAAACTTTCTACCCAGATGTGATCGTCGCGTAGCGCGACGAAATAGGCAGGGGATGGTCGCGCTACGCTACCATGTGTCTGATTCAGCAAAGTTTCAAAAATGACAGAAATGGTCCCTGGACGTGTTTAAGCTTGTTTTTGACGTTTTTAACCTCCGTAAAGTCATTTTCAAGGCTCCACAAGGTCGTTAAAGTGTAGGGGACCTGAAATATGCTCGAAAACATCTCGGATGTCGGTTCGTTTGGTCTTACAGTCACGTTGTTCGGTTATTTACGACGAAACTCGAACGGACGCGAAAACGATCCAAATTAAGCGATGAATGGAATTTTTGCATGCCGATCACTAAAATAAAAATATTTTAGTGTGTACAAAAATTTTGGATGTCCAGATGTGTCCAGAACGTAAGATATGCGCGAAAATGCAAACTTACGTCGTTTTTGACACTTTTAGTCCCTGTAAGATCATGTAAGCATGTTTTTGCACACCGAACCTATCAAAGCTTATTTCTAAGCCATGTTTAGGTTATTTATGGTATGTTTAACTTATGATGATGTTCCGGAGTGTTTGTCGCGTTAAACTGATCGTGTTTACGCATCAGTTTGCGTATAACTTTCCAGAAAACGATATAGAGTTCAAAATCGATCAAAAATCAACATGGGCACAAAACCAAACATAAATGACAAACATTGGGATCAAAACACACTGTTTTATTAATATTGTATTGTTCAGAGATGTCACAGTATAGAAGGAGATGGATATGAAGAAGGATATGGAGATTTCGAGGGTTATGAGGAAGAGGGTTATGCTTATGTGGGTAGTGGAGATCAAGGGGAGTTGACTTATATACCTGGTCAAAGACAAAGAATGTCAAGTGTTGGTGAGATTCCACAACAACAACAACAACTCATACCACAACATATTAGGCCAAGGCCACAAGGGCCGCAATTGCAACGTCCGGTTCCTTTGCAACAAGTTCGACCACAACATGTGCAACCGCCATTCCAAAGGCCAATTCAACACCCACCGGTGCCACAACCACAATTTCAACAACCAATTGCACCACAAGGGCCTATGCAAAGACCAATGGGTCAGGTTCGTCCACGAGGTCGGTTTGGTGTACCAAGGAGGCATCTTAGAGAAAATGCGAGGGGTATTGAAGCGCATTTTAGGCCGGTGATTACTCACAATCCTTCACCGGTGGTTATTCCTCATAACAATCAAGGGAGAACTTTTGAAGTAAGAACCAATTCTTTACAAAGTTTGCCGAAATACAAGGGGCTAGCAACGGAGGAGCCTTATTTCCATTTGGAGGCATATGACTCAATTTGCAATACTCTTGGGAGTCAAGGTTTTTCGGCCGATGATATCAAGTTGGTATTATTTCAATTTTCTTTGGAGGACAAGGCAAAGAAGTGGTTCTACACTTTGCCTTCGGCATCTATTTATACTTGGGCGGAAATGCAACAAATTTTCCTAGACGAGTTTTATACCGCCCAAAAGACCAATGATGCTAGGAAGGGGTTGAGGAGTTTCCAACAACAACAAGGCGAAATGTTCCATGAAGCCTTCGAGCGCTTTAATATGATGATCAAAAATTGTCCTCATCATGGGATTGAACTTTGGGAGTTGATGAATGCCTTCCACGAGGGGTTGTGTGCCGAGGATGCACATGATCTAATGTCCATCACAAATGGGACTTTTGGCACAAATTATGAAGATGAGGATTGGGAGTTCTTGGAACAAATGGCCATTACCTCAAAGAGGAAAGCCCAAGCATCAAGGAGAGCACGACCGGCTGTCACGAGATCGCAAGTTCATGCAGTTGACAATGGTAATGTTCAAACTACTAATCAAATTTATGATGTTTGTGCTATTTGCAATGAAATAGGTCATGCGGCTGAAAATTGCCAAGGCGGTGATGGGCAATATGAAGAGGTTCATGCTGTGCAAGGTCAAGGAGGGGGTGGTAGAAACTATAATATGAATTCTAACACTTACCACCCCGGGTTGAGAAACCACCCAAACTTTCGGTATGGGAACCCGTCAAATCAAGCTAACCCGAATTTCCAAGGAAACCAAGGATTTCAAAGGCAATATCAAACGGGTCAAAGCTCTTCGGGTGGAAACGAAGTGATGGAGATGTTGAAAGCGATGCAAGTTGAAATGCAACGAATGAATCAACGTGATGAGGTTCGGATGCAAAAGGACGAGGCCCGTGATAAAGCTATTCAAACTTTGACTACTCAAATGGGTCAACTTGCGAGTGAAGTGGCGATTTTGAAGAAAGCAAAAGGCCAGCTACCAAGTGATACGGTGACAAATCCCAAGAACATAAAAGGCGTTAATATCAATGTGGTAAGCACCGTTCCTAGTACCGAATTTAATGAAAAATGTCTAACCTCTTCGTGTCAAATAAACGCAGGTTTGAAAAAGGATGCCGAAGTTGAAATGGACAGAGAGCATGGAGCACCAATTGTGCCTATCCGTGTGGGAAAATTAAAAATCCCTCACGCATTGTTGGACTATGGGGCAAGCATGAGTGTGCTACCAGGCGATTTATATGACATGTACGATTTCGGTCCGCTTGAAGATGTAGACACCATGGTGAGCTTGGCGGATGAGAGTTGGAGGCGTCCACGAGGAATAATTAAGAATGTTATGATTCGGTTGGGAGAATTCGAATACCCAGTGGATTTTCTGGTTTTAGATTATGCTACTACCACGATGGCGTCACAACAAAAGGTGATTTTGGGTCGACCGTTTCTCTATACGGCAAATGCTCAAATTAATTGTAGAGAAGGAATCATTAACATGACCGAAAAGAACCGTAAGTTGTCATTTAATGTTCAGACGAAGATGATTAGTTACGAGTTTGTTAAGGTGGATGATAGCGGGTTTAGTGAAAAGGTGTTCCAAAGAATGCGAAGAAATCACCCACCGGATCGTGAAGAAAAGCATATGGGTTCAAGCAAGAGCGTATTTGATTACCCACCGAGTCAAAACAAGATGAATGCATTTTGCTCAATGGCACAAGGAAGTGATGAAGATGGCAGGAACCGATTCTTTGAGCCACCTTAAATGAGGGTGGCATGGTCTGGCTGAAGACTCGAAACTTAGCGCTGCTCGGGAGGCAACCCAGGGTTTTATATTGATCTTGCTATTTTTATCTTTCTATGATTCAGGGCCATGGCAACACTCAAGTGTGGGGAAGATGTGCGGAGATTGGTGTGAAGGTAGTGATAGGAAGTCGGATTTTCTACAACATTTGTTGTATCAAACTTCACCTGGTCAATATACTCTTTCCTTAGTCTTGTTGTGTTCTTTAGCTTTGAAATATTGATAGTTAGTTGTTTGCTTTAGTTTATGGTTGGGAGGTAGGGTGGTGTTTTGATGTTGATGTGTTTGTTGGGTTGTGAAAGTTGGTGGTGTTTTTAGAAATAAAATAAAAAAAATAAAAAAAAATTGGGGTTCAAGATGCAAAGCAAATGTGGGTGTTTTTGTTGAAAGCGATCTTTCCCTCAAAACCTTACATTGGGACAATGTATCCCAAGTGTGGGGATGGGGGAAATTTTTGAGAAATTCAAAAATTTTTGCAAATCCAAGCGAAAAGTGTAAAAATTTGAAAACTTGATATTGTACCATTTAACACACCGACACCCGTTCTTAGCTTTTTCTTGGTGAGAATTGAACCACTTATGAGAATTAATTCTTTGCTTGAGTGGCGGTGTGTGTAGTGTGTAAATAGAACTTGCGTGTGAATGCTTGTTAAATCCTAGAGTTGGCATGCTTTTGAAGATGATAGGGGACTTTTAGGTAGCCTCGTCTAGATGTGTGAGAGTGCGGGATTGGTGGGTTGGACCTCATTAATTATATATATGAGCATGGTTGCGAGAGGGGCGGGGGTTTGGACATTTAGTTGCCCATTTTGTGCCTAAAAGCCGATCATTTGTTACCCCTTAGCTAGTTTCCCAAAAATTTACCCGACTTAACCCGGTCTTATAGTGTTAGTAGTTGTTTTAGTAGTATGTAGATATGTTATGGTGTTATGTTGAATATATAAAAAAAAGAAAGAAAAATATGAGAAAAATACAAAAAAGAAGTCATTAGTGCAATAGTAGTTAGAAGTTTATGATGTTTTGGTACATAGTCGTTTGCTTTGGAAATAAAACCGGGTCAAATCAAAATTAGCTCTTATATATATGTTCCACCATTTTCCTACCTTTGCACCTAGCCCCATAACAACCCGTAAGTTCCTTTGATTTAAAAGCATGTTAGATATTGGTTAGGAGGAAACTTGATTTTCATACAAGCTTATTGTCGCACACACACACATATACGCATTGAGTGGTTTAGCATAACTTGCTAATTTTTCTTGTCACCGAGAGTTTTTGTGAGGGGTGTGTTT
Organism: Helianthus annuus; assembly: GCF_002127325.2. Classification (NCBI taxonomy): domain Eukaryota; kingdom Viridiplantae; phylum Streptophyta; class Magnoliopsida; order Asterales; family Asteraceae; genus Helianthus; species Helianthus annuus. Next base: position 28,770,002 of record NC_035433.2, on the reverse strand, counting down.
TGTGGTATGATAAAAAGTTAGTAAAAGGACGACACTTTAGTTTGGTTCGCACGATTGGTCGCTTATGGTTAAAAATAGTTTGTGAAGTGGTTGCTTGGGACAAGCAACAGGTAAGTATGGGGATGTGACGGGTGGTCCGTAGGACAACCCTTAAAAGGTTTAATACAACGCATATTCTACACTTTATTCGGTTATTTGCTTGAATTAGATAACCACTTTGTGTTGGGTTATGCAGGTGCTAAAGTGCTTAAAAGGTGGGTTTTAGGAGGCACGGATGGACGCTAGAAGTTGGGGAATCAAAGTGTTGAAGAATGCAAGGGTTGATGGAGAAATAAAGGAAATTTCACACTTAGCACCGTAACCTACGGCTCCCAACAGCTTTCAATAATGTACCGCCGTAAGACAAGAGCTATGTGGCGTAAAGATTCACTGCCGGCCGTAAGCTACGGCTGGGGGCCGTAGCTTACGGCCATATGCTGACTTGTTGACCTGCTGCCTGCCGTAAGCTACGGCTGGGAGCCGTAGCTTACGGCTCCGACTGATCCCAACTTGTAACTTACACATTAAATGACGTTTTTATGGAGACTTAAGGATAGTAATCATGCTCGGTCGGTTACTACTTGAAGGAAACGAATGGAAGGTTATAAGGAGGGACTTGGAAGCTTGGAAACATCATCTTTGAACTATCTTTCACTTAAAATCATCTAGCTTCATTAGTTCTTGTTGTGTGAAACTTGTGAACACTATTTTCATTTCCACTTTTTGCATTATGCTAGTTAAAGCCATGAGTGGCTAAATACTTGGTGATTATCTTGTGTTGAAGGTTTGAGTAAGACTATGTGTTTTTATTTCATATTTCTAGAATAGCAATTGCTTCTTATTTGAATTGATTGTTATGGTGTATGATTGATTGTTAGTAACTTGTTAATTCTTATATTGAACTAATTAGAAACCATACGTTCTTGGTGCCGTTGGCAATCGAGATATCATGGGTATAGTTAGGTTTGGGTAAGGGTTGATTGATCATCGGGTGACAACCTCACGTTCTAGGAATCTGAGTACTTAGTCCCCTTTCATCACTGCAATTGATTATACATGAACTATGTCTATGTAGTTCTTTCTAGTGAAATGTTAACACAGACGTCGAACCAAACCGGAAACTCAAGATAGTCATTTGTCTCTCACTTGTTTACAATCCAAATTTTCATTTTGCAAATTAGTTAATTAATCTTAGTTTTTAAAACCAATCAAATCAAACCAACTCTTGAATTTTATTTTTTTCTTGCAATTAGTTTAATTTTAGTTAACTTAGATACACTTCTAAATAACACATTTTCCACAAACTCCCTGTGTTCGATACCCACTTGCCACTATCTACATAGTTGTTCTTGGGATTAAATTTGCGTGACCACGACATCACGTCAGCGGCACCAAAGAATCATTCGAAGGTGCGACAATTTCTTGGTCTCGTTGGGTATTATCGAAGATTTATCAAGGATTTCTCGAAGATCGCTCAACCTCTCACCTCCTTAACACAGAAGAATGTTGCGTACTCTTGGGGAACGGAGCAGGAAGACGCGTTCCAACTCTTGAAATAGAAACTCTGCAGCGCACCGATCTTGTCTCTACCTGAAGGTACCGAGGATTTTGTGGTATATTGCGATGCTTCTATTCAGGGTCTCGGTTGCGTGTTGATGCAACGCGAGAAGGTGATTGCATATGCTTCTCGACAGTTGAAGGTGCATGAGAAGAATTATACAACTCACGACTTGGAGTTAGGGGCTGTGATATTCGCGTTGAAGATTTAGAGGCATTATCTATACGGTACCAAATGCAATATCTACACTGATCACAGGAGCCTCCAGCATATCTTCGACCAGAATGAATTGAATATGCGACAGCATCGTTGGATAGAACTGTTGAACGACTACGAATGCGCCATCAAGTATCACCCGGGTAAAGCTAACGTTGTAGCGGATGCACTTAGCTGAAAGGAGACAAAGCCTAAGCGTGTTTGCGCTCTGCAGCTTACTATTCATTCTGGTTTACCTGATTAGATTCGTTCCGCTCAGACCAAGGCATTGAAAGAAGAAAACATTGAGGCTGAATACTTGTGGGGCATGGAGAAACAACTTGTGGAGAGATCTGATGGTATTCGCTATTTTATGGAGCGGATATGGGTTACTTTGTATGGTAATCTTAGAGAGCTTGCGATGGACGAAGCGCACAAGTCTCGGTATTCAGTTCACCCGGGGTCAGATAAAATGTATTAGGATCTCAAGGTTATGTACTGGTGGCCAAAGATGAAAGCTCACATAGCGACGTACGTGAGTAAGTGTTTGACTTGTGCTAAAGTCAAAGTGGAGTATCAGAAACCCTCAGGCCTACTCAGCAACCAGAGATACCCACGTGGAAATGGGAGCAGATTGCCATGGATTTCGTCACAGGTTTACCGAGAACTCAGGGCGGAGACGATACCATTTGGGTGATCGTTGATCGTCTCACGAAGTCAGCGCATTTTCTAGCAATCAAGGAAACGGATAAATTCTCACAGCTTGCAGCGGTTTATCTTAAGGAAGTGGTTTCTAGGCATGGGGTGCCAACTTCCATCATCTCAGATAGAGATCCGCGTTTCGTTTCGGATTTATGGCAGTCGATGCATAAGTCGTTCGGTTCACGTCTCGATCTGAGTACTGCTTATCACCCACAGACGGATGGTCAAAGTGAGCGAACCATCCAGACACTTGAAGACATGCTGCAAGCATGTGTGCTTGATTTTGGTAAGGGTTGGGAGAAACATTTACCATTGATCGAGTTCTCCTACAACAACAGTTATCACACTAGTATTCAGGCAGCTCCGTTCGAGGCATTGTATGGGCAGAAATGTTGTTCTCCTCTCTGTTGGGCTGAGGTGGGTGACAGCCAGATCACGGGTCCTGAGCTCGTATTGAAACTTCAGAAAAGATTGTTCAGATCAGAAACCGTATGGCGGTAGCACGTGACCGTCAGAAAAGCTACGCTGATAAGCGTAGGAAACCATTGGAGTTTGCGGTAGGTGATCGTGTTATGTTGAATGTTTCGCCGTGGAAGGGTGTTGTACGCTTTGGGAAGCGTGGCAAGCTTAATCGGCGTTACGTTGGGCCATTTAGAATCCTGGAGCGGATCGGTAAAGTGGCTTACAAACTCGAGTTACCTGCCGAGTTGGGTAATGTTCACGATGTCTTTCATGTTTCACAACTGAAGAGATGTTTGTCTGATGAAACACCGGTGGTGCCGTTTCAAGAGCTCAAGATTGACGACAAGTTGCAGTTTGTCGAAGAACCTATCGAGATCATGGATCGAGAAGTCAAGGTTCGTAAACACAGTCGAATTCCGATCGTTAGAGTTCGTTGGAAGTCAAGGCGCGGACCGGAGTTCACGTGGGAGCGCGAGGATCAGATGAAACTCAAGTATCCTCAACTTTTTCCTGATGACCAATCTAATTCTGGTACTACTGGTGAATTTCGGGATGAAATTCCGCTTCAAGTTGGGGATGATGTGGCACCTGAGGAAAATCCGCAGCAATCTTGAATTACCATTTCACTTCTCTGGCTTACTCATCAAATTTCGAGACGAAATTTCTTTCAAGTTGGGGATGATGTGACAACCCGAACTTTCAAGGTTAGTTTTGTAATTCCAATTCCTCATTGTTTCTCTTTCGCGTTCTTGTTACGATTATATTGTTAAACGAAAACGTATTGGGTTATGCTTGGATGTGAAGTTGGGCCATCCTTGTATCTAGAATTTTGGTGGTTGGGCTGCACACATTTAAAGCCCAACCCGAGCACACATATTGTTATCTCGGCTCATTACCCGAGCACAGACATTGTTCTCTCGGCTCATTACGTTTAAATGCCCAACTCAAGCCCACCTACATTTACTAACACCACAAGTGGGCATGATCATGTAAAGCGCAAAGGGTTGGGCCGACTATGTTGCTACCATTTATACGCATGCACACACACAAGATTAGGGTAATTCTCATTGTTAGCATTCACAAAATCTTAGCAAACCCTAACTACTTTCTGTGACAACTGTGTTCTGTAATCGATGTACAATGTAAAACAATGATGATTATTAATAAAACAATGCGCTTTGGTGTTATTATATGTGCTTTGGTGTTATTATATGTGTTTTGGTGTTATTATGTGTGTATTTATGTTTGAGGATTTTTTGCAATTTGATTCAACTCCGATTTCAAGCTTTAAATCGCTTTTTCTGGAAGGTTATACGCAAACTGGTGCGTAAACACAGTTAGTTTAACGCGACAAACACTCCGGAATAGTGACATAGGCTTAACATAGCTAAAATAACCTCCACATAACTTAGAAATAAGTTTTGGATGGATTGGTGTGTTGAAATCAAGTTTGTTCGATCGTAGGGACTATTTGTGTCAAACTGTGAAATTATACCGATTTGTATAGTAACGAACATTCCGGAACTTGATCATAAGTTAAACATACCCTAAATAACCTTTACATAGCTTATAAATAGGCTTTGAGGGGTTCGGTATGCTAAAATAAACTTTATTGATCAATAGGGACTAAAAGCGTCAAAAAGTGCACAAGTTTGCATTTTCGCGCATATCTTACGTTCTGAATATATCCGGACATCCAAAAATTATTGTAAGCATTAAAATATTTTATTTTAGTGTTTGGCATAATAAAATTCCATTCGTCGCTTAATTTGGATTGTTTTTGCGTTCGTTACGACTTCCGTCGTAATTAAGCGAATAACGCGATCGTACGACCAAACGAACCGGCATCCGAGATATTTTTGAGCATGTTTTGAGTTCCCTACACTTTAACTTCATTTTAGAGCCGAAATGAGGTTAACGGGGCTTAAACGTGTCAAAAATGAGCCGAAATGCAAGATTCTCATGTGCAGGGACCAAATTTCAATTTCTGGAAAACATAGCCCACACGGGCAGCGTAAGATTAAGCCCTATCTTATGCGGGCCACGTACAAGTACCTAGATCAGCAAACTGTTTTCTAAAACAGCAGCTGGTATACAGGCCTTTTGGACATGGTTTTAATCATTCTATGGGCAAATTTTGATGGTTTTTAAGTGCCCCTTGTATTCTAATACCGTGTGCCCACTTGTACGGCCTAGATCGAAGCTCGTTTCCCGATAAACGATCCTTACGGTTCTAGTTTTCCTATAAATAGCTACCCCCACTTCACTCTCAACCCACATTTGATCTGATTTTGGCCCTCTAAGTTGGAGTATACACTTCATACCTGAGGGTAAATTGGATCAAAACTTGCGTGGACCCTTTGTAAGTATTCCTTCGTTTTTTTATGCGTTTTAGCTTAAAAGTCAAACTGCATTTGGCTTTCTGCATTGACCAATTTATGGTCAATGCGAAGTTCTATTGAACTTCATAACGTTAGGGTAATCACGATGGTTATAGTCCCTAGTGACTATACCTACTGATTACCACGTTATCTAGGCTTAGTGACGAGTCGTAGTTTCGGCCAAAATGCGTATTCTTGCGTATTTTGTAACCAAACTACTTTTAGGTATCAAAACCGTCTGTTTTGATACCAAACTTGTTTTCTAAATTCATTAAGCATGTTTTAACATGTTTAACTCGTCACTTTTTAGATTAGTGCTTGTGTAGAGTCGTAAGTCAAATGGACTAAACACTCGCTTAGACTTTCAAACACGACCCGTTTGGTCGATCATTAGGATCCGACCAAACATGCTTAGTTACCATAGTTGCATAGGGAATAACCTCCTGAGGTTATACCTTATGGTCAGTTAGGTTAATTAGTTGTATGATTGGTAATTTATATGCCTTTGGTAAATGACCAAAATGCCCTTTTCATACATAATTGGTAAATAAGCATATGTAACATAAACTTTTGTCACGTAACTGATTATGCAACATATTTAAACATGTATAGGCATATAATACTTGTCATAGGACTAGTTAGACATCTCGAACGCGCATTGTGCGCAAGACGCGTTAAAGTAGCGTAAGCTACCTTAATGGGTCGCTATGGGTCGAAAGCACTTAGGTTAGGTTCCAATTTAGGATGTAGGCTTTGTTAAACCATATCACATGAGTTCCAACACTCATTTGGTTTAGAAGACCTCATTCTTTCCGATCTTCCGATTTAGGTGTCTATTGTTTGACTGGTGATTCGATTACTAGTTGCTACTTGATTTCTCTGGTTTGCTTGAGTTTGTTGAAGTTCTATTGATTGAGGATACTTTGCACTTCAAGTGAGTACATAGGTCCCCTATTTTACTGTTTTAAATTGTTTTGGGGTTATTCATATGTACAAAATGATTTCAAGGTTTAAGCGATGATTTCAAAAACGATTAAGATGGTTTATACTAAACTAATAACGATTTTAATAAAGTTAACAAACTTGTTGGTTGTAGTTACATAACAAATGACATTCATTAGCATTGATCAAGCTGACCAGTATTAGGTTATGGTACCATAGGATCTGACAAATCCCGTTATCGACTGCACCCATGGTTATGTGTGGGGGTTGTGGGTAACGACTGAATCTGATGATAGTTAATTTACCCTTTGGTGGTTTGCTAACCCGAGAAGCGAGAAGCGAGATAGTCGAGTCACGAAGGTTTGAATGTTATTAGCGAGACGACCATAAATAGTTTTCACAATTAAAACAAGGTTGATTTAAACGACTTACACGAGTTAAACGATTTGGAAACAATTTAAACGAGTTAACGATTTTGAAACGATTTGAACAAGTTAAACGAATTGAATAAACGATTGGTTTTTGGTTAGTGTTTAGATAACGGGACGGGTGTAATGTGATGAAAGCATGGTGGATACGCCGCTGGTACTTCCTATATATAAGTCTTTTCATCATATTACGTACCGTGGCGTTATTTAGTTCACTTAGGTAAACGATTTTGAAACGATGTCACACAACGATGTTTTCTAAAAGATATAAACCATACGAGCTTTATTAACGAGTTTTACGAGATGCTTTACAAATTGGTTTTCTAAAAGAAATGTTTTCGGGTTAAGAATCATGGCTACGAGGTTTTATAAATTATAACCCACCTATTTTGAGTTGGTTAAATTATGTTGCAATACACTTTTCAAAACGAGGTTTGTATTTTGACTCTTGTAGTCTAATAAAGTACTGCAACATGTAAACTAGCCATGAATCCAACACTCTTATAAAACCTATGTACTCGCCAGCATTTCTTTGCTGACTTCGTTTGTTTACATATGTTTCAGGTGTTGTTGCTTGATTGATTTCTAGGATCCATGCGTCACATAGGATCTGGACGTGGCCTTAGTGACATAATAACAGTGACAGTCGATATGTAATTTTTTTATTATGTGTTAAGACAATGTTAATGTTTAATATTATCAATAAAACGAAACTCTTTTTGTATCTATGGTTGTGAAACAGTAATTCTGTTACAACACTCCCCGACGTTTACGCCACGATTTGTTGTTATACGTGGTCGGGGTGTGACAGAAGAGTTGGTATGAGAGCCAATGGTTACAGGGAATTAGGTTATTAGTAATGCTTTGACCTAGACTATAACTTCTAGGAACCTAACGCAAGTTTTCTGCGTTTAGATTTTTAAAAACAAAACCGTCACCTACCCTTAGGTGATAACCACAATGAGAACACAAATTCGAATCTGCTTCGAAAATTATTCATCCGTTCTTGGATGATTAATTACTAGGTTTTAAACCCTTCTAGTTTGACTCATTTTTGGCTTAGTGCCTTCTGAGTTTTCAAAATCTCGTCAAAGTTTGGGTTTAAATAATGTGAACACGTGCAAACTGGAAGAGTGAGTGCCTGTACTCTGAGTTTTCTGTCTAAGGCTAGAGTGTTCGTACAAATCCACATAATCGGACCAGACACTCTTACCTGGGAACTCTTGGGGTGAGTCTTCACTTATAGGCGAGCATGTCTTCGCGATACATTATTTAGGCCCATTTACTTTGATTAGTCACTGCGTGTCGTTTGTTTGTTCGAGGTAACGAACAAATGATCGCCTTCCTTGTGTTCTGTCGATGTTTTCAATACCTCTTTTGTTTTTTTTTCCAATTTTCAACCTCACTCGTTTCTCCTGTTTCCTTGTTAGACAATGCCTCCTCGACGTGAAGCACAATCTTTTACTGCTGAAGAAATCGCAGCCCTTGTCTCTCAGCAAATGGCTGCTGTGCTTCCAGGCGTTGTGACCCAAATCCACGAGTTATACAAAAACAATAATAACAACAATAATGCACCGTGTAATTTCAAGAATTTCAATTCTGCTAAGCCGCTAAAGTTTTCTGGGTCACAAGGAGCAACTGCGCTCCTGCAGTGGTTCGAGAGTATTGAGAGCACATTCAGACATGTGTGGTGTCCTAATGCGCGTAAGATTCAATTTGCATCAAGTGTGTTTGAGAAGCGGGCTCTTACGTGGTGGAACGGTATTATGCGCGATAGGGGTGCCGAAGTGGCCCTGGCACAAACATGGGAAGAGCTTCGAGCTCTCATGATGAAAGAGTTTTGTCCCCATCACGAAATTCAAGCTTTGGAACGAGAGTTTGACGATTTAAAGCAAGATGGGGGTGAACACCGTGCGTATACAGATCGTTTTGAGGAACTCAGTCTATTGTGTCCCACTATGGTTACCCCTCTGGAGAAAGCAATCGAGAGATATATTGATGGTTTACCCGATTCCATACAGGATATTGTGACCGGCGTTAATCCTACTACTGTACATCACGCGATCGAGTTGTCTGCTACCCTGACTGAGTCTCAAGTCAGGAAGGGTAAACTCACCCGCAAGGGTGATAAAAAGAAGTCGACCGATTCTGACAAGGAAAAGGGTAAGGGTAAGAAAGGTGAGTCGTCGAAGAAGTCGAGGAAGCGAAAGAAAGCGTATGCTGGTACCACACCTCATTGTGCTCGCTGCAACGGTCATCATGTTGCACAACAAGCTTGTAAGCAATGCACAACGTGTGGTAAACTTGGGCATTTGGCCAATATTTGTCGTTTGGGACAGAATCAGGTTGCCCAGTTTCAAGCTCCGGTTCAGGGGAATGCTGCGAGATTCCCACCGGGTTCATGTTTCAATTGTGGAGAGTTTGGATACTTCTGCAACAATTGTCCGAGGTTGGTGAAAGCGAATGAAAATGCAAATGCGAACCCGAATGCGAATGCGAATGTCAATGCCAATGTGAATCCCGCTCGTGGACGAGCGTATAATCTGAATGCTAACGAAGCGAGGGCTGACAACGAAGTTGCAAATGGTACGTTTCTTGTTAACAATCGACCTGCATCTATTCTTTTTGATTCTGGTGCCGATAGAAGTTTTGTTTCATTATCTTTTGAACCTTTGCTTGCGATACCTATAACTAAACTGAGGAAACCCTTATCTGTCAAAGTTGCTACTGGTAAACCTCTTGTTCTCGATTTTGTTATTGGTGATTGTCAGTTGAACCTTGATAACCATCTTTTTCCTATTGACCTCACACCGATGCAACTTAGGAGCTTCGATATTATCGTTGGAATGGATTGGTTAACCAAACACCATGCTAAGGTGGTTTGTTTCGATAAGATTGTTCGTATTCCTTTGTCTTCTGGCGATGTTCTGGAAGTCCGTGGCGAGAAACTTTCAGGTGGATTGAAGCTTATGTCGTGTACAAAAGCCCAAAGTTATTTGAGAAAAGGATATGTTGCTTTTCCGGCGCATGTCACCGAGGAGAAAGATGAGAGTAAGCGTATTCAAGATATTCCAGTTGTTCGAGATTACCCGGAGGTCTTTCCTGATGAATTGCTTGGTTTGCCTCCAGTTCGTCAAGTCGAGTTTCATATTGACCTTGTACCCAATGCCAGCCCGATTGCGAAAGCACCTTATCGTCTTGCATCGTCTGAGATGCAAGAGTTATCGAAACAGCTTCAAGAGTTATCTGATAAAGGATTCATCCGTCCGAGTGATTCACCTTGGGGAGCTCCTGTCCTCTTTGTGAAAAAGAAAGATGGATCTTTTCGAATGTGTATCGATTATCGTGAGCTTAACAAGCTTACCATCAAGAATCGATATCCCCTACCTCGAATTGATGATCTCTTCAACCAGCTGCAAGGTGCTTTATGCTTTTCCAAGATCGATCTGCGTTCTGGGTATCATCAACTTCGTGTTCTCGAAGAAGATATTCCCAAAACTGCTTTCCGCACGAGATATGGATTTAATGAATACGGTCTGTAATCCTTATTTAGATAAGTTCATCATTGTGTTCATCGACAATATTCTTATTTATTCAAAGTCTGGAGCCGAGCACGAGCAACACCTTCGCTTAACATTAGAACTCCTGAAGAAGGAACAACTTTTTTTCTAAATTCTCCAAGTGTGAATTTTGGCTTTAAGAAGTTCAATTCTTGGGTCATATACTCAACGAGCTGGATATTCATGTGGATCCATCCAAGATTGTTGCTATTAAAGACTGGAATAGACCGACGACACCTACAGAGATTCGATCTTTTCTTGGTCTTGCTGGTTATTATCGTCGATTCATTTCAAATTTCTCAAAGATTGCGGTTCCACTCATTGCTTTGACTCAGAAGAATAAGCCTATTGAGTGGGGACCCAAGCAAGAAGAAGTGTTCCAAACGCTAAAACAGAAGTTATGTAATGCTCCTGTTCTATCTCTTCCCGATGGAAACGATGATTTTGTTGTTTATTGTGATGCGTCCAACTTAGGCCTTGGTTGCGTTCTTATGCAACGAGGTAAAGTGATAGCCTATGCGTCAAGACAGCTGAAAGTTCACCAAAAGAACTACACAACTCATGATCTTGAGTTGGGAGCTGTGGTTTTCGCACTTAAAATCTGGAGACACTACTTCTATGGAACGAAGTGTGTGGTTTTCACAGACCACAGGAGTCTACAGCATATTCTTAATCAGAAGGAGTTGAACATGAGGCAACGACGTTGGGTTGAACTCTTGAGCAATTATGACTGCGAGATTCATTACCATCCTGGTAAGGCAAATGTCGTAGCCGATGCGCTTAGTCGAAAGGAACGAGTCAAGCTTCATTCTGTTCGAACTCTATCTGATATTCAAACTCGTGTCCTTCAAGCTCAACAATTTTGTGTTTCACAAAATTTGATAGGTAAGGAATTGCCACGTCAGCTTGAGCTTAAACTCGAAAGGAAGGACGATGGTTTGCTTTACTTCAAGGATCGTTTGTGGATTCCGAAACAAGACGATCTTCGCACCTTGGTAATGGATGAATCTCATAAATCTTGATATTCTATCCATCCTGGTGCTGATAAAATGTACAAGGATCTTCGTACTCAGTGCTAGTGGCCTGGTATGAAGAAGGATGTGGCCTTGTATGTATCGAAATGCCTAACTTGTCTCAAAGTCAAGGCTGAACATCAACGACCTTCTGGTTTGTTTGTACAACCAGAGATACCGGTTTGGAAGTGGGAGAACATTGCGATGGATCTCATCACTAAGTTACCGCGTACATCTAAAGGTCATGATGCTATTTGGGTTGTTATCGATCGATTAACGAAAGCAGCTCATTTTATTTCGATTCGCGAGGATCTATCTGCTGATAAACTAGCAAAGATTTATGTTGATGAGATTGTATCACGACATGGTGTTCCTTTGGATATCATTTCCGATCGTGATGATCGGTATTCATCTCATTTTTGGAAGACCATGCAATCTGCTTTGGTCAATCTGAGAGGATGATTCAAACTTGGGAGGATATGCTTAGAGCATGCGTGATAGACTTTGATGGTAATTGGGATTCTCATCTTCCAATGATCGAGTTCTCTTACAACAATAGCTATCATGCTAGTATTAATATGGCACCATTCGAAGCTCTCTACGGTCGAAAATGTTGTTCACCCGTCTGTTGGAATGAGATCGGTGAAGCTCAGCTTATTGGGCCTGAGCTCATTCTGGAAACAACAGACAAAATCAAGAAAATCCGCGATAATCTTGTGACAGCTCGAAGCCGTCAAAAGAGTTATGCGGATATGCGACGCAAGCCCTTGGAATTTAAAGTCGGAGACTGTGTCCTACTCAAGGTTTCACCTTGGAAGGGAGTGGTGAGATTTGGAAAGAAAGGAAAACTTGCACCTCGATATGTGGGACCATTTAAGATTGTGGAAATAATTGGGAAGGTTGCCTATCGATTAGAGCTACCTCCAGAGCTTGGGAATATTTATCCGACTTTTCACGTGTCCAATTTGCGAAAGTGTTTAGCTGACGCTGATATTCACATTCCTCTCGACGAAATCCAAATCGATGAAACGATGCACTTTGTCGACAAACCCGTGGAGATCGTGGACCGTGCTTTCAAACAGTTGAAGAACAAATGGATTCGATTGGTAAACGTTCGCTGGGAATCCAAACGTGGCCCAGAGTTTACATGGGAACGTGAGGACCAAATGAAGGCTAAATATCCGCATTTGTTTTCACAAGCTTCCTCTAGTTAAAATTTCGGGACGAAATTTCCTAAAGTAGGGGAGACTGTGACAACTATGTTCTGAAATAGATGTACAATGTAAAACAATGATGATTATTAATAAAACAATGTGCTTTGGTGTTATTATATGTGCTTTGGTGTTATTATATGTGTTTTGGTGTTATTATGTGTGTATTTATGTTTGAGGATTTTTTTCAATTTGATTTAACTCCGATTTCAAGCTTTAAATCGCTTTCTGGAAGGTTATACGCAAACTGGTGCGTAAACACAGTTAGTTTAACGCGACAAATGTGACAACTCGAACTTTCGACTTTCACTTTCGCATTAAATGCACGTTGACTTTGACTTTTGTATTTAATGTGCGTTGACTTTGACTGTGTAGTCATTTGACTTGTTAACTTGTAACTGTATACGTGGTACTATAACGAAATGTATTGTGTTTGCTTGTTTATGTGTTGGAAATTTAAGTTGCATAAGTTGTTTATAAATTGAATCACTCGACGAAACAGAAGTTGATTCGCCAAATAACACACCGACGAAACAGAAGTTTGTTTCGTCAACTTCAGTTTCGACGAAATAGATTTGATTCGCCAGCCCAATCTCGCCGAAAGCCCAGTAAGGGCCCATTATGCTACGTAATATTATGCCGGACTCTCTATTCATTCGTCACTTTAGCAAACAGAAAACCCTAAAACTCTCTAGCCTTGTGTGCGACGGCAACCATCTCCTCTTTCGAAGCCGGACCCTTATTGTTTGATCACCCTTTGTTCGGTTAGTAAATTGCATGCTTGGTTTGATTACGATTCTGTATATATATTGTGTATAATGTCTTTGATCTTATTATGCATGATGTAATCGGATATGTAACTTATGCGAAACCTAGTAATCGACTAAGGATTTTAATACAGCTCTTGTGTACTAGAGATTCATGTGATCAGGTGTTTAACCCTTGAATGTTGTTATGATGATCTGAGTTTGGATGCACGATTGTAAACTGATAGAGTTCGGTGATAGGGGTATTATGTAATCCGGTTGTTATATGTTTAAACTAGGGTTTCTGCTAGACATTGGCTCTATGATGATTGTGTTATGATATTTCTGTGTGCACATTGATTTCCATATGATTTCTGATGATTGATGGCGGCTGTTCCAATGATTAGGGTTTTCTGTGATGAAATTGTAACTGATGTACATTTCTGACGTAACTGATATTGACGTAACTGTCTGGTCCACGAAACAGAACTCATGACGAAACAGGATTTAGTTTCGCCAAGAGCTATTGACGAAACAAGACTTTGGTTTCGTCAAAGGGTCCAACGACGAAACAGATAGTGTTTCGCCAAAACATGTTTCGCCAAAATATGATTCGCCAATTTTGTGTTTCGCCGAATTGGATAACTTGCACAGTAACCTAGTTAGACTTTGTTAGACGTTAACTGTATTAACTAACTGCTGTTTAAGTGATGTACATGACTTATGTGATAACGGATACGTGCTAGTACTTCTGTGGTTATGCCTATATGTGATCAACTTGGATATAAACTGATTATGCATACGTGCGTATTTAGGACGTGATTGATTAACTGTGAGCACATACTTAGCATACCGAGCAAACCCAAGGTGAGTTCACACAGCCAAGGCATGGGGTTCCCGGGTGGGAAATGGGATTGGATGGCTTATTGTATATCCTCAGATGGTAGAACCTAACGATAAGATACGGCTAGACTAGTAACACTTATTGAACTGATCTTCGCACACCTGCCAAGGGTTGGCCGCGATATTATGACTGACTTCGCACACCTGCCATAGGAAGGCCGCGAACTAAATGTACTAATCTTCGCACACCTGCCTGGGAGGCCGCGATACAAATAAACCTAGTCTAGAATACTTGGGAAAAACATCCCCTAATATCTTCGCATACCTGCCTGGGAGGCCGCGATGGAAACTAATACGATACATGACATAACGAACGAACATACTACTACTCACACTATACTATTACTAAACTATTAACTGTGAACTCGCTCAACTAGTTGTTGACTCTCTGCTGCATGCCTTGCAGGACCTTAGGTACTTTTGGAGCTTGCACTAGGAAGGAGCAAGTCGTTGTGGAACATGGATCATGGATGCCATGTTAAAATGTTTAAACAATCAAACTTAACATTGCTTTGGGTTTACATTTACATACTTTGGATTTTCATTATTACGCTTCCGCTATTGATACTATGTTTGGTTTAGAACATTAATTGTATTGAATTGGGCTTTACGAACTATCTTATTTATATTATGCTATGTTCAATATGATTGATGGCTTGATCCTGGTCATGTCACGCCTCCAAGCGGTGGTACTCTGCGTGTGGATTTTGGGGGTGTGACAGATTGGTATCAGAGCCATTGGTTATAGAGAACTTGGTTTTAATATGGGAAAAACGTTTTTATTAAAACCAGACTATAACCAGAACAGTGCTCTCAACGATCCACAACGACACTTCGCTCCACGTGCAAGACTCAACCTCCTAGGTAATAAGGTTAATATTTATTGCCTACTTGCTATAACTATATAGAACTTTGCTCGTAGTATGCTTAGATTACATTGCCTATTATACGTCATTACATGAGAATACCTATGTGCTTACACTCTTCTGTCATCGCACTACTCGCGAACCTTTCTCACTTATGCTACTTTTACTATGAAGATCATGTCTGGACGTGTGAACATGACTCAAGCCCAGTTGACGGCTCTTATCAACGAACAAGTAGCTGCGGCACTTGCAGCTGCACAAGCAGGTAGTATACCCTGCGGATGGGATACACATTAGGATCTTTGAATCCTACATTCCTAAACCAACCTTTGTATTTAACATTGTCCTATTCTATGCACAATAGGTCAAAACGCTCCACATCCAGTCTGCACATTAAAGAACTTCATGGACTGTCGTCGAAGCACGTTCAGTGGCACGGAAGGAGCAGTGGGACTACTCCATTGGTTTGAGAAGCTCGAGTCGGTATTTGAGATGTGTGAATGCCCTGAGGCTCGCAGGGTCAAGTACGCCACTGGCACGTTGGAAGGGATTGCGCTAACCTGGTGGAACGCGCAAGTTCAGATCCTAGGGTTGGCAGCTGCTAACGCCACACCCTGGGAAGATTTCAAAGAACTGATCAAACGAGAATACTGCACGCGAGATGACATCCACAAGTTGGAGGTGGAGCTGGATCATCTGAAAATGACGGGGTCAGAAATCGAAGCTTATACGAAACGATCAAACGAACTGGCCATCTTGTGTCCAACGATGGTGGACCCTCCAGTTAAGCGCATTGAGTTGTATCTCAAGGGGCTTGCGCCAGAGAATCAGAGCCACGTGACGTCGGCTAACCTCAACAACATCCAAGACATTCAGCGTCTTGCTCATCGACTCACCGATCAGGCAGTGGAACAGAACAAGCTGCCAAAACGCATCAGTGCTACCACTACTGCTGTCACTAATTCTGCTACTCCCAGTGACAACAAGAGAAAATGGGAGGGGGATTCCAGCAAGGGATCAGTTTCTGTTCAGTCTCAAGCACTGCAGCGCAAGACAAATGACTACCAGAGTCCGATTCAGCAATCATCAGGCAGTCAGGGACAGGGTGGATATCGGGGAATTCACCCATGGTGTAGTAGGTGCAACAAACACCACAGTAGAAGATGTCGCAGGGAACGTTGTCAAAGATGCCTCAAGATGGGTCATGAGGCTAAGGATTGTAGAAGCTCATGGCCAGTAAATCAGAACCAACAACTCCCACCGCCAGCTCCACAGAACCAGCAGCAGCAGCCACAGCTTGGAAACCGGGGATGTTTCCAGTGTGGGGCTGAAGGCCACTTCAAACGTGATTGCCCTCAATTGAACCAGAACCAGAATCGCAACAACAACAATAACCAGGGCAACGGGAACAACAACAACGGGGGAAACAACAACAACAATGGCAACGAAGCTCGGGGTCGTGCTTTTGTGCTGGGTCGGGGCGACGCAATGAATGATCCCAATGTGGTTATGGGTAAGTTTCTTCTCGACGATATTTATGTTACTGTCTTATTTGATTCGGGTGCTGATACAAGTTATATGTCCTTGAAAATGAGTAAATTGTTAAAACGTACACCAACACCCCTAAACACCAAACATGTCGTAGAGTTAGCAAATGGTAAAAGTGTAGAAGCCGCACATGTAATCAAGGGTTGTAGCATCGTTTTAGCTGGTCAGACCTTCACGATTGATCTTATACCCATAGTTTTGGGTAGTTTCGACGTCGTCATCGGTATGGATTGGTTATCCCAACATCACGCAGAGATTTTATGCAAGGAAAAGATCATTCGTATTCCTCGCCCTAGTCAAGAACCTCTCGAAGTTCAAGGCGACAAGAGTGGTGCTGTGGTTGGCATCATCTCTTTCTTAAAGGCGCAGAAATGCTTACGAAAGGGTCACACCGCTATTCTGGCACTTTTCACTGATGCATCAACAAAGGAAAAGAAGCTGGAGGATATTCCAGTTGTACGTGACTTTCCTCAGGTGCTTCCTGAAGATTTACCCGGTTTACCACCTCACCGCCAAGTCGAATTCCAGATTGAGTTAGCTCCTGGAGCAGCACCAATAGCCCGCGCACCGTATCGTTTAGCTCCAACCGAACTGGAAGAACTGTCGAAGCAACTACAAGAGCTCTTGGAAAAGGGCTTTATTCGTCCAAGATCATCGCCTTGGGGAGCTCCAGTACTTTTCGTGAAAAAGAAGGATGGCACTTTCAGGATGTGCATCGACTACCGTGAACTGAACAAGGTGACGGTGAAGAACCGTTATCCTCTTCCGTGTATAGACGACTTATTCGACCAGTTGCAGGGGTCGAGTTACTACTCCAAGATAGACTTGAGGTCAGGGTATCATCAGCTGAGAGTCCGGGATGAGGACGTCTCCAAAACCGCATTCAGAACTCGCTACGGTCACTACGAGTTTCTTGTCATGCCATTTGGGTTAACGAATGCGCCTGCCGTATTCATGGATTTGATGAACAGGGTGTGCAAGTCGTACTTAGACAAGTTTGTGATTGTCTTCATCGACGACAATCTGATTTACTCAAAGAGCCAAGAGGAGCACGAACAGCACCTACGATTGATTTTGGAACTTCTTCGAAAGGGGCAATTGTACGCCAAGTTTTCTAAATGCGACTTCTGGCTTCGTGAAGTCCACTTCTTAGGTCATGTGGTGAACAGGGATGGGATTCATGTCGATCCATCCAAGGTAGATTCGATCAGGAACTGGCCTGCACCGCGTACACCCACGGAAATACGCCAATTCTTGGGTTTGGCGAGGTATTACAGACGATTCATCAAAGACTTCTCCAAGATTGCACAACCGCTTACAATGCTGACACAGAAGGGTATTACCTACCGTTGGGGAGATTCTCAGGCAACCGCTTTTCAGTACTTAAAGGATAGGCTTTGCAGCGCACCTATTCTCTCATTACCAGAGGGCACGGACGACTTCGTGGTTTATTGTGACGCGTCGATACAGGGTCTTGGGTGTGTATTGATGCAATGGGATAAAGTTATTGCCTACGCTTCTCGTCAACTCAAGGTTCATGAACGGAACTACACGACGCACGATTTAGAGCTGGGAGCTGTTGTTTTCGCGCTTAAGATATGGCGACACTACCTGTACGGTACCAAGTGCACAATTTACACCGATCACAGGAGTCTCGAGCATGTTCATAAGCAGAAGGATTTGAACATGTGTCAACGACGATGGGTCGAGTTACTCAACGATTACGAATGCGCCATCAAGTATCATCCAGGCAAGGCCAATGTTGTGGCTGACGCTCTCAGTCGGAAAGACACTCTACCTAGGCGTGTACGAGCTTTGCAGCTCACTATTCAGTCTGATCTCCCTGCACAGATACGAGATGCTCAGGTGGAAGCATTGAAACCCGAGAACGTCAAGGCTGAAGCCTTACGCGGCTCAAGGCAACGAATGGAACAAAAGGAAGACGGCGCCTACTATGTAACGGGGCATATTTGGGTCCCACTTTATGGCGGTTTACGAGAGCTTGTGATGGACGAAGCACACAAGTCTCGCTACTCGGTACATCCAGGGTCGGATAAAATGTACCACGATCTCAAAACGACATACTAGTGGCCTGGCATGAAAGGCCACATCGCGACTTACGTCGGCAAGTGTTTGACATGTGCAAAAGTCAAATTGGAATATCAGAAACCAGCGGGCCTACTTCAGCAACCCAAGATACCGCAATGGAAATGGGAAGAAATTTCCATGGATTTTGTTACAGGCCTACCCAGATCCCAGCGTGGGAATGATACCATATGGGTGATCGTGGATCGACTCACCAAGTCTGCACACTTCCTGGCTATAAAGGAAACGGATAAGTTCTCCACTCTCGCAGACGTTTATCTTAAAGAAGTTGTTTCGAGGCACGGGGTGCCCACCTCCATCATTTCGGATCGGGATGCACGATTCACGTCAGAGCTATGGCAAGCGATGCATAAATCTTTTGGCTCACGATTAGACATGAGCACAGCATATCATCCTCAGACGGATGGGCAGTCAGAGCGAACGATCCAGACTCTTGAAGACATGCTTCGGGCATGTGTTATTGATTTCGGCAACGGCTGGGAAAAACATCTCCCTTTGGTGGAGTTCTCATACAATAACAGCTATCACACCAGCATACAAGCCGCTCCATTCGAGGCATTGTACGGGCGTAAATGCCGGTCACCTCTCTGTTGGGCAGAGGTGGGGGATAGTCAGATCACGGGTCCAGAGATTGTAGTGGACGCCACGGAGAAGATTGCACAGATACGACAACGCATGGAGGCAGCACGCGGCCGTCAGAAAGCCAACGCGGATAAGCGTAGGAAGCCATTGGAATTTCAGGTCGGGGACCGGGTTTTACTTAAAGTCTCACCCTGGAAGGGTGTGGTACGTTTTGGCAAGCGGGGCAAACTAAATCCGCGGTACATCGGACCGTTCGAAATCATTGAGAAAATAGGCAAGGTGGCCTACAAGCTAAACCTACCAGCTGAACTCGGTGCAGTCTTTCACGTGTCGAATCTGAAGAAGTGCCTGTCAGATGAGACCCTCATAGTTCCTTTTAAGGAACTCACTATCGACGAGCGGTTGCAGTTCGTCGAGGAGCCAGTTGAAATCACGGACCGGGATGTTAAGGTCCTCAAAAACAAGAGAATCCCTCTTGTTCGAGTTCGTTGGAACTCCCGTCGTGGCCCAGAGTACCCCAAGAAAACCAGTGAACGATGCAACCTATCTAGCTTCCTCAGTGGGTACGTACTAAATTTCGGGACGAAATTTCTTTTAAGTTGGGGATAATGTGACAACTCGAACTTTCGACTTTCACTTTCGCATTAAATGCACGTTGACTTTGACTTTTGTATTTAATGTGCGTTAACTTTGACTGTGTAGTCATTTGACTTGTTAACTTGTAACTGTATACGTGGTACTATAACGAAATGTATTGTGTTTGCTTGTTTATGTGTTGGAAATTTAAGTTGCATAAGTTGTTTAGAAATTGAATCACTCGACGAAACAGAAGTTGATTCGCCAAATAACACACCGATGAAACAGAAGTTTGTTTCGTCAACTTCAGTTTCGACGAAATAGATTTGATTCGCCAGCCCAATCTCGCCGAAAGCCCAGTAAGGGCCCATTATGCTACGTAATATTATGCCAGACTCTCTGTTCATTCGTCACTTTAGCAAACAGAAAACCCTAAAATTCTCTAGCCTTGTGTGTGACGGCAACCATCTCCTCTTTCGAAGTCGGACCCTTATTGTTTGATCACCCTTTGTTCGGTTAGTAAATTGCATGCTTGGTTTGATTACGATTCTGTATATATATTATGTATGATGTCTTTGATCTTATTATGCATGATGTAATCGGATATGTAACTTATGCGAAACCTAGTAATCGACTAAGGGTTTTAATACATCGGTTGTGTACTAGAGATTCATGTGATCAGGTGTTTAACCCTTGAATGTTGTTATGATGATCTGAGTTTGGATGCACGATAGTAAACTGATAGAGTTCGGTGATAGGGGTATTATGTAATCCGGTTGTTATATGTTTAAACTAGGGTTTCTGCTAGACATTGGCTCTATGATGATTGTGTTATCATATTTCTGTGTGCACATTGATTTCCATATGATTTCTGATGATTGATGGCGGCTGTTCCAATGATTAGGGTTTTCTGTGATGAAATTGTAACTGATGTACATTTCTGACGTAACTGATATTGACGTAACTGTCTGGTCCACGAAACAGAACTCATGACGAAACAGGATTTAGTTTCGCCAAGAGCTATTGACGAAATAGGACTTTGGTTTCGTCAAAGGGTCCAACGACGAAACAGATAGTGTTTCGCCAAAATATGTTTCGCCAAAATATGATTCGCCAATTTTGTGTTTCGCGGAATTGGATAACTTGCACAGTAACCTAGTTAGACTTTGTTAGAAGTTAACTGTATTAACTAACTGTTGTTTAAGTGATGTACATGACTTATGTGATAACGGATACGTGCTAGTACTTCTGTGGTTATGCCTATATGTGATCAACTTGGATATAAACTGATTATGCATACGTGCGTATTTAGGACGTGATTGATTAACTGTGAGCACATACTTAGCATACCGAGCAAACCCAAGGTGAGTTCACACAGCCAAGGCATGGGGTTCCCGGGTGGGAATGGGATTGGATGGCTTATTGTATATCCTCAGATGGTAGAACCTAACGATAAGATACGGCTAGACTAGTAACACTTATTGAATTGATCTTCGCACACCTGCCAAGGGTTGGCCGCGATATTATGACTGACTTCGCACACCTGCCATAGGAAGGCCGCGAACTAAATGTAGTAATCTTTGCACACCTGCCTGGGAGGCCGCGATACAAATAAACCTAGTCTAGAATACTTGGGAAAAACATCCCCTAATATCTTCGCATACCTGCCTGGGAGGCCGCGATGGAAACTAATACGATACATGACATAACGAACGAACATACTACTACTCACACTATACTATTACTGAACTATTAACTGGGAACTCGCTCAACTAGTTGTTGACTCTCTGCTGCATGCCTTGCAGGACCTTAGGTACTTTTGGAGCTTGCACTAGGAAGGAGCAAGTCGTTGTGGAACATGGATCATGGATGCCATGTTAAAATGTTTAAACAATCAAACTTAACATTGCTTTGGGTTTACATTTACATACTTTGGATTTTCATTATTACGCTTCCGCTATTGATACTATGTTTGGTTTAGAACATTAATTGTATTGAATTGGGATTTACGAACTATCTTATTTATATTATGCTATGTTCAATATGATTGATGGCTTGATCCTGGTCATGTCACGCCTCCAAGCGGTGGTACTCCGTGTGTGGATTTTGGGGGTGTGACAACAAACACTCCGGAATAGTGAATTAGGCTTAACATACCTTAAATAACCTCCACATAAATTAGAAATAAGTTTTGGATGGATTGGTGTGTTGAAATCAAGTTTGTTCGATCGCATGGACTATTTGTGTCAAACTGCGAAACTATACCGATTTGTATAGTAACGAACATTCCAGAACTTTATCATAAGTTAAACATACCCTAAATAACCTTTACATAGCATAGAAATAGGCTTTGAGGGGTTCGGTATGCTAAAATATACTTTATTGATCAATAGGGACTAAAAGCGTCAAAAAGTGCACAAGTTTGCATTTTCGCGCATATCTTACATTCTGAATATATCCGGACATCCAAAAATTTATGTAAGCATTAAAATATTTTATTTTAATGTTTGGCATAATAAAATTCCATTCGTCGCTTAATTTGGATCGTTTTTGCGTTCGTTACGACTTCCGTCGTAATTAAGCGAATAACACGATCGTACGAGCAAACGAACCGACATTCGAGATATTTTTGAGCATGTTTTGAGTTCCCTATACTTTAACTTCATTTTAGAGCCTTGAAATGAGGTAAACGGAGCTTAAACGTGTCAAAAATGAGCCTAAATGCAAGATCCTCAAGTGAAGGGACCAAATTTCAATTTCTGGAAACATAGCCCACACGGGCCCCGTAAGATTAAGCCCTATCTTACATGGGCCGCGTACAAGTACCCAGATCAGCAAACTGTTTTCTAAAACATCAGCTGGTATACAGGCCTTTTGGACATGGTTTTAATCATTCTATGGGCAAATTTTAATGGTTTTTAAGTGCCCCTTGTATTCTAATACCGTGTGCCCATTTGTACGGCCTAGATCGAAGCTCGTTTCCCGATAAACGATCCTAACGGTTCTAGTTTTCCTATAAATTGCTACCCCCACTTCACTCCCAACGCACATTTGATCTGATTTAGGCCCTCTAAGTTGGAGTATACACTTCATACCTAAGGGTAAATTGGATCAAAACTTGTGTGGACCCTTCGTAAGTATTCCTTCGTTCTTTTTATGCGTTTTAGCTTAAAAGTCTGCGTTTGATTTTCTACATTGACCAGTTTATGGTCAATGCGAAGTTCGTTTGAACTTCATAACAAGAGCGTAATCACGATGGTTATAGTCCGTAGTGACTATACCTACTGATTACCACGTTATCTAGGCTTAGTGACGAGTCGTAGTTTTGGCCAAAATGCATATTCTCGCGTATTTTGTAACCAAACTACTTTTAGGTATCAAAACCGTTTGTTTTGATACCAAACTTGTTTTCTAAATTCATTAAACATGTTTTAACTGATTATGCAACAAATTTAAACATGTATAGGCATATAATACTTGTCATAGGACTAGTTAGACGTCTCGAACGCGCAATGCGCGCACGACGCGTTAAAGTAGCGTAAGCTACCTTAACGGGTCTCTATGGGCCGAAAGCACTTAGGTTAGGTTCCAATTTAGGATGTAGGCTTTGTTAAACCATATCACATGAGTTCCAACACTCATTTGGTTTACAAGACCTCATTATGTCCGATCTTCCGATTTAGGCGTCTATTGTTTGACTAGTGATTCGATTACTAGGTGCTACTTGGTTTCTCAAGTTTGCTTGAGTTTGTTGAAGTTCTATTGATTGAGGATACTTTGCACTTCAAGTGAGTACATAGTTCCCCTATTCTACTGTTTTCAATTGTTTTGGGGTGATTCATATGTACAAAATGATTTCACGGTTTAAATGATGATTTCAAAAACGATTAAGATGGTTTATACTAAACTAAAAACGATTTCAATAAAGTGAACAGACTTGTTGGTTGTAGTTACATAACAAATGACATTCATTAGCATTGATCAAGCCGACCAGTATTAGGTTATGGAACCATAGGATCTGACAAATCCTGTTATCGACTGCACCCATGGTTATGTATGGGGGTTGTGGGTAACTACTGAATCTGATGATAGTTAATTTACCCTTTGGTGGTTTGTTAACGCGAGAAGCGAGAAGCGAGATAGTCGAGTCACGAAGGTTTGAATGTTATTAGTGAGACGACCATAAATAGTTTTCACAATTAAAACGAGGATGATTTAAACGACTTACACGAGTTAAATGATTTGGAAACGATTTAAACGAGTTAACGATTTTGAAACGATTTGAACAAGTTAAACGAATTGAATAAACGATTGGTTTTTGGTTAGTGTTTAGATAACGGGACGGGTGTAATGTGATGAAAGCATGGTGGATATGCCGCTGGTACTTTCTATATATAAGTGTTTTCATTATATTACATACCGTGGCGTTATTTAGTTCACTTGGGTAAACGATTTTGAAACGATGTCACACAACGATGTTTTCTAAAAGATATAAACCATACGAGTTTTATTAACGAGTTTTACGAGATGCTTTACAAATTGGTTTTCTAAAACAAATGTTTTTGGGTTAAGAATCATGGTTACGAGGTTTTATAAATTATAACCCACCTGTTTTGAGTTGGTTAAATTATGTTGCAATACACTTTTCAAAACGAGGTTTGTATTTTGACTCTTGTAGTCTAATAAAGTACTGCAACATGTAAACTAGCCATGAATCCAACACTCTTATAAAACCTATGTACTCGCCAGCATTTCTTTGCTGACTTTGTTTTTTTACATATGTTTCAGGTGTTGTTGCTTGATTGGTTTCTAGGATGCATGCGTTACATAGGATCTGGACGAGGCCTTAGTGAAATAATAACAGTGATAGTAGATATGTAATTTGTTTATTATGTGTTAAGACAATGTTAATGTTTATTATTATCAATAAAACGAAAGTCTTTTTGTATCCATGGTTGTGAAACAATAATTCTGTTACAACACTCCCCGACGTTTCCGCCACGATTTGTTGTCTTACGTGGTCAGGGTGTGACACTTTCCTCCTCCTTTGGAACTCGTCGGCAGCCCTTGGCTGAAGATATCATCATCGTCGATCTCTTGGTTAGTACATGTATATTGCTTTGTTTTGATTATCGTGCTCATCTAGGTATTATTTATGTACAACTTGACATGAGTATGGTATGATCAAAACGCATGTGTTATCATCATCTTGGCCGTTATATATGTGAATCGAATTATTAGTTCTTGGATAATTATGTGTGCTTGATATTGACATGTGCATGTAACAAATATATGATTCATAATAAATTTGATGTAACAGTAGTTTAACGGTCCAATAGAATTGAAGTTAAATGGTTGATAAAGTTTGATAACTTTGAATAAAAAATGGCGGCCCATATGTTGTAGACTTGATCTAACCAAACAAAGTGGAAATCCCAATAATGTTGCTATTAACTTAGAAAATATGTAAGCCTTACATGTGTGTACGATTGAAGGATGGTTGCGTGTGAACATATGTAAGCCATGCATGACATGGGTAGATGGTTGATCTGACATGGAAATTAATTATGGTGTTGACTTGTGATAAATGAATGAGTTGAGAACTAGAGTCCATGAAAGCTAAGGAAATAGACTGCTTTGTCCTGTTGTGGAATGTTAGTAATCAAGATTGATATTACAAAATTAGGTTATACTCGAGTGGGCTGCTTGGTGAAGTCAGGCCGCATAGTATGTTGGGTCATGCAATACATCTGGGCCGCCCCCTCTTCTATTATGCACAGTGTAAATGGGCCGAGTGATAGGGTTGCACAACCACTCCAATCTGTGTAGTTAACTTTGCATAGTGGGCCGGAGATCTGTTATAAATTGGGCCGACTGGCCATATGTGTGTGTATATGCAATATGTTAAACTGAGAATCCATTTATGTTGGTGCACATTTTATTATGTGGTTAGGCTGTACGTATTGACTAGGCCGCGAGATGGCTATACATCGGACTACGAATAAAATAGGGGTGGCATGTTTTGTAGATGACATATATGTGATTAGTAAATTTGTGTAGCATACTAAATATTATGAGACTTCATGATGGCAAGGGGCCTTTACATTCCATGAACAATTGTTATTACATGCATGAAACTAAGTGGGTGCTATTTGTGTGATATATGTGTATATACAAGGAATACTTGGTTTAAGGGTTTATGAAACTAATTGTTATTGGTAACTACGATAGGGTTTGGTAGACCAACTTGGAATACGTAATTTAATCTACCGAGCAAATCAAAGGTGAGTTCATTTCTCTTGAGCATGCATCCCGGTGGTTGGGACAGTCATTGGGTATCCTTGAGAGGGATAGGTTTTTGGGTAAATCATCTGGGTATTCCTGAGAGGAATACGTCTTGTGGGTAAAATCGGGAATGTTGGATAATATACTCATCCTATCACCATTAAAGTCCCTCCTTGTTGTTTGTTACCTGAGAGGTAACAGGGTATTAGTTTGTAGCGCTACTTTGGTTTGGCACCCTCACCCCGTACCTGAGAGGACGGGTGTGAACTAATGACCTAGTCATGACCAATGCTTTGATAGGAGCATTGGAGAAAGGGAAAAATAATCTGGAGCCATCTTGTATTCGGGGTATTATGAACATTATATTCAATGAAATGAACTAAACACTTGGTAACTAACGTTTTCACAAACTATGAACTCGCCAGCTTTGTCTGATACACTTGTTGCATGCTCGCAGGTCGTTAGATGTCTTGGATTGGAACTTGCTGTCTGGAGTAGCTGGAGTGGTCATGGGTCGAACTGGATGGAGACATGTGATGGAATTATTGATATTATACGTTGGTTTTGAAACCCTTAAACTCTGATTTTCTATTTGCTTCCGCTGAACATGTTGAGTTTTATTAAACATATTGTTGGTACTTTTCATTAATAATTGACTATTTCATTTAGAAACTTGTTATGGGTTCAACATGATTAGTGGCTCGTTATTGGTACGTCACACGCCTAGCGGGGTATTTGTTAGGATCTGGGGCCATCATGATTGTGTTTGTTTGCATAAAACGAATAATAAGTGCAGCGGAAATGAATAGCAAACTTTGTAAACATAATCAAAGGAAAGTATAGATTGATAAATAATTGCTTTTCATTGAGTCAAAAGATTTACATAAAAGCAAAAGATTACAATGCAAGCTTACAATCTAAACCCCCCCTCAGCCTGATACACCAGAGTTGGTTGCACAAGATGAAAGGATTGAATTGAGGAGGCGAACTCACTCAAAACGAATCAAGTATAACAGTACAGAATACTGTCATATTTATAGGCAAACCAAACTACTGATGAGCTTCAGCTGACGTCACCATGATAGTGACATCTAACGACCTAACAAACTATAAACACTGTTCTATACAAACTACTGACATGTAACATCTGATAAGTAGTAAAAAGCAAAACTAAAGAAAACTACTGCTTCACGTTCCACTGTTGTAGCCTGAGCACAGATGTTGAATCTTCAGTGCATTCTTCAAAGGTGATCAGTCTTTGAGAGAGCAGTGCTTGAGTCTTCAGCAGTACTTAGGAAACATCAGTAGATAGAGCATCAGTGTTTGTCTTCAGCAGTCGTTGGATAATCATCAGAGTTTGGTTTATCAGTTGTTGTAGTTGAGCAGCACTTAAGATCCATCAGCTGTTAGATAACCACTGTCAAGGGGAGAGTTTAGAGTAAACTTCTGCTTATTGTGAATCCATTTTTGTGATCAGGTTTTGGCTTTTCATTATCTATTCCTCTGATAGGGTTCAATCCCAACAATCTCCCCCTGGAACAGATAATGCCAAAACCTGTCTTTATTCAGGATCTTTATTCTTCATCAGAAGTTCCTTTGCTTTTCTTTTAAATTCTTCTTCAAATTCTTTGGAACTTGTATCATCCTCATCCCTGCACAGTGAGAGCTCAAGGAGATCTTGTAGATCTTCAACACTTAGGCCTAGTGCTTGATTCCTTGATATATGTCTCACTTCTCCATTGGTTCTGATCAGAGGCAATACATGGGTCTTTTGATCAGAGAGCCACTTTAGTATTTTAAAACCAAATGGGTTTCTTGGGAGAGGTTTATTTACTGATGAACTTGAAATGATTGGCCTGGAAAAGAAGTGCAGAGCAGTATCATGAGCTTCAGACACTCGTATGAATGCTTGTTCAATAATCTTATTGGCTGCAGCTATGTCTGCTTCAACTTCTTTGTTGATCAGCTCACTATTTGTGACACTTGCTGATGACTTTTGGCTTACTACTTTGACCTTTTTGGCAAGGGCTTGTAGTGTTGCCAATCTTTCTTTATCTGAAGCTATTTTCTTCGTAGCTTCTTCTATCTGTTCAGCTTCTTTGTTCTTTTCTACTCCAGCAGATAGCATTTCTTTCTTTTCTTTTCTCAATTTTGTGACAAACTATTCTGCTGTGCTGATCTGTGTTTCAAAAATTTTGACTTGCTCCTGCAGCTTTTTGTAGTCAGACTTTTTGGGAGGGTTAGAGGCTTTCAACCTCTGCTTCTCAAGCCTTTCATAAGCTTCATCAATTTGCTGCTTTGACCATTTTGCTATGGCCTCCGCAGTATCCACCTTTCCATCCACCAACTCCTGCTTCTTTCTTTTATGCTCGGATATAAGATCAGCTATGAATTTGTTGTATTTATTCCAATTTGGAGCTGTTTTTTTCTTCCGTGGATCAAGTTTAATCTTTTCAATTCTGTTAGCTTCAAGCTTCAATGCAATGATTGGCCAGTCTTTGAACTCTGTTTCTTCAGCAGAATAGAACTTTTCTTTCATTATGTATGCAAGATATTCCTTTCTTAATTCATTTCGTTGTTCTGCTTCAGGAAATAAACTTGACACCTCTTTGTTCAATTCACTTGCATATTCTGCTATTTGTTTGACCTTGTTGAGCAGGAATTCCCTTCTTTCCAGAATGGCTTCATCACCTTGATCCTTGCATTCAACTTTAGCTCTTATCCTTGCTTGTCTTGTTTTTGTTTCAAGATATTCATTCATGTTTTCTGGAATTATGAAACCTATGAGAGAAGGAAATTTCCTTCACTTGCATATTCTGCTATTTGTTTGACCTTGTTGAGCAGGAATTCCCTTCTTTCCAGAATGGCTTCATCGCCTTGATCCTTGCATTCAACTTTGGCTCTTATCCTTGCTTGTCTTGTTTTTGTTTCAAGATATTCATTCATGTTTTCTGGAATTATGAAACCTATGAGAGAAGGAAATTTCCTTTTTATAAGATTATCTATAGTGTAAAACTGCTTCATCTCATTTTTTCACAGCTTCTAATTCCAATGGATACTTAGCCGCAACAGGATCATACTTTTCATCAGCAGCCTGTGCTGTTTCTCTTTTTCTTTTGAGAAGCTTTGTAGGTTGTGGTGTTGGAGTGATGAGACCAGTGGTGGATTTTTGACCAACAGTAGTTGAAACAACTGGTGTTTCATCCACTGTTGTCATTACAACTGCTGATATGTCAGTAGATGTCTTCTGATTTTAAGCAGGGGATGGTGGTGATGGTGGTGGTGAATCATCATCAGGAATGAAAACCCTTCTCCTTTTTAATGTAGGAGAGGCTGATGATGTTTTGGGTGGATCAGTGGTTTGAGATTTGATTGCAGTGGTTTGTGATTGTGATTCTGTTGTCATTACAGCAGATGTTGTAACATCTGCTGTCTTCTGCTTTATGGCAGGAGGCAGTGGTGGTATGATTTTAGATGATGATGGTTTGGTGGTTATTGGTTTTGATGAAGGTTTTTGTGCTGTGGACACAGGTGGTGGTGGTGGAACAGTAGTTGTGGTGGTGTGTGTTGATGGTGTGTGTGTTGATGATATGGCAGTTGTTTGGCTACAGACAGTAGTTTTTGTAACTGCTGCTGTATCAGCTGTTTGAGTTGAAGTTTTTGTGGTTTTGGGTTTCTCTGGTTCAATGTACAACCCATCTTCTATACCTTTCTTTTTCAGCTTGATTTTCTCCCCCTTTTTGGCATTATCTGCCAAGGGTGTATCCATGAAGAGAATGGCAGATGGAACTTTCTCACTCTGAGCAGTCTTTTGTATGCTAGCTTTTATATCCTTGATGTCTGCTTGAGTGTCTTTGAACCGAGATTCCACCATGTTGGTCAGCATTTGTACTTGATTAGCATGCTTTTTAGCAGCCATTTGTTGCTGTTGTTCAAGCATGGGCTGGAAGATATTCCAAAGCTCATTTGCAGCAAATGCTTGTGGAGCAGGTGCTTGAGCAGGAGGAGCAGATGATTGGGCTTTTTGAGCTTCTAACAGCTGCTGCACCATATCTTTTATCTCTGCAACTGAAGATTCCAGATTTTCAACTCTGGCCGTCAATTCGTTGTATTTTGAATCATCACCTGAATTAACAGGATCATCTGAATCCCCACCAGTGGTGGTTGTATCAATGTGTGACTTAGGAACAGAGTCCCAAAAATCATCCATTGATGCCCCTTTTTCTTGGTACTGGGGACTTCTTTCTTCAGCAACCGATAAACCTTTGATGTTACCAGCAGTTAAAGATAACTTAATGGTGGTTACCGATGTTGCCATGGAATAAATTGCCTTCAAGGGAATCTTAGTAATGTAACAACTGTCCAACTGAAGATCTTGTGATCCATCAGTTGTAGTTGCTGCTCCACTTGAACTACCACCGAGAGTTACTTGTAACTCAGGGGGTGTAACCTCCTCAGCTGTTGCTGGGTTAGCAGAGGTATGAGCATCAGACCCAGTCACTTGTGGAGGTATACTCTCAGTAATAGGTGATAGAGAGGAACTAGTTTGTGTCTGTGCCATATCAACTGCATGCAACAGGGGTATTATTGATTGTGGCAATATGATTGGTGAGGGTATGGGTGTTGAAAGAGACATGTCCTTGGGATCAGGACTGTGGAAGATGGATCCGAGTGCATACAGAGCTTCATAATTTGGTGTCCATATGCTTACAACCTGATCCTTTTGTGAGGATGCAGGAGGAGTTTTAGGCTGGGGTTGAGATCTTTCTTCCAACTGCTGTGAGGAAGTAGCAGCAGTGGTTTAATGTGACTTTTGTGTTGTCACTGGCATTGACTCTGGGATCTCATCTTCCAGAGTTGCCTTTGGTGTGGGTTTGGTGGGTTTTCTGGATGTTTTTCTTTTGGTCTTTTTGGTGGCAGGTGTTGGTTTCAAAGCAGTGGGTGTGCTACTTTGATCACCTGGAGCAGTGGGCTCAGCAGTGGTTGCTTGAGGATCAGTAGCAGTTTCTAAAACCTGCTCAGCCTCCTTTGTTTTTAATTTTATTGGTGCCATCATTCTTGAAAATGTTTCAATTGTTAAACGGTTTATTTTGAATGAGACACCTTGTTTGGGCAATTCTGCATCTTTCTCTACAAATTTTTGTTCAAAATAGTAGCTTAGAAATCTTGGAAAGAGCAGAAATGCTTTATTATCAACGTTCTTTACCAAATCATCAAATATTTCCTGGGAGTAGTTATAGCTTTTATCATTTAAAATTGCATACCCCAGGCATTGGATTTTTGTTGGTATCTCATTAAAAGACGTTGTTTTATTAGAAACACACATGAGCAGTGTGTGGAATAAAAATCTGGGTGCAGAAGGGAAGTAACCCTTTTGTAGGGTATCCCTATTTGGTTGTTCTGCATAGCCCCTGTTCATGAAATCCTTTACCAACTCGTCTTTAGTAAATGAGGTTTTTCCTTTCAAATCATCGAGTTTAAAGGTTTCAGAGATGGATTTTGGTGAGATTTGTACCTTCTTACCCTGTATCGAGGAGTTGATGGCGGCGATGATATCTCCTTGTTTTTCAAGGGTGGCATTTTTCCAGAACTCTCTCTGGGTATCAAGGTAAATAGGAGCGTCTGCTGTTATCAAAGTTTTGTACTTTCATGCAGAAAGGATGTCAAGGATGGAGTCGAAAGTGTGGTTATCGGTAGGTTTTGTGAGAATACCTACATAGTTGTATGGAGCTTTGTAACGAATCTCCGTGGTTACAGCAGCCATTTGAGTGGCCTCTACTGTTGTGGAAGAAGATGATGGTTTTGATTTTGATTTTGCAGATGGCTTCGATTTTGGTTTCGTCATTATTATGAAGAAGATCGAAGAAGATTTTTGGAGTTATGAGAGGGAAACTGCTTTGTGAAGAGAATGTTTGGAATTCAATTCGACAGTGTAATCCTCTGTTTAGATTTAATCAGGGTTTTATTTAGGGAAAAAGTGATTGCTGATGTGGCAGCGGTTATTTTGATCTGAAGGCTAAAAACTGACCACGTGTCAAACATCTGATGGAATGGTAAATGATAGAGGACAGTTGTTTTGACAACTACTGATGGATCAAGTATCAGTAGTTACAACGGTAATAAAATGAAACAGTAGAGGTATCAGTGGATGGAACAAAGATTTTAAACATCAGTATTTTGAAGAACAGAGGTTGACACTTTAGCAGTGGACAGACTTTAGAGAGCAGATGTTAAGGCACAACAGCATTTTAGATACAGCAGTGGATAAAAACCAATGAGGATCATATGTTTAACAACTGTTTGTGCAGCAGTGTTTTGACTTTTGACAAATACTTTTAGCACCTGTTTGTTCAGATGTAGAAAATGATTTGTTCTTGTAAAAGCACAATCTCTTGTCTATCATCTGTTGAGTACCAGAAATGCTATTCTTAACAATACACATTTTAGATGTATAATATCAAGATTAAATTGTCAGCAGTTATCTTCAGAAATTTTGTTCAAGGTTTTGCCATCTGTCTATTATTTCAGACAGTGGTTTAGCATCCCAGATGATGAGTCCTTTTTACTACTAAACAACTCATTTGCTTCTAATTACTTGAACTAGAACATGAGTGTCTCTGTAGTTCAGAATTAAATTGCAATCAATTTTTAATCTATTACTACCAAACTTGAGCTTAACATGACCTTGATATGTGTGTCATTTCCTTTTGACCAGTTTTAGGGATAGTAATTACACACAAAAATAAGGTAATTACATCCAAACCAGAGTTGAACTTTTACAAAAAAAAATGAGTAAAGATCATAATATATTTTAAAAAATAAAATACATCTGGTTTTTATTTTAGAGGAAAACACCTTAACAAAAATCAAAGGAAGTTTTGAAAATAATCAAAAGGATCCAACAATTTTCCAGTAAATCCATGATCATATTATTTTCAAGTTATTTTGACCACTGTTTGGGTCATTTACTTGTCAATTGATTGAGAGTTTCTTTTAAGCATAATCACTGGAGATGCCATTGCTACCAGAACAATTTCTGCATTGATGAATGCACACAGTTGCATGATGATGACCACTGATGATCTAACTTTTAAACCTCAAAAGTGTTTTATGCTTATACTCTTTTCTTTTGATTTCAAAAGTTTTTGAGATAGCCACACTTTGAGATTTGTTCATTTTTCTTTTCCCTTTTTACCCTTTTTATTCATATGTTCAGAAATACTCACTAGGAGATTATATTTTGAACATACTTTGTCCATAATCATTTTGAAGTAATGTTTTGAGAGATCTGAACATTTTGACCATATTTTATTACAGATCTCACATCACTTATGATTAGGACTGTTTTGACACCTTATTTTCTCAATGTGTTTTAGACAAAGTCGATTTGGTCCTTTTGAAGTTACTCAACTTGCCTTTGAGCACATGAGAGATTTTGACTAAAGTTTTATTCCCTCTTTTCTATGTCAGCAGCATTCTAGTGTTTTAGATGAACACAAATTTTGCTGAACTAAGGTCCATACTTTAGTGTTTATTGAAACATCACAAATATCAAAACAACAATTGAAATCAATTTTGAAAACATCGAATGATCCCATAATTTATCAGATATTTTACAGATCTGAAAACTATGAGTGACATATGCATGAAAACACTTGTTGTGTGAGATTTGTGTGTCATCTGACATCTTGGTTGATTTACAGAGTTTTTGAATAACCATTTTGACCATGATTCACTCGTTACTCTGTTTTTCAACTGAATACAACCAATCCTTTAGATCGAATTTGACTGTCCAAGCTCTGATACCAATTGTTAGGATCTGGGGCCATCATGATTGTGTTTGTTTGCATAAAACGAATAATAAGTGCAGCGGAAATGAATAGCAAACTTTGTAAACATAATCAAAGGAAAGTATAGATTGATAAACAATTGCTTTTCATTGAGTCAAAAGATTTACATAAAAGCAAAAGATTACAATGCAAGCTTACAATCTAAACTCCCCCTCAGCCTGATACACCAGAGTTGGTTGCACAAGATGAAAGGATTGAATTGAGGAGCCGAGCTCACTCAAAACGAATCACGTATAACAGTACAGAATACTGTCATATTTATAGGCAAACCAAACTACTGATGAGCTTCAGCTGACGTCACCATGATAGTGACATCTAACGACCTAACAAACTATAAACACTGTTCTATACAAACTACTGACATGTAACATCTGATAAGTAGTAAAAAGCAAAACTAAGGAAAACTACTGCTTCACGTTCCACTGTTGTAGCCTGAGCACAGATGTTGAATCTTCAGTGCATTCTTCAAAAGTGATCAGTCTTTGAGAGAGCAGTGCTTGAGTCTTCAGCAGTACTTAGGAAACAGCAGTAGATAGAGCATCAGTGTTTGTCTTCAGCAGTCGTTGGATAATCATCAGAGTTTGGTTTATCAGTTGTTGTAGTTGAGCAGCACTTAAGATCCATCAGCTGTTAGATAACCACTGTCAAGGGGAGAGTTTAGAGTAAACTTCTTCTTATTGTGAATCCATTTTTGTGATCAGGTTTTGGCTTTTCATTATCTGTTCCTCTGATAGGGTTCAATCCCAACAGTATTCCCTAGGTGGTATTTTGGGGGTGTGACAAACCAAACTAACAACATAAACTAAAAAACATAGTAAAATCAACTTTCTTCTTAATTTAACCCTATCCTTTCAAAAAAATTAATCATGTACACAACATGAATTGATTTACTAAATCATATACACATTTACACTTTATCATTGTGTACCTTTGATGTTGAAAATAGTATGACTATTCCGGCGTATTGTTAACTTTGTCAGACTTCCTAGTTCTTTATCAAAGAGGACGGTGATGAAAGAGAGAGAGAGAGATTGATGTTTATTGAATAAAAGAAAAATATTATGGCTTGTCGTTCCGACGAAGACGATGATGACGGTAGAGAGTGTTCTTCGTCGACGCCCTTTAATCTTCTTTGCCGTTCAATTGACTCTCTGTCTTCTTCTATTTGATAAAAACACAAAAAAAAAAAAATGGAGGAGATATTGTTAGATATTTGAAAAAGATTTGAAATACATTATTTTTTAGGAGAGATTTCAAAATACTACGACAATTAAACCATTCAGCTATCACCTTCCATATTTGTTAATTGTTAATGTACAATAATACCCTTTTATATTTAATTAAATATATAAAATTAACCCAATAATTACGATCTTGCCATTCTCTTAAAATCTCAAGATGATGAATATCAACGGTCTATATAAGTTCACACAGTTCACTCTTGGGAGGGTGTTCACTCTAGAACTCTACCCTATATATTTACATATATATATATATATATATATATATATATATATATATATATAGGTGACCGCTAAAATGAGAACCACCTCGAGTTGTAAGAACCGTGAGAACTACACCGTACGGGGCGAGGAGGAACAAATTTTTTTTCATAAACATAGATGCGTGTATTATAAACACATTTGTAAAAAATTCAAAAACAAAAAATGTCGTGTGTGTAGTTTTGAGCACCACAAGTTTGTGTTTACGGGTACCGTAAATCTTACCGGAAAATTTACGGTACCCGTAAACACAAACTTGTGGTGCTCAAAACTACACACACGACATTTTTTTTTTGAATTTTTTTACAAATGTGTTTATAATACACGCATCTACGTTTATGAAAAGATAAATTTGGTCCACCTCGCCCCGGATCAAAAAGTTCTCACGGTTCTTACAACTCGAGGTGATTCCTATTTTAGCGCAATTGTATGTATGCATATATATATATATATATATATTTATATATGTATATATATATATATATGAGAGTGCTACAATGAAAACCACACCTAGTTGTAAGAACCGAGGGAACCGCTTTTCAACCATTAGATCTTCAAGATCAATGGATGAGATAAAAAGTAATTAAAAAATATTATTAAATATTTTTGTCTTATTATGTATTTAATATTTTAATCCAAAAGGTTTGTTTAGTAAATTTACTCAATTTTGTCTTTTTGTCTTTATTGTTTTTTATTACTATTTTTGTATTATTATATTAATTGTTATTTTTTAAACTGATCTTTTATTAAAAATCCATTTTAAATTCAGATTTTTTAACAAAACAACTTTTTGCGCACCGTTTTTTAAACGCCGTTTTTCCGCCCGTCTTTTTCACGCGTCGTTTTTTAACGCGCCGTTTCTATGCCCTAAGCCCGGCTTTTTCCCGCGTCATTTTTTTAACGCGCAATGTTTTTAGGCGCCGGTTTTTACAATTTACAAAAAAAAAAATTTACGTTTTACATTAAAAAGTTTACGTTTTACGTTAAAAAGTTTAAGTTTTACATTAAAAAATTTACGTTTTATGTTAAAACTTTACGTTTTACGTTAAAAAGTTTACGTTTTACGTTAAAAAAGTTGACGTTTTACGTTTTTACAGTCTACATTAAACTTTTTACGTTTTACGTTAAAAATTTACGTTTTACGTTAAAAACTTTACGTTTTTACATTAAAAAAGTTTACGTTTTACGTTAAACTTTTTAAACTTTTTACGTTTTATGTTTTACGTTTTACGTAAAACTTTTTACGTCTTACATTAAACTTTTTACGTTTTACGTTAAACTTTTTACGTTTTACGTTTTACGTTTTTACGTTTTACGTTTTATGTTAAACTATTTACGTTTTTCGTTTTTACGAAAAACGGACAGAGTTTCCTCTGTTTTTAGAATAAGCCGACAACTCAAGTTGTCGTTATCTTTTCAAAACTCAACAATTTTCAACAATATAAACACAATATATAAAATTTCTATCAAAAGTATCGGTTCGAGCTCGATGCGCGTTAACTAAATAAAATCTAAACTAACGTAATAATAACTCACTACGTTTAAACTTTACCGGTCCTCAGTTGACCATCTTTGACTTGTTTGACTGTTGCTGACCCGAACCGGGTCCGTGGACTGCTTTCGACCCAAACCAAAAACCTGTAACTGACCCGAGTTGCACCGCGTCGAGCTGAAACCCGAGCCGCTACTGAACTGTGTCACCGCCCTGTTTTCTTGTCGAACTGAACTTGAACCGAGTGAACCGTAACTGAACTATGTCGAACCAAAAATGAACCAAGATCCGAGTCAAAACTGAACTGGGCAAACCCAAACCCAAACCGAGAATCGCACCAGACATTGAGTAATCTGACTGAACCGAACAACCTGACCTTGAGTCACGTCGTACCAAACCAAACCCAAAATTTGAAACCGAAACTAGAACGAAACGATCCAAATCTTGAACCACTCATAACCACCACTGTCGGTAACTCCGAACTACCACTATCACCGGGAAAACAAGGAGAAAGGTGAGGGGAATATGTTTCCCGATCAGAAATCAAAGAAGATTAGTTACTTACTGAATGAATTACGGCGACCGGAGCTCGGAGACACCACCGCCGTCGCTGACTCTGGCGACCACTTGCCGCTATCGGACCATCGTCGTCCTCGTAACTCTTCATTGTCATCAGAAGCAACCGCCGTCACCACCGCCGTGGCGGCGGCGCCGTCACCGGAATTCGCCACCGGTCTCTCTCTCTCTCATATCTGCCTCTCGGGTCTCTCTCTTTCCTTTTTCTCCATGTCTCTCTGATCAATTTCATCTTGCCGCCGTACGCCATCGTTCTCTCTCATCTCCTCGCCGCCACCCTCCTTTCTCGGTTCCGTCGTCGCACCACCACCAGACGGTGGTGGTGGTTGGTTGTTCTTCATCGTGTAACGGGGGGTGGGGGTTGTGGTTGCGATGTGGTGGTAGGTGTGAGATTGGGGCTGGATATCATCGAGAGAGACGGAGCATGGATGATGTTTTTTGGTGTTTTGAAGATGAAGACGAAAAGGAGAGAGGAGAAAGGAGAGATGAGAGATGAGAGAAAGGTCTACAACTTTAAAGAGGAGAGAGGAGAGATGATAGATTGGACATTTAAAGGAAATGACCAAACTACCCCTTTTTCTGATTGGTTGAGAGTGGTTCTCGCGGTTCTTACAACTGGGTGTGGTTTCATTTTAGCGTTCACCAATATATAGGGGACCGCTAAAATGAAAACCATCTCCAGTTGTAAGAACCATGAGAACTTTTTGATCCGGGGCGAGTTGGACTAAAATTTTTTTTATAAACGTAGATGCGTGTATTATAAACACAATTGTAAAAAAAAATTTAACAAAAAATGTCGTGAGTGTAGTTTTGAGCACCGCAAGTTTGTTTTTACGGGTACCGTAAATTTTATAAAATTTACGGTACCCGTAAAAACAAACCTGTGGTGCTCAAAACCTACACTCACGACATTTTTTTTTGAATATTTTTTTACAAATGTGTTTATAATACACGCATCTACGTTTATGAAAAAAAATTTTGGTCCAACTCGCCCCGTATGGTGTAGTTCTAATGGTTCTTACAACTGGAGGTGGTTTTCATTTTAACGGTCCCCTATATATATATATATATATATATATGTTAGGAAACACCATTTATTGCAAGAACCGCAAGAACCAATGTGAACACAAACAAAAATACCTAAAAAAGTCTAAAAGACACAATTTTTTTTTATATTTTTTTTTATAAAAAATCGCTACTTTTCGTCATCAAAAATTTTTTTTATGAAGAAAAGTACCGATTTTTTTTTAAATATTAAATTTTTTTTGTGTGTTTTTAAATTTTTTTTAGGTTTTTGGGGGTTTAGCTTTATGATTGGGTTTTTGGCATTTATTTTGGGTGTGGGGTGGCGGGGGGGGGGGGGTGGTTAGGTTTTTTTTTAGGTTTGGGGATATATATAGGGTAAGGTTATTGTAAAAAAAGGTTAAAAGTGTGAGAAGTATAAGACATATTGTGGAGGTGACATGTGTCCTAAATCTAAATTAATTCAAAAGGGTAAAAAAGTAATTTTATCATTGAATTAACTAATTAATTGATAACCTTCCATAACCGCCACACTTATTTATAGGAATACGTTTTTAAAGATCTCTATAAAACACTACGAATAACTCTGTATATCACTACAACATTATATATAACACTGCAACCACCATTCAACACATATATAACACCATTCAATAAGTATATAACACCACAAAACAACATTCAACAGTTCATAACACTGTAGTAAGTATATAACACCACAAAAACACCATTCAAACTGTTCATAACTGTAATAAGTACATAACACAACAAAACAAAGATATAACACTACAAATCACTATTAAAGCCACTACAAAAACACCATTCAACAGTTCATAACACTGTAATAAGTAAATAACACTACAAAAACAAGATATAACACTACAAATCACTATAAAACACTATGAATAGTATATAACACCCCCTTGCTGGAACCCCTGCCCCTTCGGCGCCACTACCCGCGAAAATGATGAAGGTGATTAACGGAAGAGTATGTGCAGATTGAACGATGATGAAGACAGTTGACGTGGAGGAGAGGTGAGGATGGAGGGTACAGTGGTCGCTGGAATAAGCTGATGTATCGATGATGATGATGTTGATGATGATGATGATGATGATGATGATTCGAGATGTAAACTGATGATGATGATGATGATGATTCAAGATGGACTGATGATGATGATTCGAGATGGACTGATCTGGAGAAGTAGGTGGATTCGAAGATCTGGAGAAGAAAGAGGATTCGAAGATCTGGAGAAGAAAGAGGATTCGAAAATGTAGGGATTTGATTTACAGTTTCCTATTTTCAAATGGATATAAAAGACTCTATTACTCCTACAATTTTCAAATCAGTCCAAAATAATAAAACACTTTTTACAATTTGGTCCTTATTGATCTCAACCATTAGATCAAAGAGCTAATGGTGTAGATTCTTTCTTACCCTTCTCAAAAAAACCCTTTTTTACAAGATCCTCAATCTCTCTCTCTCTCTCTCTCTCTCTCTCTCTCTCTCTATATATATATATATATATATATATATATATATATATCCTATATAGGGGGCTGCTAGAATGAGAACCACCCCGAGTTGTAAGAACCGCGAGAACTACACCCCACGGAGCGCTGTTCGCCATGATTTTTTTTACAAGTAGATGTGTGTATTATAAACACATCCGTAAAAAATCATGGCGAACGGCGCTCCATGGGGTGTAGTTTTTTACACCACAAGTTTGGTGTTTTTTAATTTTTTTTCTTTTTTCTTTTTTTTTTTCACCAAACTTGTGATGTAAAAAACTACACCCCACGGAGCGCCGTTCGCCATGATTTTTTACGGCTGTGTTTATAATACACATCTACTTGTAAAAAAAAATCATGGCGAACGGCGCTCCGTGGGGTGTAGTTCTCGCGGTTCTTACAACTCGAGGTGGTTCTCATTCTAGCGGCTCCCTATATATATATATATATATATATATATATATATATATATATATATATATATATAGGGTCAGGATTTAGAGAGAACGGTGAAAAGTGTGAGAACGGTGAGAACGATTTTGTTGGTGACATGTGGCATTGATGTTAAATTACACTAAGGGGTAATATTGTCAAAAAAACCCACTCACATGAACTGGGTGTTCAAATAAAACGCCATAAAAACATCCAATTTAGAAAAAATGTCAAACACCCAAAAGCTATTTTTTAAGTTATAATTTACAACAGCTCAAAAAAACAATTTTTTTGAACGCCATAAAACACTCAGAAGCTATTTTTTGAGCTATAATTTACAACAGCTCAAAAAAACCATTTTTTGAGCCAGCTCCTAGTTAAAACGCCATAACAAAAAAGCTATATGTTCAGGGTCCAAAGTGTAACTTATAGTGTGAAGAAGTGTAAACAAGTGTGAACACAAGTATTTAATTAGTTTCATCATACACGTAGCTTTGGGGGATGTGATTGGATATAAAAGAATTCATACTCCAATGAAGACACACAGAGCTCCCAGTTAAAACGCCATTACAAAAAAGCTATTTTTTGGAGCTATAATTTACAACAGCTCAAAAAACCCATTTTTTTAAGCCATCCACCTAAATTAATATTTTTTGAGCTCAGAAAAATCATAATTTGTACTGTAAAAATACCGTAAAACACGCAGTTTAGAAAAACGTCATGAAAAACTCAGTTGAAAACGCCATAAAACACTCTGTTCATAAAAACGCCATGAAAATACCTAGTTAAAACGCCATAAAAACACCTAGTTCAGAAAAACGCCATGAAAATACCTAGTCTAAAACGCCATAAAACACCCCGTTCAGAAAAACGCCATAAAACCCAGTTATTTTTTTTCGAAAAGTATATCAATAGTATACTCATTGGAAAGATAAAAAACTCTGAGTTTTATGGTGTAATTTTTTTCGAAAAATAATCACGTATAAAAAAGTTATTGTCGTTTAAATATGATGGGGGAAAAGGCATGTGATTAGCATGTGCACATTTGATTGGATCTTTCTATTTTACCCATCCTGGTAGTTCCAAGACCCCTATTATTTACAAAAATGTCACCACATCAATCTCAGCCACAAACCAATAAGATCTTGTGGCTGAGAATCGTTCTCACCGTTCTCACACTTTGAGGCGTTCTCTCCTGATCTTGTTCCTATATATATATATACACACACACACACACACACCACACACACACACACATATATAGGGGACCGCTAAAATGAAAACCACCTCCAGTTGTAAGAACCATGAGAACTTTTTGATCCGGGGCGAGTTGGACCAAAATTTTTTTTCATAAACGTAGATGCGTGTATTATAAACACATTTGTAAAAAAAAATTAAAAAAAATGTCGTGTGTGTAGTTTTGAGCACCACAAGTTTGTGTTTACGGGTACCGTAACTTTGAGGCGTTCTCTCCTGATCTTGTTCCTATATACACACACACACACACACACATATATATAGGGGACCGCTAAAATGAAAACCACCTCCAGTTGTAAGAACCATGAGAACTTTTTGATCCGGGGCGAGTTGGACCAAATTTTTTTTTTCATAAACGTAGATGCGTGTATTATAAACACATTTGTAAAAAAAATTAAAAAAAATGTCGTGTGTGTAGTTTTGAGCACCACAAGTTTGTGTTTACGGGTACCGTAATTTATAATTACGGTACCCGTAAACACAAACTTGTGGTGCTCAAAACTACACACACGACATTTTTTTTAATTTTTTTTATAAATGTGTTTATAATACATGCATCTACGTTTATGAAAAAAATTTTGGTCAAACTCGCCCTGCCCCGTACGGTGTAGTTCTCATGGTTCTTACAACTGGAGGTGGTTTTCATTTCAGCGGTCCCCTATATATATATATATATATATATATATATATATATATATATATATATATATATATATATATATATATATATATATAGGTATATAGGGAGAGGATCATGAGAAAACTACATATAAATGAGAAAA
Organism: Helianthus annuus; assembly: GCF_002127325.2. Taxonomy (NCBI): domain Eukaryota; kingdom Viridiplantae; phylum Streptophyta; class Magnoliopsida; order Asterales; family Asteraceae; genus Helianthus; species Helianthus annuus. The sequence goes on along the minus strand of NC_035433.2, from coordinate 28,727,473 downwards.
CTAAAAAACTAACTTAAAACGTCTAAAAAACATACCAATTTTTTTAGTTTTTTTAAATCGCTATTTTTTATATAAAAATTTTTTTTTAAAAAAAAAACTTGTACTGCACATGTGCATTAGATGTGTACTACACATGTGCATTACATGCTTAAAATTAGCTTTTGAGTTTAGTTTAGCTTTTAGGGTTAGGGTTTTTGGAGGTTTAGGATTAGAATTAGGTTTTTGGGTGTGGGGGAAGGGGGTTTATGTTTTTTTTTTGGGGGGGGGGGTGGGGGGATTAGGTTTTTTTCGAGTTTATATTTAGGGTTTAGTTTTAGGTTTTCGGGAGGGGGTGGGGGGTGGGGGAGGTTTGGTCCCTATTGATCTCAACCATTAGATCAATGATCTAATGGTTAAGATTCTTTCTTACCCTTCTCACAAAAAAACTCATTTTTTACACGATCCTCGATCTCTATATATATATATATATATATATATATATATACATACATATATATATATGGAGAGGATCAAGAGAAAATTACATATAAGTGAGAAAACTAAAAAACTAACTAAAAAAGTCTAAAAAGCTTACAAATTTTCTTAAAATTTTTTTATTAAAAATCGCTATTTTTTATATAAAAAAATTAAAAAAAATAAAGAAAAGACTTGTACTATGCATGTCCATTTAGATGTGTACTATACATGTGCATTACATGCTTAAAATTAGCTTTTGAGTTTAGTTTAGCTTTTAGGATTAGGGTTTTTGGAGGTTTAGGATTAGGATTAGTTTTTTGGGTGGGGGGGGGGGGGGGGTGGGAGGTTTAGGCTTTTGGGGGGTGGCGGGGTTTAGGCTTTTGATGGGAGGATGAATTTAGGTTTTTTTTTGGGAGGGGGGGGGTTAGGTTTTTGTAGGGGGTGGGTTAAGTAGTTTAGGTTTTTTTGTATTATTGCAAATGTGCATTACAATTTATTAAATTTTTTAAAAATAAAAAATAGCGAAAATTAATAAAAAAAATTGTAAAAAAAATTGGTATGTTTTTTAGGCTTCTTTAATTAGTTTTTTGGTTTTCTCATTTAAACTAGTTTTCACATGATCCAACCCTCCCATATATATATGGTTTTATTGTTATTATGTTCTTTGCATGAACTTCTTTTGGTTTTATTTCTCAATTTTACCCTCTTTCTGAGTAACAAAATGCTCCTAAACTTTGAAATATTTCAAAGTTGACTTGATAAAACAAAAAACACATTATAAAACAGAAATGAGTCCCAAAACTCTCTTCATGTGTACGTCATTTGGGTATAACTAGTAAAATTCTTCTGTGTGCGACGAAAATTTGAGTTCTCTGTATATTTACTGATATAGAATTTGAATACGACTCCTACCAAAAGAAACCTAACAAATATAGTTGTATTCATTCCAAAAATGTTGAAAAGAAAAAAGTTAACGAACTTGTGCATTTAATTTTTTCTAAATAGTTGACAAACGCAAATTATTAGAGAAAAGTAACTTAAATGAAAACTAAATGAGATAACATGCATGTATTATTTAAAGTACTAGCGGTAAGACCCGTGTGCAAACACGGGTCGTTTCTTAGAAAACCATGCATAACACATATTGATAGAACATATAGATACATGGATAGATATTGTACGAAAATGTGATATCTATTATAGCTAAAAGACAACTATAAGTAAATATAAAAGATATTTAACAAACTTAATAAAAGATGTCTAACAAACTTAATAAAATTCATCAGTTACATATGATTATTTCCATTCTCTTATTAAAAAAAGAGAGTATCCACCCATTGACAATGTAAATTGTTATAAACATAACTACATATAAAAGATGTCTAACAAACTTAATAAAATTCGAATACAACTTAACTTTAACAAACATTAACTAAGAACATACGATCACCTGCCTAAACAACACACATCAAACCTCACTCAAGAATTTGTTACGCAGCAACATGTCCTTTGCTACATGTTGTGATCTGGTTAAATATGCTACTGCAAAAAAGGTAATAACTGTTGATCCAACAATCTCCCTATACAACAGATGATACGAAAACCCTTCTTTATTACTAATTTTTATTTCTCATCAACATCTCCCTGATTTGTCCTTTGAATTGTAGTTCAAAGTCCAGGGAGAACATGTCTTCTTCATCATCCCTCTCAAGTTGAAGGTCCAACAAATCTTCGAGATCGTATGCATTCAGATTATATACACTATCCATTTTAATCTCTTCAACACTACCATCTGATCTGATCACAGTTAATACTTGGGTTTTTGATCATGACTTCCACTTTACTATTCTTGGATCAGTTGGTTTTCTTGGGCAAAAAATTATTGAAGATGAGTTTGGTGATTGTGGTCTGCTAACTAAACTTGCAATTGATTCAGACAAATCAGCTGATGAGGGAAGGTTTTTTGGAGTACCGATTTTTAGAGACAGAGCAGCAGTTGTAGGATAGACTGGGTTTTGAAGAACATTTGAATGTTCAGCTCTAACTTCTTCCAGATTTTTGTAGGTCTCAACTATCTTCAGTTTAGACCATCTGGCAATGGGTCTAACTGGACCATAATTAGTAGCCACAAGCTCTGCTCTCATTCTTTTAAACTTCAATACCTCATCTGAATCCACTATTTCGACTTTCTTCCAATTAGGTGGAGTTGGCTTTACCAGAGAATCATTGTTTATTTTTGTGATTCTATCGATATGAGTTTTTCTCTTACGTGTGGAGATGATTTCTGGCAAAGGAGAATGTTTTGGTAGTGAAGATGAATGTATGGGAAATCTTTGTGACGTTGGAGATGGTTGGATTGTGGTTGGTGTAGTGAAAATGATCATGGCGGATGTTTAACAAACTTCTGCTGAAATAACTGGTGTCTCAGCAGCTGTTTGGGAAACATTTGCTGATACTTTTGTGTTCCCAGCATCTATTGAGAAATGGGTGATGATGGTGTGGAAATTATTTTCCCTTACTTTTGTGGTGGTTTTTTTGGAGAAGGTTGGGATTTAGGTTGAGCAGGGGATACAGTTTCTGTAGGATTAGCTTTTGAATCTGGTGGCAACTTTCTCAGTGAATCTTTCTCCCCCTTTTTAGCATCATTATCATCATCATCATCATCATCATCATCATCATCATCATCATCTTTCTCAAAGATTGATGTAGAGGTGGAGCCAGTAAGTTTCAACAGAGGTTCCTTAATGTTCATAATGTCTGCTTGTGTATCTTTATACCTGGCATCAACCAAATTTCTGATAAATTCCAAACTGAAATTGCGGTTACTTTCAGCCAAATTCGCCAAATTCCTCTGAACTTGAAGGATGGGTTGCATAGAATTCCAAAGCTCATTGGCAATTTCCTGTCTGGTAGGTTGACTTTAAAAAGCTCTATCATCTACTTAATCAATTCTTTCATTTCAGCAACATCTGTTTCAATGGTAGACACTCTAACCGTCAAATCCTTATAAGTTAATTCATCACCTACTTTAAAAGGATCATCTGAATTCCTACCTGTAGTTGTTGTATTTGTTTTGATAATAGGAGAAGTCTCCATATCATCAGAAACATATGCCCCTTTTTCTTGGTTCTGGGGACTTCCCACTAAAGCAGATATTACAGTTGTAACCTCATCAGTTGTTGCCTTCAAGGGAGTCTTAATGATGTAACCACTGCCCAACTGATCACCAATGGGTTCAACAGTTGAAGTGGCTACTCCACTTGAACTACCACCAAGAGTTTCGTAATACTCAATGGGGATAACCTCCTCAACTGTTTGTAGGATAGCATATTTAATTGGTTCAGACACAGTCATTTGTTGCGATCTACTCTCAGTAATGTGTGCATTAGAGGAACTCTTTCTTTCTGAAATTCAATTGCTTCAAACAGAGTTAATATTGTTGATGGAACTTGAGTCGAGGGTTGTAGTGTAGAAAGCGTGATTGCCCTGGGAGAGGGACTTTTAAACATACTTTCATATAAAAGGTCTACTTCATGTTATGGTGTCCCTGTGCTTACAACATGATCCTTTTGTGAGTATACATGAGGAGTTTGGATGGGTTGAGATCTTTCCAACAACTGTGAGGAAGTAGCAGCAGTGGTTTCAAGTGACATTTGTGTTGTCACTGCATTAACCTCTCGGATCTCATCTTCCAGAGGAACCTTTTTATTTTGTTTGGTTTAGGTGGGCTTTTTGGATGTGACAGCTTTATTTTTGCGTTTCCCTGGTGTGTGTTTCACAACACCGGTTGTGGTGTCATGATCACCAGGCGCAGATCGCTCAACAACAGAAGTTTGAGCACCTGATGCGGACGCATCTAAAACAGGCTCATCCCCCTTTGTTTCCGTTGTTGAAACTATTGACTATTTATCCATAAGTTTAGTAAAAGTTTTACTTGTAAAGACTATTTATTTGAAAAGCTACACCTTGTTCAAAATCTGTTTGTGACACTTGTTTTCGTAGGTAGTAGCTTAGAAGTCTTGGATACAACAAAAAAGCATTACTACGAACACCTTTTTTCAATTTTTTCACATTTTTCACATTATTCAACAAATCAGAAAACAGTGCTTGTGATAAATTGTAATCAGATTTTGTTAAAATAGCATAACCCAAATACTGAATGTTCAAAGGTATCTCATTAAATGCGGTGGTCTTGGCTGAGAGACAAGTTAAAAGAGTATGAAACAAAAATTTCATTGGCAGAGGGAAGTTTGGTTTGTAGATAGTAACTTCCTTTAATTGTGCATCATACCCTCTTTCAATGAACTCTGTATGAAGTTCAAGTTTTTCAAAGTTGGTCTTACCTCCCAAGTCGTCCAATGCAAATGTAGTGGAAATTGTAAAGGGAGAAATTCGTACCACACTTTCCCCGACCTTAGATGTGATGGCAACTGGATTATTATCTTCAGACTCTATTTCAGCATTAAACCAAAATTGTCGGAGTGTTTCTGTATGAACCTCTGTTGGTAAAACCGATGGCAGTTGTTTGGAAACCTCTGTTGGTCGTTGGGAACAGTGTGAGTTAAACAGTCGTTAGATAAACAGAAGTTATGAGAACAGATGATAACTTTCAGTAGTTGTTTTATTTTTAGCTAACATCTGTCCACGTCAGAACCTCTGTTGTCATAATGGATGACAGTTAGCAGTATAATAAATCAACAGTCATTAGGATAAACAGAAATTATGACAATAGACGGTACCCTTTATCAGTGGATGTATTTTTAGGCAAGCAGAAGTTTCAAAAACAGTTGTTTTTAATCGGTGTAACTCAACAGTTGTAAGTCTAACATCTGCTATTAGCCCAGCCACTGTTAGTATCAAATCTTCTGTTAAGCATTTTAAGATTGAATATCATCTGTTGTTCGTTAACATCTGTTGACCCATAGAAGACCTTTGCATCTTCAAACATTTATTCATCAGCAGATGCTCTCTTTTGTCAGACTTTAGCTACAACACACCTTTTATAACAACAAAATATACCGTAAATTCTTCCAAAAAACTGTTATTGATAAACAAAATTATATAATAATAATAATAATAATAATAATAATAATAATAATAATTATAGCAGACCTTACATAATAATACTTATTCATCATTAGCCCAACCAGTGTTAGTATCCAATCCTCTGTTAAGCATTTTAAGATTGAATATTGTCTATTGTCCGTTAACATCTGTTGACGAATAGCAGACCTTTGCATCTTCAGACATTTATTCATCAGCAGATGCTCTCTTTTGTCAGACTTTAGCTACAACACACCTTTTAGAACACCAAAATATACGGTAAGTTTTTCCAAAAAAACTGTTATTGAAAAACAAAATTATATAATAATACTTAGGAATGACTGAAATAATTAAAGTGAAAATGCGACAACAAAGATTAATACTATTAAAATTTATTGATGTAGTCAACAATGGTAAATCAACAGTCGTTAGCATACACAGTTGTTTCATCATCAGCAGATGTTCTCTTTTACCAACCTTTAATTACAACAGACCTTTTACAACTCCAAATATTGACTCTCTGTAATTTGCAGGAGCACAGATTCTTTAAAAAACTACTATCATTGATCAAATTCTAGACATTTGTTTTATCTTTGCACTCATCTGTTCACCATCAAACCAACCCTTGATACTCTTAAACCTCTGTTGACTTACCAAACAGATGTTCAGACATAATTCAACATCAACATAATCTGTTCACCATCAAACCAACGCTTAATACTATTAAACCTCTGTTCTGTTCTCCATCAAACCAACCCTTGAAACTATTAAACCTTTGTTCACTTACCGAACATATGTTTTGACACATTCAACATCAACATTATCTGTTCACCATCAAACCAACCCTTGATACTATTAAACTTCTGTTGACTTACCAAACAGAAGTTCAGACACAATTCAACATCAACATAATCTAAATCAAACTCAAACACTAAATAAGTAAAACTAAAACGAAACATAGATTCATAAGATTAAAATTTATTTATTTATTCATGACATTAAAAGTCCAATAATTACATAACATACTGAACAACATTAAAGTTCAAATCTAACAATAACAATAAGAATTAAGAAACTTTAGCTTCAACTCCATCGATTGCTGAACCTCTCGATGTATGTCCTTCAGCATCGCCATTGTGACAACTGTCAAAATTCCAGGTATTCGTACAACTATTAAACTATGATTAGTGATTAATGACTGTGCTGAATTACAATTAATGACTAGAATTGCTTTCTGATTTCTTCTATGATACATACATGTGCATCACATATGGCTTAATGTCATATCATTATTGCATGAGAACTTTATTGACTCAAATGATGCACGAAACACAGTTAGCACAATTATCAGACAAATAAGAAAAATGCTAACGAAGTTCAATACGTAGACAGACACTGTATTGAGACACAGAATGAGCCAGAAACCAAGTATTACACTAGTATAGTGTGTAGGAAAGTAAGGATCACAAAACTGCTTTCCTAGAGATAGTTTAAGTGCCAGAAAGTGCCTAAAACTCACATAAACTGCAGAATTCTGCAGAAAATCAGTAAGTTCAGCATTTAAACACACTAACATCATGCAGAAATGTGGTTAAATGGTCCTGAATGCTTTCCTAGGTGTCGGGAATCAAAACTGTCACAAAAGGTAACATAAAGCACACTAAACTGTATAGTTTAGCACCTTAACGAACCGGTAACCAACCGAACAACCGTCACAACCCGAAACACCAAATTTTCACTAGAAGCATTGTTTTAACATTACCAAGCTAGTTATGGTTCCCGAACATCATAACACACAACATAACATCTAGTAACTAATACACCTAACCAAATACTTGAAATCTAACTATTAACTAACTATTTAGTTAGAGCTAAGCCTATACCCCCCCCACCTAGTAAACGACCAACACATGGCCCCACATCAAGATTTTATTTGATTAATTAAATGGATCATGTTTCTTCATGTTAGACAAATAAACCAATGGAAATTAAGTGTTGGAAGATTATAAGAGTTAACCTTTGGAACATAAGCTTCATTTCATTAACATCACACAACGCACACACTACTCCTTCCTCTCTTCTTGGGTTCGGCCGAGAACAACAACAAGCATAACCATCATCATCTTCCAACTTTCATTCAATCTACATACATACAAGGGTGTTAGAAGGTGCACAAGGAAGCTTGGAGCTTTCGGAAGTTGAAGGACCTTCACCAATTGCTTTTATCCACTTCTTTTCTTCTCTTGATCATCCCTTGCCTTGAGCTAGTGGTAAGAACACTAAACTCTTCATTTTACATCATATTTTGTTGGTTAAAAGATGATACATGATGTTAATCTTAAAGAACACTAAGAAACTTGAACATGAAACATGAACATAAGCTTAAAATCTTAAAGAAATCATGTTGTTTAGTGTTGTTGTGATACTTGATGATTGATTGTTTATGTTTATCATGTAGATCATCATATGATCTTGCTAGATGATGATTAAAAACATAATCTAGCAAGATGAGAGGATGAAAATGTTAGAGATTAATAGATCATCCTCATGAAAGACATGAACTTGAAAGAATAAATTGTTTTCTTGTTAGGTGATGATTAAAGTAAGTGTAAAGTCTTGTAGATCTAAGATTTCAAAGATGATTTTTCAAGAAATTAAGTTAAAGATACAAAGTTTACTTAATCTTGGTTCTCAAAGAAATCAACCATCTTTTTAAAGGTTAAACAAGTGTAGGATCATGTATTTAACAAGAAAAATCCAAGAAGAAACATTTTTAGAAAATGTGACTATAAGTTGTAAAGAACTAACTTCTTTAAAAATGATGTTTCTAAAGAAACAACCACACTTTAAAGGGTAACTAAGCTTACTAAACACACTAGTAAGTTACGACACATTTTTGTAAATTTTCGGGTTCATGAAGTAGTAGTTATGCTTGATTTTTGCAAAATTGGTAAGTATAGATTTATTGTTGATTGATTGTGTTGATTTACAAAAGAAAATGACATGCCTTGAAGGCATGGAAACCTCCATTTTTAGGGGAAACTATGACAAAATTTTTCTAAAAATTAAACACTTAGAAATTTTTAAACAAATATTTACAAGTGTATTTCAAACCATGAATTTTCATATAAAATTTGCCATAATTTTTGTTACAAAAATTATAAATATTGGAGGTTGGTTTTTGTAAATAAAAGTGACTAAATATGTATTTAGGTAAATATATATTTAGAAGTCACCATGTGTGTGATTATTTGTATATTATGTGTATTAGTTATAATATTTTAGGACTTGAAATAATATAACACTTCAAAATACCAAAAATTACAAACCCAAATATTACCAAAATCCCAAGAATATGAATATACAAATTATACCCAAAATATGAGAGAAACCGAACAAAGGAATATAACTCACAAAAATATTCCGGAAATTTATTCAATGAGTATATTTTGGTAATAAGTATTTTGGACACCAAGAAAACAAAAATATGATTTTTACAATTATTACAAAATATATCATATTTTTTACAAGGGGAAAAATATATTATTTTTGGCAAATAAAAACATATATATTTTTCTTTAAATTATTAGAGGATGTATTATTTTTGAAAGAACTATATATATTTTCTCAAACAAACATGAAATAAATTATTTTTGAAAAAAAATGTATTTTCTTAAATAAACTTGAAACATATTATTTTTGGATGAAAAATGGGTTCATATATATTTTCTAAGTTAGACTTGAAAATATATTATTTTTGAGACTTGTATGAAATTTACAAATATTTTTGCCAAAGGAAAAATTAAAAACAATTTTTCTAAGTAATATTTCTTAAAATATATATTTTCGAAATATATATTAATATATTTTTTTTGCTAGAGATATTATTCCGGAAAAATTAATACAAAATTAAGTATAAGAATACTTAACAATTACAAGGAAATACGTATTTTCGTATGTATAGATACACTCCGGGATACGACTACAATACTTGGCAAAAGTATACAAGTATAAGAATACGAATATAAATACACCCATCCTTGGGAATGATATACATGCATAAATACATAAAGGTAACAAGTTAAAATATATTATTTTAACAATTATTCCAAAACTTAATAAATATAATTTAAGTTAAAATATTTATTATTTTAACAAATAATGATATCATTTGGAATAATATTAAAGACACAAAGAAACGTAACTGAAAGACACTAACTAATACAAAGTCAAGGCATGACCCTCTCGTCTAATAGTCCTTAGTACGCGTAGGTAGTCGTGTACACTAGAAGAAGCTTTGAGTTACCGTTGGCTACGAAGAACGCAAGACTGTGGGTTCATGTCCCCCTTTTCTTTTAACTGTTTTCAGTTTTATAACTTCGGGGGTGAAGTACATGTTACAAACTGTTTACAAACGTTTATATGTGGTATGGTTAGCTAAGGAAAGGTACTGCTAGATCATGTGAGTGGTGGGTACAACGCTTAAGACCATTAATCCTCGTAGTAGGACCGAAGGACATGAGTGGTAGATCTATTTGGGTGTAGCGAGCCCCGCCCATATGGACCAGGGTTTGGCCTATGAGGTGACTATGTCTTACAGCCGGAAGCCTGGTGCAAAATCTGCTAGGTTTAAGCCTTCCTGCATCACGTCACACATATTAATGGCCTTGCAAACCATTAATCGATCAGTTCTTTGTTTTCGTTGTTTGCTTTCATACCAGGGTTTACAAACATACATACTTGCAATGATTCCAAAGGTTTATTCGTGCACACATACAAACACATGAACTCGCTCAACTTTTGTTGATGTTTTCAAACTACATGTATTTCAGGGAATTAAATGTGGATTTGGCGGGGGTTTGGAGGTTTCAATTGATGTTGAGAATAAAAGGTGTCATCCATAGTCTAAGGGTTTGGATAATGTGTCTTATCCTAGATAAGACACATCTCTCAAAGCCTGGGTTTATTTAAAGTCTTTTGGTCGAGTCCTTATGGAACTCTAAAACAATTTGCATGGTTTGTAATTCGGATTTGAAGTCTATGTTTTCAAGACAATGTTATTTGTGATATTATAAACTTATTTAATGGATGATCATCTTTAGTTTTATCATATAGTTGTTTGTTATGGTTGAATGCAATGATATTAAGCAAGTCACACATAATCACGCTTCCGCAAAAGTCAGGGTGTGATAGTTTGGTATCAGAGCTTCGATTGTAGCGAACTAGGATTCTTTCTCGAGTATAGACTACAATCCTTAGGGCTCTCACGAAAATATTTTTACAACATGTTTTCATTGCATACACGAAATGCCCAGATCCATGGAACAAACATTTTTACAAACGGAAAGACACGAAACACGATAGTAAGGTTGCATTGTTATTTAGTCTGGGAGACTAGGAATAATGGAAAGGAATTGTAAGGATACATGATTTTATGATACATTGTCTTTGATTGCATGCTAAATGATAGTGGTTAATATATGTGCATATGTTATGATTGTTCTGTTACAGACACTATGTCTTCATTCGAGAGTGGACTGTCCGACACTGATGACCCTATGGCTGTTGTCTCCGATGACGAAATCGCACCGGAGCCAGAGATCTTTACATCCGATACTGAGAGCGACCCAGATATGCTGTCAGACGACAAGGACGACTTTCAGCCGTTCGCGTTGCCTGATTTTGGAGATGACTTACCGCTTGCTGATGGTATTCCAGACGAGGATCCTTTTGCTCTTCCCATTCCAGTCCATGATCATCTTATCATCGGGCATCCCGATGGTGAGCATATCGTGGCACCGATCCTCGCTCCTGTTCCTTTAGTGGTCATCCCTCCTGAGGATTGGCCTTTTGATGATCTGTTTGATGATGACTTTGATCTGTTTGTTGATGGTCCTCCTGATGATGCCCATGGTGATGGAGAGCTAGATGAGGACGTTGTTGCTATTCCACTTCTTGAGATCCCTGTTATTGAGATTTCCTCTGAAACTAGTTTGCACTCTGTCTCAGATTCCTTTGAGTTTGTGATGTCTTCCGCCTTGCAGGCATTTGGGCTACGACGCTATGCCACTGATTCTGATGATGATACGGCCCTGTCAACTGCACCATCTCCTCCACACGACCTCGAGCCTGGTCATGAACCAGATTTTGTTCCTGTTGATCAGCCCAATGTTGCACCTACTGATCCTGAGCTTGTCACACCCTGACTTTTGCGGAAGCGTGATTATGGTGTGACTTTCTTAATACCATTGCATTCAATCATAGCAACAACTATATGATAAAACCATAGATTCGTCATCCATTAAATAAGTTTAAAACATAACAACATTGTTTTGAAACGTAGACTTCAAATTCAAGTTTTACAAACCATACAAATTGTTTATGAGTTCATTAAGGATTCATCAAAAGATATTGAGTAACACCAAGGTTTGGAAGACGTGTCTCGTCCAGGAATAAGACACACTCACCAAACTCAAAGACCATGGATGACATCTTTATTCCTAACGCAGCATAAAAACCTCCAATGCCCGCCAGATCCACTTACTAATTCCCTGAAATACATGTAGTTTGAAAACATCAACAAAAGGTGAGCGGGTTCATGTGTTTGTTTGTGTGTATGTATAAACCTTTGAAATCGTTGTAAGTATGAATGTAAGTTTATAAGTCCCGGTATGAAAGCAATAAGGAAAAACAGATCACCAATGGTTTGCAACGCCATTGATATGTGTGAAGTGATGCAGGAAGACTCAAACCTAGCAGACTTACACCGGGCCTCCGGCTGTAAGACATAGTCACCATATGGTCCACTCGACGGACTCACGGGTGGGGCTCGCTACACCCAAATAGATCTATCACTCATGCTCCTCGGTCCTACAACGAGGATTGATGGCCTTAATCGCCCTACCCATTCATATGATCTAGCAGTACCCTTCCTTAGCTAACCATACCAAATAATAACGTCTGTAAATAGTTGTAACATGTATATCAACCCCGAAGTTATAAAACTGAAAATAGTTAAAAGAAAAGGGGGACATGAACTCACAGTTTTGCGTTCCTTGTATCCGATGTAACTCAAAGCTTCCTCTAGAACACACGACTACCTACATGCGTACTATGGTCCGTTAGACGAGCGGGTCGTGCCTTGTCTTTGTATTGATTAGTGCTTTTGAGTTACGTTTCTAATATTATTCCAAGTTATAAATACTTGTTAAAATAATAAATATTTTAACTTTACATTATATTAATTTTTTGGAATATTTGTTAAACAATATCTTGTAACTATACTTCTCAAGTATTTGTATTCGTATTCCCTTCCCAAGGATGGGTATATTCGTATTTGTATTTGTATATTTTTCCACGTATTGGTGTCGTACTCCGTGTGTACGTATTTTCTTAATAAATATCCAATATATTTCCAAGACAATATATTTTCAAGTCTCACTTAGAAAATATAAACTTATTTTTATCCAACATAATGTATTCCAAGTTTATCCTAGAAAATATGTATTTTTCCCAAAAATCATATATCTTCTAAAAATTCCAAGAAAATATTTTCTTCTGGTAAAAAATATGATATACTTTGTAATAATAATGAAAATCATATTTTCATTTCTTTTGTATCCAAAATGATATTTACCAAAAATATACTTATAACGGTATTTTTCGGAATATTTTGTAAGTTACATTCTTGCGTTCGATTTCACAATATTAAGTGTGTAACTTATTTATTTATTCCTTGTGATTTTTGATATTATTTTGGATTGTAAATTCTTGGTATTTTGTCAAGTTATATTACTTTAAATCCTAAAATAATATAACTATTACACCAAGTATACAAATAATCACACACAATGTGTCTTTAATGTAAATATATATTCTAAATACATATTTATCCATTTTTATTTATAAAAACCAACCTCCAATATTTGTATTTTTGTAACAAAATATATGGCAAAGTTTATATTGAAAATCATAGTTAAAACACACTTGTTAATATTTGTTTAGAATATATTTTTCTAAGTGTTTATATTTTTAGAAAATTTTGCCATAGTTTCCCCTAAAAATGGAGGTGTCCATGCTATCAAAGCATATCATTTTCTTTTCAAAATCACCACAAACAATCAACAATCATCCTTAAACAACTTATACTTACCAATTTGTCAAAGTTATGTAACTTATATAATAATCATGAACTTGAACTTTCATAAAAACGTGTAGTAACTTGGTGGTGTGTTTAGTGAGTTTAGTTACCCATTAAAGTGTGGTTGTTTTTATAAAAACATCACTCTTGAATGATTTAGATGTTTACAACTTCAAAACACATTTTCTAAAAATGCTTCTTTATGTACCCTTCTTGTTACACAAGTGTTTCTACACTGGTTTAATCATTAAAAATAGTGTTTGTTTATGTAAGAACCAAGATCTGCTAAAACTCACATTTCAAGCTTGGTTCTTTTGGAAAACCATTCATAAATTTTTTTGATCTTTATGATTATTAACTCACTTTGATTTTTATTTTTCAAGAAAGCAATATATTCTTTCAAGTTCATGGAAACATAAGCATGATGATCTTGGCCTTTCACAAGATCACCACCTTATCTTACTAGATCATGTGTTTAATCACAATCTAGTAGGTTCCATATGATGTCTAACATCACTAACACAAATCATCAATCATCAAGAAGCAAATAAACATAAATCAACAAGTATTCATATGTTAAATAGTTTATGTTAAAGTTTCATGATCAAGTTCTTTAGTGTTCTTCAAGTTATTCATCATGTAACATCTTTTAACCACTCAAAATAGAAGTAAAATAGAAGGTTTAGTGTTCTTACCACTAGCACAAGGCTAGGGATGATCAAGAGGATAAATGAAGTGGATAAAAGCAAACGGTGAAGGTCCTTCAACTTCCGAAAGCTCCAAGCTTCCTAACTTATCTTTTTACACCTTAATATCACCTGAGATTGCTTGTTAGTGGAATGAAAATGGTGGAGGTGGGATGAGGGTGTTGAGCCGTGAGCATGGAGGGAGAAGAGGGAAGAAGGTGAAGTGTGTGAGAGATGAGAGCATATGGTCTTCTTATATATCTAATCCCTTTATCCAATGGGTAAGGTGTTTCATAAGTACACTACAAGATCTCAAGTAAATCAAAGGGAGATTATGGAGATCAAGAGAAGATCTCACAAGATCAAAGGTGGGGCCACTTAGGTGACCGTCCACCATGGGGGGGGGTGGGTCTTGGTTAGTGTTGAATGATAAGTTGGTTAATCTAGTTATTTTTCAAGTGTAAAGTTTAGTGTTCATGTGTATTAGGTGTTATATAGTGTGTTAAGGTGTTCGGGGATCATAACTAGCTTAGAAACATTAAAACAATGCTTCTAGTATAATTTCAGCGTTTCGGGTAGTGTCCGGTTGTTCGGTTAGATACCGGTTCGTTAAAGTGTCAAACTATTCCGTTTAGTGTTCTTTAAGTACCCTTTTGTGACACTTTTAATACCCGACACTTAGGAAAGCATTCATGACCATTTAGTCATATTTTTGCATGTTACTAGCTTATTAAATTGCTGAATTTTGCTGAAATATGCTGAATTCAGCACTTTAAATGGGTTTTAGGCACTTTCCGGCACTTAAACTATCACCTAGTGAAGCAGTTTTGTGGTCCTCACTTTCCTACACACTATGCTAGTGTAGTACCTTGTCTCTGGCCCATACGGGGTCTCAAAACACTGTTTGTCTAAGTACTGAACATCGTCAGCATTTTTCTGAGTTATCCGCTAACTGTGCTAACTGTGCTTTGTGCATCATGCATGACAATAAAGTTTGCATGTAATAATGATGTGTCATTATGTAATATGTGATGCACATGTAAGTATGTTGCAGTAATCAGAAAGCAGTTAAATATAATTTAGCACAATCATTAAGCACTAATCAAGATTAATTAATTGTACGGATGCATGCAAATTTGGCAGTTGTCACATTCTCCCCTTGTTAAGAAAATTTCGTCCTCGAAATTTGTACTACCTTAACTCTTTAGGTTTACATTATGCGTGTAAGTATATGAATAATACTGAGGTAGGTAATCACAGAACCGAGTCAAATCTTTATTCACATTAGGTGACTCCAAGGATGTTTTATAGCAACAAGAATCCAATGGTTAAAAGGTATGTGTTCTAGCATTTGATTTCAAAGGACCCGAGATGTATAGATATATAATCTAGTGTAACTCAGTTAGCAGGGGTGCAACAAAGGAGTTTTGACCCATGGATTCTTAAATAATCGGTCACAACATGCAAACGAGTTTTCACAAATCATAGCATCCGCTATATGAATTCAAAATCAACAACTTGAATATGAAAAGGATCTGTCAACTATCGAATAAATAAATGGTAAGGATTAGTGTGTTGACCTTCTTGAGTTGGGAAAATACACCGAATGAAATACAAGCAAATCTGGTGTATCATTGTCTTGATTCACAGTTGCATCAGGAATGTTTAAATGACAAGTCAAACAAAAGTATGTGTAGTTTTTGTGTGAAACGATTGTCCATGATTAGCACAAGCTACAAATTTGTAACGACACCACAAGGTGTCGTAATGACATAATTCAATAATAGTGGTGACTGAACAAGTTCACCGTGTTTGAATTTAAATGAAAGTGTACTGAGACAATCTGAAGATTTGATTTACACAATGTCATGGAGTTTTCAGTTGAATACGGAACATCAAAGGGCCACTATTTTTGATTGAAGATGAAAAAGTGTTAAGTGCCACAAGGCATTCGATCGAAAATGAAAGAATCGTTAGGAGGTACATTGGGATATGAAATGAATCTATGTACCATTGCCTTAACGCACAACTGCGTTGAGACAGACCGTTTTAATCGTGATAAACAAGACGAATTTAGAGCAAGTTAATAAATAAACAATTAAATCCGTGTATGAAATGAGTAACTAAATTAGCGCAAGCTTCAATTTTGTGAAAGTATCATCGTAAGGTATTGAAATCAATAAGTGAAGTCGTAGGCCAAACAAGTCTACTACGACTTGAACAAAAGGAATGTCTGCAAAAATATATTTGAATATGATGCTCTCAATACATCATATGGTGTTTCGAAGTGAATATGCGAAGGGGACAAGTTCAAGCAATTGAACTTGGTTTCAGCGTATTCCGACAATAAACGTATGTAACAACAAGGGAATTTCAGCATGGTCACGAAGATAAACCATGAATGTGACTTGAAAGAAAAGAAGTTTCAAGAGAGTGTGTTGGCTTGATAACAAAGGAGCCAACAATTACAATAATGTAGGTTATTCGAATCGTAAACGAATAGTTAGCTTTAGCAAAATAATATTTGAACTTCAATGGAGCGTTTATTCGAAACGAAACCACATGTGTAGCAAATGGTGCATGCGTAACATATAAGTTTCCAAGAAATGAAACAATGGATATTTGCTAAAATGAAGAAATGACTAAGTATCGAAGCAATGTGTGTTCGCTCTCAGCGAAGAAAATTAACGCGATGCAAATACCATTAAGGGGAGCAGAGATGCAAAGATCTACTCGCTAGAAGCAAAAGTGAAGATTTTAACAAAAGAAATTTGGGTACTTTCTGTTTGGTTAACTGTAATCGCATATATGTCAAGATAATGGGGTTTGCTTGAGTTAACAAGTGTGGTTCCTAAGCAACCTTTACGAGTTTGGTCCTGGGTTCCCAAGGGTCCCCGTACATTTTTTCTAGATTTTCAAAGTTTCGTATTTTGTGTAAAACTGTTTTGTGCATCGTGTAGGAAACACTATTTTTGTGTACATTTAAAAACAAGTTATTGTCCCACGATTTCCCCGGTATACCCTCATCCTGAATTTACAGCTAATGATACTCGATCATCGATCAGTCATGAAATAGTAGTTGGATCCTCACAGTTAGTTAAATAAGTAATTTGTTAATCCTTAGCAAGAGTCACCATCTCTTGTTGGTTAGCTCGTTCGGCTCCTGGTAGTTTGATGTTCGTACGAAAGCTATCGTCCTTTCTCTTGACGAGCAGAACTGGGGTTAACCAAAACGGAAAACTTGGTCTGTTATCTTCCTTCTTTATCCACTACTGAAACTACACTGACAATCCTTGCATCTCCGAAGGTGTAAGTCGCTAAGGTGCATTGACTACAGGCGCGGCGCCTGGAATCAAATCGATGCGAGATTGACTTTTTCGTTGGAGAGATAATTCTGGCAAGCCTTCGGGGAAGACTTAAGGGTATTCCCTTATCATAGGAATATCTTCGTGTTTTGGTTCTTCGGCTCCCTTGACCACGACATGAGCCAGGAAAACAACACATCCTATTCGCAACAACTTTCATGCCTTCAAGCGATTGGTAATTTGTAGAGGCGTATCCTGCTTCATGAGTCACGGTCGTTTCTTCGCTCGCCATCGGGATGCGGATACCAATCTCCACTCGATCACTCGATAACCAATCCATCCAGGTTACCTCGTCGAAGCTTCCCAACTCAACTGGCAGTAGATCAAGCGTAAACTCACGCTCCCTGGGTCCTATCTTGCTGATTCTAATTTACTTTGTTGGCTCCCACTAGCCTCCCATTATTTAGCTCTATCGTATACGGGTTATCTAACTTACTTGCTACGAAACCAAATATACTCTCAAACTCCAGAGATGTGAAGCTTAAAATTTGCAACAGTATCTAGCAGCACAGATGCATAATGTGGACTAATATGGGAAGTACTGATATCCACGCTTGGATTCCTGGTGTGTCTTCCTAGCTTCGGTGTTGAGCTTTCATCCTTGTGCCTGATTGTTTTTAGGGAAATATTTTTTGAAATGCTTTTTGCTTCCACAGTTTAAATAACCTTGATCACGTTTCTGCTTGTCACTCGTTCTGCCTTGATAATTGTCATTGTCGTTGTTTCCTCCGTGATTCTCGCTACTATCTCGGCCTCCATTTCTGCGTCCAGTATCATGCCTACAAGTTTCCTTAGGATGCCCCCTCTTGCCACAGTTATCACATTTTCCATACTTACATCGCCCGACATGATAATGTAGACAATTGTCGCACTTAGGTAGGATGCCCATGTAGTCTTTTCCCTTTTTGGCCTTCTTCTTGTTACTCGCCCGAGTAACCTTCTTGAAATTTGCGAGCTTTCTATTGTTACCCCCAGATGACTCTACAGGAGTTTCCCTTTTCTCTTCCGAAGTGGAAAATTTTCCTAGTCTAACTGCTTCTTCAGTGAGCGCCACGCTCATGTCGATAGCTTTGATGATTGTTGGAGGCTTAGATGTTGTCACCAGGCTTAGAATCTGAGGCGCCAATCCCCCGATGAAGCGTTCGATCTTCCTAGATTCTGGTTCCACCAAACGCGAAGAAACTTGTGATAATTCGCCAAATTTCTGCACATACTCGCTTATCTTTGGGCCTTCCATTTTCAAGTTCCACAGTTCAGTTTCCAACTTCTGGACTTCTGCCCTAGAGCAAAATCTTTTACGCATCAGTTCTTTCAGTTCATCCCACATCAAAGCATTCGCAGCAGTCTCGCCCATTGTCAGAACCTGAAGGTTCCACCATGTGACAACTGTGTTCTATAGTCGTGGTTCAATGTAAAACAATGTTGATTATTAATAAAACAATGTTCTTTGGTGTTATTATATGTGTTTTGATGTTATTATGTGTATATTTGTGTTTGGTGATTTTTCAATTTAATTCAAATCCGATTTCAAGCTTTAAATCGCTTTCTGGAAGGTTATACACGATCTGATGCGTAAATATAACCAGTTTAATGCAATGAGCACTCCGGAATAGTGAAATAGGCTTAACATACCTTAAATAACCTCCACATAACTTAGAAATAAGTTTTGGATGTTTTGGTGTGTTGAAATCAAGTTTGTTCGATCGTAGGGACTATTTGTGTCAAACTGCGAAACTATACCGATTCGTATAGTAACGAACATTCCGGAACTTGATCATAAGTTAAACATACCCTAAATAACCTTTACATAGCTTAGAAATAGGCTTTGAGGGGTTCGGTATGCTAAAATAAACTTTATTGATCAATAGGGACTAAAAGCGTCAAAAAAGTGCACAAGTTTGCATTTTCGCGCATATCTTACGTTCTGAATATATCCGGACATCCAAAAATTTATGTAAGCATTAAAATATTTTATTTTAGTGGTTGGCATAATAAAAATCCATTCGTCGCTTGATTTGGTTCGTTTTTGCGTTCGTTATGACTTCTGTCGTAATTAAGCGAATAACGCGATCGTACGACCAAACGAACCGACATCCGAGATATTTTTGAGCATGTTTTGAGTTCCCTATACTTTAACTTCATTTTAGAGCCTTGAAATGAGGTTAACGGGGCTTAAACGTGTCAAAAATGGGCCGAAATGCATGTTTCTCAACTTCAGGGACTAAACTGCAAATTTTGGAAAGTCAGCCCAGGCCGGCCGCGTAAGGTTATGTGTGTGGTTACGCGGGCCGTGTGAGTTACCCAGTTCTGCAAAACTGGTTTTCAGAAACAGCAGCTGGTTTACAGGGTTTTTGGACATGGTTTAGATCAATCTATGGGCCAAATTTGATGGTTTTCAAGAGCCCATGGTATCCAAATACCATGTGCCCATTTGTACGGCTTAGATCGAAGCTCAATCTTCGAGAAAAGATCCTAACAGTTCTTGAATTCCTATAAATACCCACCCTCACTTCCTCCTAAAGCACACTTGATCTGATTTTGGCTCTCTAAGTTGAAGTTTATGCTTCATACCTGAGAGTAAATCGGATCAAGAGCTTGCGGGGACCTTTTGTAAGTATTCTTTCGTTCTTTTCATTCGTTTTTATCGTTAAAGTTAAACTACGTTTGACTTTCTGCTTTGACCAGTTTATGGTCAATGCGAAGTTCGTTTGAACTTCATAACGTGAGCGTAATCACGATAGTTATAGTCCCTAGTGACTATACCTACTGATTACCACGTTATCTAGGCTCAGTGACGAGTCGTAGTTTCGGCCAAAATGCGTTTTCTCGCGTATTTTGTAACCAAACTACTCTTGGGTATCAAAACCGTTTGTTTTGATATCAAAACCTGTTTTCTAACTTAACTAAACATGTTTCGACATGTTTAGCTCGTCACTTTTTAGATTAGTGCTTGTGTAGAGTCGTAAGTCAAGCAGACTAAACACCCGCTTGGACTTTCGAACATGACCCGTTTGGTCGATCATTAGGATCCGACCAAACATGTTTAGTGACCATAGTTGTATAGGGAATAACCTTCTGAGGTTATACCTTATGGTTACTTAGGTTTAATTAGTCGCATGATAGGTAGTTTATATGCCTTTGGTAAATTACCAAAATACCCTTTTCATACATAATTGGTAATTAAGCATATGTAACCTAAACTTTTGTCACGTAACTGATTTTGTAACATAATTAAACATGTTTTGGCATATAATACTTGTCATAGGACTAGTTAGACGTCTCAAACGCGCATTCGCGTGCGCGGCGCGTTAAAGTAGCATAAGCTACCTTAATGGGTCGCAATGGGTCGAAAACACTTAGGTTAGGTTTCAATTTAGGATGTAGCCTTTGTTAAACCATATCACATGAGTTCCAACACTCATTTGGTTTACAAGACTTCATTCTATCCGATCGTCCGATTTCGGCGTCTATTGTTTGACTAGTGGTTCGATTACTAGGTGCTACTTGATTTCTCTAGTTTGCTTGAGTTTGATTGAAGTTCTATTGATTGAGGATACTTTGCACTTCATGTGAGTACATAGTTCCCCTATTTTACTGTTTTCAATTGTTTTGGGGTGATTCATATGTACAAAATGATTTCAAGGATTAAACGATGGTTTTTCAAAAACAATTAAGATGGTTTATACAAAACTAATAACGATTTCAATAAAGTGAACAAACTTGTTGGTTGTAGTTACATAACAAATGACATTCATTAGCGTTGATCAAGCCGACCAGTATTAGGTTATGGTACCATAGGATCTGACAAATCCCGTTATTTTACTGAACCCATGGTTATGTGTGTGGGTTGTGGGTAACGACTGAATCTGATGTTTGTTAACTTACACTTTGGTGGTTTGTTAACTCGAGAAACGAGAAGCGAGGTGGTCGAGTCACGAAGGTTTGAATGTTGTTAGCGAGACAACCATATATAGTTTTCACAATTTAAAACGAGGATGATTTAAACGATTTTAAACAAGCTAACGATTCTGAAAACGATTTTGAACAAGTTAAACGAATTGGATAAACGATTGGTTATTGGTTAGTGTTTAGATAACGGGACGGGTGTAATGTGATGAAAGCATGGTAGATACACCGCTGGTACTTCCTATATATAAGTGTTTTCATCATATTACATACCATGACGTAATTTAGTTCACTTGGGTAAACGATTTTGAAACGATGTTACACAAAAATGTTTTCGAAAAGATATAAACCATACGAGTTTTATAAACGAGTTTTTACAAGATGTTTTACAAGTAGATTTTCTAGAACAAAATGTTTTTAGGGTTAAGAATCATTGCTACGAGATTTTATAAACTATAATCAACTTGATTTGAGTTGGATAACTATGTTGCAATACACTTTTCAAAACGAGGTTTGTATTTTGACTCTTGTAGTCTAATAAAGTACTGCAACATGTAAACGAAGCCATGATTCCGATACTCTTATAAAACCTATGTACTCGCCAGCATTTCTTTGCTGACTATGTTTTTACATATGTTTTAGATGTTGTTGCTTGATTGATTCTAGGATGCATGCGTCACATAGGATCTGGACAAGGCCTTAGTGACATAATAACTGTGATAGACAATGTGAAACTTGTTCGTTCTATGTTAAGACAATGTTAATGTTTAATATTATCAATAAAAGGAAACACTTTTTGTATTCATGGTTATGAAACGATAATTCTGTTGCAACACTCCCCGACGTTTCCACCACGGTTTGTTGTCCTACGTGGTCGGGGTGTGACAGAAGAAGTTGGTATCAGAGCCAATGGTTATAGGGAATTAGGTTATTAGTAATGCTTTGACCTAGACTATAACTTTAGGACCCTAACGCAAGTTTCTTGCGTTTAGATTCTTAAAACAATACCGTCCCCTATCCTTAGGTGATAACCACAATGAGAACATAAAATTTGAATCCGCTTTGAAAACTAATCATCTGTTCTAGGATGATTGATTACTAGGTTTTGAACCCTTTGTTATAAGGTTTTGAACCCTTTAAGTTTTCAAAATCTCGTCAAAGTCTGGGTCTAAATAGTGTGAACATGTGCAAACTGGAAGAGTGGGTGCCTGTACCCTGGGTCTTCTGTCTAAGGCTAGAGTGTTCGTACAAATCCGTAGTATCGGACCAGTCACTCTTACCTGGGAACTCTTGGGGTGAGTGTCCACTTATAGGCGAGCATGTCTTCGCGATACATTATTTTTGATCCATTTACTTTGATTAGTCTCTGCGTGTCGTTTGTTTGTTCGAGGTAACGAACAAATGATCGCCTTCCTTGTGCTTTGTTGGTATTTTCAATACCTCTTTTGCTTTTCAACCTCACTCGTTTCTCTTATTTCCTTGTTAGACAATGCCTCCTCGACGTGAAGCACCGTGGCTGCTGTGCTTCCCGGCGTTGTGACCCAAGTCCACGAGATATACAACAACAATAATAACAACAATAATGCACCGTGTAATTTCAAGAGCTTCAATTCTGCGAAGCCGCTTAAGTTTTCTGGGTCGCAAGGAGCAACTGCGCTCCTGCAGTGGTTTGAGAGTATTGAGAGCACATTCAGACACGTGCAGTGTCCGAATGAACGCAAGGTTGAATTTGCTTCAAGCGCGTTTGAGAAACGAGCACTTACCTGGTGGAATGGTATTATGTGCGATAGGGGTGCCGAAGTGGCGTTGGCACAAACATGGGAAGAGCTTCGGGCTCTCATGATGAAAGAGTTTTGTCCCCGTCACGAGATTCGGGCTTTAGAGCGAGAGTTTGATGATCTAAAGCAAGATGGGGGTGAACACCGTGCGTACACGGACCGTTTTGAAGAACTCAATCTGTTGTGTCCCACTATGGTTACCCCACTGGAGAAAGCAATCGAGAGATATATCGATGGTTTACCCGATTCCATTCAGGATATTGTGACCGGTGTTAACCCTACTACCATCCATCAAGCGATAGAGTTATCTGCTACCCTGACTGAGTCTCAAGTCAAGAAGGGTAAACTCACCCGCAAGGGTGATAAGAAGAAGTCTACCGATTCTGCAAAAGACAAGAAAAGGGTAAGGGTAAGGAAGGTGAGACGTCGAAGAAATCGAGGAAGCAAAAGGGTGCACAGAACTTTGCTGTTACAGCACAGACTGCACAGAACCCATAGAACCCACCGGCTCAACCGCCTACGAAGAAGGCGTATGCTGGTACCGCACCTCATTGTGCTCGCTGCAACGGTCGTCATGTTGCACAGGTAGCTTGCAAGCAATGCACAACGTGTGGAAAACTTGGGCATTTGGTCAATATTTTTCGTATGGGACAAAATCAGGTTGCCCAGATTCAAGCTCCGGTTCAGGGGAATGTTGCGAGATTCCCACCGGGTTCATGTTTTTATTGTGGAGAGTTTGGTCACTTCCGCAACAACTGTCCGAGGCTGGTGAATGTGAACGCGAATGCTGATGCGAACCCGAATGCGAATGTCAACGCCAATGTGAATCCTGCTCGAGGGCGAGCGTGCAATTTGAATGCAAACGAAGCGAGGGCCGACAACGAGGTGGTTAATGGTACGTTTTTGTTAACAATCGACCTGCATCTATTCTTTTTGATTCTGGAGCCAATAGAAGTTTTGTTTCTTTATCTTTTGAGCCTCTACTTGCGATACCTAGAACTAAACTGAGGAAACCCTTATCTGTCGAAGTTGCTACTGGTAAACCTCTTGTTCTCGATTCTATTATTCGTGATTGTCAGTTGAACCTTGATAACCATCTTTTTCCTATTGACCTCACACCGATGCAACTTGGGAGCTTCGATATTATCATTGGGATGGATTGGTTAACCAAACATCATGCTGAGGTGGTTTGTTTTGATAAGATTGTTCGTATTCCTTTGTCTTCTGGCGATGTTTTGGAAGTTCGTGGCGAGAAACCTTCAGGTGGATTGAAGCTTATGTCGTGTATCGAAGTCCAAAGGTACTTATGAAAAGGATATGTTGCTTTTCTGGCACATGTCACCGAGGAGAAAGACAAGAGCAAGAGTATTCAGGATATTCCAATTGTTCGGGATTATCCAGAGGTGTTTCCTGATGAACTACCTGGTTTACCTCCAGTTCGTCAAGTCCGGTTTCATACTGACCTTGTACCCAATGCCAACCCAATTGCAAAAGCGCCTTATCGACTTGCACCATCCGAGATGCAAGAATTATCGAAGCAGCTTCAAGAGTTATCTGATAAAGGATTCATCCGGCCGAGCTTTTCACCTTGCGGAGCTCCTGTCCTCTCCGTGAAAAAGAAAGATGGGTCTTTTCGAATGTGTATCGATTATCGTGAGCTTAATAACCTTACTATCAAAAATCGATATCCCCTACCTCGAATTGATGATCTCTTCGACCAGCTGCAAGGTGCTTCATGCTTTTCCAAGATCGATCTGCATTCTGGGTATCATCAACTTCGTGTTCTCGAAGAAGATATTCCCAAAACTGCTTTCCGCACAAGATATGGGCATTAAGAGTTCACTGTCATGCCTTTTGGTTTAACGAATGCTCCAGCTATCTTCATGGACTTAATGAATAGGGTCTGCAAGCCTTATTTAGACAAGTTCATTATTGTATTCATCGACGATATTCTTGTTTATTCGAAGTCTCGAGCCGAGCACGAGCAACACCTTCGCTTAACATTGGAACTTCTGAAGAAGAAACAACTTTTTGCTAAATTCTCCAAGTGTGAATTCTGGCTTACAGAAATTCAATTCTTGGGTCATATAGTCAATGAGCAGGGTATTCATGTGGATCCATCCAAGATTGTTGCTATTAGAGACTGGAATACACCGGCGACATCTACAGAGATTTGATCTTTTCTTGGTCTTGCTGGATATTATCGTCGATTCATTTCAAATTTCTCGAAGATTGCGGTTCCACTCACTGCTTTTGTCACACCCCGACCACGTAGGACAACAAACCGTGGCGGAAAGGTCGGGGAGTGTTGCAACAGAAGCTATTGTTTCACAACCATGGATACAAAATAGTTTTGTTTTATTGATAAAATTAATCATTTCATTGTCTTAACACATAGAACAAACTAGTTTTATATCGTCTATTGTAGTTGTTATGTCACTAAGGCCTTGTCCAGATCCTATGTGACGCATGCATCCTAGAAATCGATCAAGCATCAACACCTGAAACATATGTAAAAACTTAGTCAGCAAAGAAATGCTGGCGAGTACATAGGTTTTATAAGAGTATCAGAATCATGGCTCGTTTATATGTTGCAGTACTTTATTAGACTACAAGAGTCAAAACACAAACCTTGTTTTGAAAAATGTATTGCAACATAGTTAACCAACTAAAATCAAGTTGATTATAGTTTTATAAAATCTCGTAGCCATGCTTCTTAACCCAAAAACATTTGTTTTAGAAAACCAACTTGTAAAACATCTTGTGTGACACCCCGACCACATAGAACATACAAAACGTGGCGGAAACGTTGGGGAGTGTTGTAACAGAATCAATTGTTTCAAATCCATGGCAAATGAAGTTTCGTTTTATTAATCAAATATGAAAGTATACATTGTTTAAACAAGAACCAAAGAGTACATAACATAAATTAACTAGTTCTTGTCTCGTTTTAAGTCACTAAGGCCAGGTCCGCCTAAGTATGTCTTGATAAGTCCTATGCATCATTTCCTGAAACACATGTGAAAATAGGTACGTCAGCATAAAAATGCCTGTGAGATACATTGGTCTTGTGAAAACAGAATTCATGACTTATGTTTGAGAAAATGTTTAGTCATGAACCCTGTAATTTGCTTTGTCTTGTAAATCATTTGAAAAACGATAAAATCAGATGATATGTATAAATAAGAAGACACTGTATGGTTAAACGGATAACCATGTAAAATGTGTTTGTATAAGATCAGTCGTTTGTAAAACAATGTCTCGTGAAAAGTGTGTTATTTGTATAAGATGTCATATGTCTCAAATTGAAATGATTCAAATAACGCTACGATATGTAATACCACACAAACACTTATATATAGGAAGTACCAACGGCGTATCCACCATGCTTGTATCATATTACACACGCCTCGTTACTTAATCACTTACTCAAACCAAACCATCAAGATGAAATGTTTAACAATTGTGGAAATGTTTATGTATAATCAAATGTCTATTGTCAAATGTAAATCATGTCAACGGATACTACTGGTTTACACGGTTCAATGGTTACCAACGGTTCATATAATCGAAGGGTTAAGACGGTTCACATAGTCAAATGGTTACAACGATTCAAAATGTAGTATAATGTGTTCATATGCTGGATGAGCATATGCAACAGAAATGCAATGTAAAACAATGTACTAAATACGCACACAATGGGCATAGATAGCATGTAATGTAAGGCAATGTACTAAGTACGCACACAATGGGCATACATAGCGTGTAATATAAGGCAATGTACTAAGTACGCACACAATGGGCATACATAGCATGTAATGTAAGGCAATGTACTAAGTATGCACACAATGGGCATACATAGCATGTAATGTAAGGCAATGTACTAAGTACGCACACAATGGGCATACATAGCATGTAATGTAAGGCAATGTACTAAGTACGCACACCATGGGCATACATAGCATGTAATGTAAGGCAATGTTCTAAGTACGCACACAATGGGCATACATAGCATGTAATGTAAGGCAATATACTAAGTACGCACACAATGGGCATACATAGCATGTAATGTAAGGCAATGTACTAAGTACGCACACAATAGGCATACATAGCATGTAATGTAAGTCAATGTACTAAGTACGCACACAATGGGCATACATAGCATGTAATGTAAGGCAATGTACTAAGTACGCACACAATGGGCATACATAGCATGTAATGTAAGGCAATGTACTAAGTACGCACACAATGGGCATACATAGCATGAAATGTATTGTAGAGTGATGTACTAAGTATGCACCCAATGGACATACATAGCATAGACACAATGAAATCATGTACTCTATATGTACTATCGAACATAGCAAGTATATGATGTGAAAACCGGAAAGCATGAAAGTAACAAGTAGGCACATGCGTTTCACCCCAAAACAATATGGAAAACAGTAAAAGAGGGGTTCAATGTACTCACCTAAGATTGCTTTGTAGTTCTTGTATGATAGCCAAATAATTCTAGAGATCACGGAATATCAAAGCGGCACCTAATAGGTAGCTATGTTAATATACCGGACCTAAATCGGAAGGATCAGACAGTATGCGGGTTCGTAAACCAAACGAGTATGGAGACTCGTGTAATATGGTTTAACAAAGCCTACATACTAAAATGAAACCTAGCCTAAGTGCTTGCGACCCATTACGACCCGTTTAGGTAGCTTATGCTACCTTAACGCGTCGTTCGTGTAGAACGCGTTTGGAACGCCTAACATTGTGACCACAAGGCATAACCTCGGAAGGTTACAGCCATGGTCACCTAATGTGTTTGGTCGGATCCTAATGATCGACCAAATGGGTCGGGTTTGAAAGTATAAGCGATTGTTTAGATCGCTTACCTTACGACCCTATATAAGCACTAAACTAAAAGTGACGAGCTAAGCATGTTAGAACATGCTTAACTAAGTTTAGAAAACAGGTTTGGCATCAAAACAAACGGCTTTGATGCTCATGAGTAGTTTGGTTACAAAATACGCAAGAATGCGCATTTTGGCCGAAACTACGACTCATCACTGAGCCTAGATAACGTGGTAATCAGTAGGTATAGTCACTACGGACTATAACCATCGTGATCACGCTCACGTTATGAAGTTCCATGAACTTCGTGTTGACCATAGGCTGGTCACACAGAAAGTCAAACAAAAATTTGACTTTCGGACTTGAAAAGCGAATAAAAGAACGAAAGAACACTTACGAAGGGTCCCCGAATGCTAATCTAGATCAAAGAGCTCAGGTATGAAGCAATGGCATCAACTTAGAGCATTTTGATCAGATTTTTGTGGGTTTTTGCAAGATTGGGGGGGGGGTATTTATAGGAAAAGCATAACCGTTAGGATCGTTTATCGATTAACGTGCTTTGATCTTGTCCATACACTTGTTGCAACATTTATGGGACATCAGATTTGGCCCTTGTTGTTCAGAAGAGGCAAGTGGAATTTGACCTTTCACTAATTTGAAGAGGCAACTGCAGTTAAAACTGAATCTGCTGTACTGGGGACTCCTTACGGACCGTATGGTTGATGGCTTACGGTCCGTAAGCCCTCACTTTGGCAGATTTACAGTTTTGGTCCCTGCAGCCCCAAAACTTGGTATTTGATGCATTTTTGACACGTTTAAGCCCCGTTAACCCCATTTCAAAGCTCTAAAATGAAGTTAAAGTACAGGGAACTTAAAATGTGATCAAAAATATCTTGGATGTTGGTTCGTGTGGCCGAACGGTCGCGATGTTCGGTTAATTACGACGGAACGCGCATAAGCGCAAAAGACGATCCAAATTGCGCGACGAATGGATTTTTCTCATGCCATACACTAAGGCATAATATAAGGATGTTTACATAAATTTTTGGATGTCCGGATGTATTCAGAACGTAAGTTATGCGTGAAAGTGCAAACTTATGCACTTTTTGACACTTTTAGTCCCTGAATGACCCAAAAGTTTATTTTAACATACCAAACCCCTCAAAGCCTATTTCTAAGCTATGTAAAGGATATTTAGGGTATGTTTAACTTATGGACATGTTTCGGAATGTTCGTTACAGTTCAAATTGGCATACTTTCGCAGTTTGTCAAGTTTAGTCCCTGTAAGCGAATTAACTTGTTTTTGCTATACCAAAGCCTTCAAAACTTATTTCTAAGTTATGTAAAGGTTATTTAAGGTATGTTAAGCATATGTTGATGTTCCGGAGTATTTGTCCCATTTAAACTGAGTACGTTTACGCACCAGTTTGCGTATAATTCTCCAGAAGGCGATGTAGAGTTTGAAATTGAACAAGAATTGATATGTGCAAAAGATACACATATTTATACAAGATCCCAAGTATGAAATACAATATTTCATCGGCTTGGTATTTGTTTGATGGTCGCGGTGACACAGGTGTCACATCTTGTAAAAACTTGTTAAAAATTCGTATAGTTTATATCTGTTAGAAAAACATCGTTGTGTGACATCGTTTCAAAATCGTTTACCCAAGTGAACTAAATAACGCCACGATATCTAATATGATGAAAACACTTATATATAGGAAGTACCAGCGGCGTATCCACCATGCTTTCATCAAATTACACCCGTCCCGTTATCTAAACACTAACCAAAAACCAATCGTTTACCCAAATCGTTTAACTCGTTCAAATCGTTTCAAATCGTTAACTCGTTTAAAATCGTTTAAATCATCCTCGTTTTAATTTGTGACAAACTATTTATGGTCGTCTCGCTAACAACATTCAAACCTTCGTGACTCGATCATCTCGCTTCTCACTTCTCGAATTAACAAACCACCAAAGGGTAAGTTAAGAAACATCAGATTCAGTCGCTACCCACAACCCCCACACATAACCATGGGTGTAGTAAAGTAACGGGATTTGTCAGATCCTATGGTACCATAACCTAATACTGGTCGGCTTGATCAATGCTAATGAATGCCATTTGTTATGTAACTACAACCAACAAGTTTGTTCAATTTATTGAAATCGTTATTAGTTTGTATAAACCATCTTAATTGTTTTTGAAAAACCATCGTTTAAACTTTGAAAACCATTTCGTACATATGAATCACCCCAAAACAATTGAAAACAGTAAAATAGGGGAACTATGTACTCACATGAAGTGCAAAGTGTCCTCAATCAATAGAACTCAGGATGGATAGAATATCGAGACTTGTGAGATTCGTCCATCACTAGGATGCGAAGATCGTCTTGTTTCGGAATCCACAAACGATCCTTGAAGTAGAGTAAACCATCGCCTTTTCTTTCAAGCTTAAGCTTAAGTTGAAGCGGTAGCTCATCTTTCAATAAACCCTCACACAGGATCGTTGAGCTTGAAGGACACGAGATTGGATATTGGATAGAACTTGGACAGAGTGAAGCTTGACTCGCTCTTTTCGACTAAGCGCATCGGCTACAACATTCGCCTTACCATGATGGTAGCGAATCTCGCAATCGTAATAGTTCAAGAGTTCAACCCAACGTCGTTGCCTCATGTTAAGCTCTTTCTGATTAAGAATATGTTGGAGACTTTTGTGGTCTGTGAACACCACACACTTCATTCCATAGAGGTAGTGTCCCCAGATTTTAAGCGCGAAAACCACAGCTCCTAGCTCAAGATCATGAGTCGTATAGTTCTTCTCGTGGATTTTCAACTGTCTAGATGCGTATGCTATAACCTTACCTCGTTGCATGAGGATGCAACCAAGGCCTAAGTTGGACGTATCGCAATAGACAATGAAATCATCGCTTCCCTCGGGCAGAGATAGAACAGGAGCATTACATAACTTCTGCTTCAACGTTTGAAATGCTTCTTCTTGTTTGGGTCCCCACTCAAAAGGCTTATTCTTTTGAGTCAAAGCAGTGATTGGAACCGCGATCTTCGAGAAATTAGAAATGAATCGACGATAATAACCAGCAAGACCAAGAAAAGATCGAATCTCTGTAGGTGTCATTGGCGTACTCCAATCCTTAATAGCAACAATCTTGGATGGATCCACATGAATACACTGCTCGTTGACTATATGACCCAGAAACTGAACTTCTTTAAGCCAGAATTCACACTTGGAGAATTTAGCGAAAAGTTGTTCCTTCTTAAGGAGTTCCAACGTTAAGCGAAGGTGTTGCTCGTGATCGGCTCGAGTTTTCGAATAGATGAGAATATCGTCGATGAATACGATAATGAACTTGTCTAAATAGGGTTTACAGACCCTATTCATTAAGTCCATAAAGATAGCTGGAGCATTTGTTAAGCCAAAAGGCATGACTGTGAACTCGTAATGCCCATATCTCGTGCGGAAAGCAGTTTTGGGAATATCTTCTTCGAGAACACGAAGTTGATGATACCCAGAACGCAGATCGATCTTAGAAAAACATGAAGCACCTTGCAGCTGGTCAAAGAGATCATCAAGTCGAGGTAGGGGATATCGATTCTTGATGGTAAGCTTATTAAGCTCACGATAATCGATACACATTCGAAAAGATCCATCTTTCTTTTTCACGAAGAGGACAGGAGCTCCCCATGGTGACTAACTCGGACGGATGAATCCTTTATCAGATAATTCTTGAAGCTATTTCGATAACTCTTGCATTTCCGATGGTGCAAGACGATAAGGTGCTTTCGCAATCGGGTTGGCATTGGGTACAAGGTCGATATAAAACTCAAATTGACGAACTGGAGGCAAACCAGGCAGTTCATCAGGAAACACCTCTGGATAATCCCGAACAATCGGAATATCCTGAATACTCTTACTCTTGTCTTTCTCCTCGGTGACATGTGCTAGAAAAGCAACATATCCCTTTCTCAAATAACTTTGGGCCTTTGTACACGACATAAGCTTCAAACCACCAGATGGCTTCTCGCCACGTATCTCCAGAACATCGCCAGACGGAAGAGGAATACGAACAATCTTATCGAAACAAACCACCTCAGCATGGTGTTTAGTTAACCAATCCATTCCAACGATAATGTCGAAGCTCCCAAGTTGCATTGGCGTGAGGTCAATAGGAAAAAGATGGTTATCAAGGTTCAATTGACAATCACGAATAAAAGAGTCGAGGACAAGAGGTTTACCAGTAGCAACTTCAACAGATAAGGGTTTCCTCAATTTAGTTCAAGGTATCGCAAGCAAAGTTTCAAAAGATAACGAAACAAAACTTCGGTCGGCACCAGAATCAAAAAGAATAGATGTCGGTCGATTGTTAACAAGAAACGTACCATTGACAACAAAGGTACCGTTGACAACGAGGTTGTCAGCCCTCGCCTTGTTTGCATTCAAGGTGTACGCTCGTCCACGGGCGGGATTCGCGTTCGCATTGACATTCGGATAAACAAGAGAGGTAATGAAAACATCGACAAAACACAAGGAAGGCGATCATTTGTTCGTTACCTCGAACAACAAACGACACGCAGAGACTAATCAAAGTAAATGGATCAAAAATAATGTATCGCCGAAGACATGCTCGCCTATAAGTGGACACTCACCCCAAGAGTTCCCAGGTAAGAGTGACTGGTCCGATTATGTGGATTTGTACGAACACTCTAGCCTTAGACAGAAAACCCAGGGTACAGGCATTCACTCTTCCAGTTTGCATGTGTTCACATTATTTTGGCCCAAACTTTGACGAGACTTTGAAAACTTAAAGGGTTCAAAACCTTATAACAGAGGGTTCAAAACCTAGTAATCAATCATCCTAGAATAGATGATTAGTTTTCAAAGCGGATTCGAACTTATTGTGGTTATCACCTAAGGGTAGGTAACGGTATTGTTTTAAAATCTAAAAACAAGTAAACTTGTGTTAGGGTCCTAAAGTTATAGTCTAGGTCAAAGCATTACTAATAACCTAATTCCCTATAATCATTGGCTCTGATACCAACTTTCTTCTGTCACATCCCGACCACGTAGGACTACAAACCGTGGCGGAAACGTCGGGGAGTGTTGCAACAGAAGCTATTGTTTCACAACCATGGATACAAAATAGTTTTGTTTATTGATAAAATTAATCATTTCATTGTCTTAACACATAGAACAAACTAGTTTTATATCGTCTATCGTAGTTGTTATGTCACTAAGGCCTGGTCCAGATCCTATGTGACGCATGCATCCTAGAAATCAATCAAGCATCAACACCTGAAACATATGTAAAAACTTAGTCAGCAAAGAAATGCTGGTGAGTACATAGGTTTTATAAGAGTATCAGAATCATGGCTCGTTTATATGTTGCAATACTTTATTAGACTTCAAGAGTCAAAATACAAACCTTGTTTTGAAAAATGAATTGCAACATAGTTAACCAACTAAAATCAAGTTGATTATAGTTTTATAAAATCTCGTAGCCACGCTTCTTAACCCAAAAACATTTGTTTTAACCAACTTGTAAAACATCTTGTAAAAACTTGTTAAAAATTCGTATAGTTTATATATCTTAGAAAAACATCGTTGTGTGACATCCTCAAAATCGTTTACCCAAGTGAACTAAATAACGCCACGATATGTAATATGATGAAAACACTTATATATAGGAAGTACCAGCGGCGTATCCACCATGCTTTCATCAAATTACACCCGTCCTGTTATCTAAACACTAACCAAAAACCAATCGTTTACCCAAATCGTTTAACTCGTTGAAATCGTTTCAAATCGTTAACTCGTTTAAAATCGTTTAAATCATCCTCGTTTTAATTTGTGACAAACTATTTATGGTCGTCTTGCTAACAACATTCAAACCTTCGTGACTCGATCACCTCGCTTCTTGCTTCTCGAATTAACAAACCACCAAAGGGTAAGTTAACAAACATCAGATTCAGTCGCTACCCACAACCCCCACACATAACCATGGGTGTAGTAAAGTAACAGGATTTGTCAGATCCTATGGTACCATAACCTAATACTGGTCGGCTTGATCAATGCTAATGAATGTCATTTTTATGTAACTATAACCAACAAGTTTGTTCACTTTATTGAAATCGTTATTAGTTTGTATAAACCATCTTAATTGTTTTTTAAAAACCATCGTTTAAACTTTGAAAACCATTTCTTACATATGAATCACCCCAAAACAATTGAAAACAGTAAAATAGGGGAACTATGTACTCACATGAAGTGCAAAGTGTCCTCAATCAATAGAACTCAAGCAAACTCAAGCAAACCAGAGAAATCAAGTAGCACCTACTAGTCGAACCACTAGTCAAACAATAGACGCCTAAATCGGACGATTGGACAGAATGAGGTCTTGTAAACCAAATGAGTTTTGGAACTCATGTGATATGGTTTAACAAAGCCTACATTCTAAATTGAAACCTAACCTATGTGCTTTTGACCCATCACGACCCATTAAGGTAGCTTACGCTACTTTAACGCGTCGTGCGCGCAAAAGCGCGTTCGGAACGTCTAACTAGTCCTATGACAAGTATTATATGCATATACAAGTTAATCATGATGTATAATCAGTTATGTGACAAAAGTTTAGGTTACATAAGCTTAATTACCAATTATACATGAAAAGGGTATTTTGGTAATTTATCTAAGGCATATAATCTACTTATCATACAACTACCTAAACTAGGTAACCATAAGGTATAACCTTGGAAGGTTAATCCCCATGCAACTATGGTCACTAACCATGTTTGGTTGGATCCTAATGATCGACCAAACGGGTCGTGTTCGAAAGTCTAAGCGGGTGTTTAGTCCGCTTGACTTACGACTCTACACAAGCACTAGACTAAAAAATGACGAGCTAAACATGCTAAAACATGTTTAGTTAAGTTAGAAAACAGGTTTTGATATCAAAACAAACAGTTTTGATATCCTAGAGTTGTTTGGTTACAAAATACGCGTAAATGTGTATTTTGGCCGAAACTACGACTCGTCACTGAGCCTAGATAACGTGTAGGTATAGTCACTAGGGACTATAACCATCGTGATTACGCTCACGTTATGAAGTTCAAACGAACTTCACATTGACCATAAACTGGTCAATGCAGAAAGTCAAACGCAGTTTGACTTTAATGCTAAAACGAATGAAAAGAACGAAAGAACGCTTACAGAAGGTCCCCGCAAGATTTGATTCCGATTTTTCTCTCAGGTAGGAAGCATATACTTCCACTTAGAGAGCATAAATCAGATTTCAAATTGTGGGTTTTGAAGTGAAATGGATGGGGTATATATAGGATTTCTAGAACCGTTAAGATCGTTCCTCGAAAAGTGAGCTTTGATCTAGACCTTACATGTGTGCCCATGGTTTTCTAAAACCATGGGAGCCCCTAATGTGGACTATGTTCATTGAATACCAGCCCATGGTTTTGCAAAACCATGGATGAAAACCATCAACACTTCAAAATGGAATAGGTTCATTGAATCTGCCAGAAATTTCAAAAATGGTCCCTACACTTGTAAAACTTGATTTTTTGGCACTTTTAAGCCCCGTTAACCCCATTTCAAGAATCTAAAATAAGTTAAAGTATAGGGAACTTAAAATATGCTCAAAAACATCTCGGATGTCGGTTCGTTTGGTCGTACGGTTGCGTTATTCGCTTAATTACGACGGAAGTTGTAACGAACGCAAAAACGATCCAAATTAAGCGACGAATGGAATTTTATCATGCCAAACACTAAAATAAAATATTTTAATGCTTACATAAATTTTTGGATGTCCGAATGTATTCAGAACGTAAGTTATGCGCGAAAACGCAAACTTATGCACTTTTTGTCGCTTTTAGTTCCTGAATGAGCATAAAGTTTATTTTATCATACCAAACCCCTCAAAGCCTATTTCTAAGCTATGTAAAGGTTATTTAGGGTATGTTTAACTTATGATCAAGTTCCGGAGTGTTCCTTACTCTACAAATCGGTATAGTTTCGCAGTTTGACACAAATAGTCCCTGCGATCGAACAAAGTTGATTTTAACACACCAAACCATCCAGAACTTATTTCTAAGTTATGTGGAGGTTATGTTGGTGCAGTCATCTGTCGACTACGTCTAATGTCGAGTATCGGTCTCGTTGCGGATCCGGTCAGGCATGACATCACGAGTGACATCACTAGGTGACATCACAAGTGATGTCATGATGCAAGAAATAAATGTGGCCGTTTATATATTATCATTCTAATGAAACAAAAATCAAATACAAGTTGGTGTTGATTGGACCATTAGTAGGTCCAATGGTATGCTGCCAACCCAAGGCCCAATTAAATCAAAGTTCACTAAAGACAAAAAGTCAAATGCAATATGGAGACATGAAGATGATTAACTGTTGGAATCGCATATACGGCATGCGTGTCAAACCGCTTTTTAGTCACATGTGGAATCGCCTTTTCGGCATCTGTTGGAACCGCCTTTATGGACTGTCATATGAGCGGTTCCCAACTAGTATATATAGGTACTTTGTCAATTCATTTGTAACAGTTTTCAGATCTGATACCGAGGTATTTCCCGAAGCATCATTTGCGCTTTGAAAAATGGCTGAAGAGTTCTACAATGCGTTCGCGACACCCGTTGCCCCTGTAACTCCTGCTGAAGCGTTGTATAATGAGAATGAGACGGGCACTCATCAAAAACCACCGAAGCTCATGTATATTGAAGATTTTCAGGGTTGGAAGAACCGATTTGAGAATTGGGTCCAAGCTTACAGATTTGAAGCATGGTGTTCTTTACTGAGAGATTACGAGAAACCAAAGAATGAACGTGGCTTGGAAAAAGGTTTCGATGATTTTACTGAAGCTGATAAGTTGAAGTACACTAGTGAGAAAATGATGATCAGCATCCTTCAGCAAGCAGTTAAAGAAGATATCTTCGTTTTACTTCAACATAATGGATCAGCCAAATCCATTTGGGAAGCATTGATTCAGAAATTCAGAGGGAGTGCTGATATGATCAAAAACAAAAAGGCATTATTAAAGAAATCGTTTGATATGTTTACTGCATTTGATCATGAAACAACCAAGCAGACTATAGATAGATATTGTCATTTGGTTTTAGAAATGGGTAGGTTGAAAATTGAGAAAGATGATGATGAGTGGGTTGACAAACTGGCTGAGGCGTTACCACAAAACAAGTGGGGAACATATTTGATGGTTGTGAAACTTATGAGAAAATCCGAGAACATGAATTTGGCTCAGTTTATTCAGAAAATCGAAGAGCAGGAGCTGGATATTCAAAAGACAGCTATCATGACAAATCCAAATGCAAAGCAAGATGTCAGTCTATATTATCGGGGAAACAAGTTTGAGACCACTCCGACGATTAATCAAAGTCCAAAGATTAGTACCGCATTCAGTGCTGATGGTTCTGTTAGTCCAAATGCAAGTACTACAACTCAAAGTGGTGGATCTACTTCATCATTCTCAAGCTTTGATCCAAATCACAACACATCTAGCCCTCAAAAGCAAAATACTTCAAATCTGCAGTGCAATGTGACACTGAACGTCCAAAATGGTCAACCTCTTTCTCCCGAGGTAGCAAAGCAACACATGGCATCTCTTGTCGCCATGTTAGAGTCGTATGAAAGTCTGATTGCCGGAAGGATTGGTAATCCGATGCTTACAAAAGAAGATTACGACCAAATCGATGCAGAAGAGCTTGAGCTGATGGATGTGAAGTGGTGCTTAGCAAGTGCATGCAGAAGAGCTGAAAAGTTTCAACAGATTACTGGTAGAGACGAGTTCCGAGGAATGGCTGCTTCTCCTCTTGGTTTTGACAAATCAAAAGTTACCTGTTTCCGATGTAAAGGAAAAGGTCACTTTAAACGGGAATGTAATAACCAAGAGTCAACTGGAAGTCAAGAGAAGAGCAATTATTATCAGAAATCGATTTTTCATCAAATCGATCAAAAACCTCAACAAAAGGAACCGCAAACTGCTCATGGGAGAATGATTGAAGAAGCCAACAGGAAAGCTTATTATGGGATAATTGATCAGAATGATGAGGTTGTTGCACAGGGATTTAGCTGGGACAAGTATATGCCTAGTGAAACAAAATCCAATGTGGCACTTGTTACCAGGATTCTGGATGAAAATGAAGTTTGTCAGAAAAGAATTCCGATATTTCCAGATCTTGGAAGTGATGTTGATACGGATGATGAGGAAGAGTATCTTAACAAATGTAGAAAAAGCATTGATCCTGACAGTTTTAATTTTTTCTATGCAGATAAAGTTGAGATGCTGAATCAAAAAAAGATTGCTCGATTGCAGAGAGAGCTAGAAGCAGCAAAGTTACTCGCTGATGAAAAGGCGAAGACTGAAGCTGTAGAAACAAAAGATGAAGCCACTGCTGAAATTACAATAGAGAAGATTGTTGAAGTAGAAAAAGTAGTGGAGAAAATTGTAGAAGTTGAGAAGACTGTCGAAGTCGAAAAGATAGTTGAAAAGGTAATTGAAGTTGCTAAGCCTTGCGAGAAGTGTTCCGAATCTTGCAAAGAATGTGATGAGAAAGACAAAAAGTTTGCTGAGTTGGAGAAATTGAAGGAAGATTTACTGTCAGATGTGAAGTACGTTAAAGAGTCATACGACGTATTGAACAGAACAGTTGACAGTTTGAAAAGAGCAAATGCAGAATTTGAAAAATCAAATGACAAGATGAGTGCTACTTTGATGACAAAGCAAAGCGTCATTAATGATTATATCGAAGATTGGGCTAACTTGAAGAAGGAGTTGGAACTTGAGAAAATCGAGAGTGAAAGGATCAACCGATTACTTTTGAGTTATACTACTTGTGATTATCTGATTGATCGGGTTTATCCTACTGTCGCAGGTCTAGAAGCTTTCAAGAAGAAAGGAAAAGAAGAGGATACTGGTAAGAAACCAAGTGTCAAGTATAACAGATGTCCGCCTCCTATCTATGAAAGTTATTCCCCCAGAAAACCAAACGAGGAACAAGTAGACAAGGCTCTAAACATCAAATTAAAGTCTGAAATCACTGATGAATTACCAGACAATATTGATGTTACGTTCACAGCGTCTGACACTGATCATGAGTCCGAGTTAGTTAAGAGAGTTGTCGATCAGGTGTTGGATACAGATGAAGAGTCAAAACAGGAGTTTAAGTCTGAAAGTTCGAGTTTGTCAGAAAAGAGTCCGAGTTCACCGGTTAACAGGGTTTACAATAAAGAATTCCTGTTATCACAATCTAATTTGAATGATGAATCAATCAAAGTAGCGTATACATTGAATGATTCAGACAAATTATATTCTGATGAGGAATTCCCAATAAGAAGTGTCAAAACTGAAATGATCAAACAGGTTTTCAAATTAACAGAAATTAATATTTCTGAAATAAAAGATGTAAATCTTGCTGAAAAACCTAAAAAGTACACTTCAAGAGTTCAACAGAGATTGAACAAGAAAAAGGGTTATGATTATGGTTCAGGTTATCGAAAGAATCAAAACCATAATGGTAATCTCAAAAAGAAAGGTCTTGGATTCAATTATTCAGAAAATCATAAAAATCAGAAAACTTATAAACCAAAAACAAACTTTGTTTCAGGAGGGAATTCTAAAGATGAGCAGAAGAAACCGTTCTGGAAACAGTCGAATCAAGAGTTTCTTGCTGAAGTGAAGAAGAATGTGAGAAAATCTGCTCAAAGAGTTGATAGAAGAACCTGTTTCAAATGCCAAGAAGTCGGGCACATAGCATGGAATTGCCCCAAGTCCAACTACCAAAAACAGGGAGTTTCTTCTAACTCTGTTTGGAGAAAGACTTGTGCTGATAAGAAAGAACAATCTGTAAACATGGTTAAGAAGTTTGAAAATTCTACTTCTGAGGAAGGAGAAAGTTCAAAAAGGTTTTACAAAAGAAGAGGTGATTTAAGTAAACAAAAATGGGTTGTTAAATCTGAGGGTAATTCTGACAATGAATCTGATTCCATAAAATCAGAGGAGTCATTGGTTGATAAAAAGATTGTGAATTCCGTTCAAGTGGTGAACGATGAGAATTTTCCGAAACTGTCAAAAGAAAATTTGATGAAGAAAGTTGGAAAGGTAGAGATTTCAAATCAATTCTTCGCTGATAAAGGAGAATTTGATGTTGATAAGGCTTTCAACGGGAAAGTCAAACATATTTTTGGGAAGATGGTTGATAAAAAGGTAAAAGGTGCTAAAGAGTTTTATAAATCAAAATGTTGGTGGGACAGATGTGTTCCAAAGTCACCCAAGGCTGGTGAGGCTTGGGTGGACATTATGTTTGAGTAATACACCGGACTTGCCGGAGATCCCAAGTTGGTAATCGTGAATCAGGAATCGGCATCTTTCTAGTGTTTGAAAAGTTTGTTTGAAAGATTTTGAATAGTGTTTGAATGTTTACAGGTGAGAGGACTATGCCGGAGCTTCCAGGTTGGTAAGTGCGAAGCAGGAATCGGCATCCTGATTGGTAAAATGGTGATGTAGACGTAACATTCCTACAAGTGGTTATTTTTACAATTGGTTTAGAGATTGCTTGATTGCAAATGGTAAATCAGGGACATTAAGTTGTACTTGATTTACTACTTATGGGTAAAAGATAGACAAGATGATGAACCACATCCCCGAATTTAGTATTGATATACCTACAAGTGGTAAAATCAACCAAACTTATTTTCCGAAAAAATCATTTTGATTAAAACAAACTTAAGTGTTTTGAAATCTAAATGAGAAAATAGTTTGTTGATAGGGGGAGTTCAGATTGTTTATGCCAAAGTGAATGGCGAATTGATGCGATTTGTTATCGGTTGTCATGTTTCTGTATAGTTTGTTTTCAATTTTCGTTAATGTGTTTGCATTTTAGGGGGAGTAGAAAATTTCTGAAAATCCAAAAACATTAGAAAATTTGAAAAAGACAAAAACATGATAAAATCCAAAAAAGAGTTTGTTGTGAAAAAGAGGAAATGATAGTACATCAGTGGACTATCACAACATGCTAAAGAATTGGAAAGTTTAAAAGTGTTAAACAATCTTACTGTGGATATGTCAGTAGATTTTTGCACATTTAATAAACTGTGACGAGATATAAACATAAATTTCAAACTTGCTTGTTCTGTAGGTTAACACAAACTTGGATATATAGGTAACCCCTGAAATCTTGTTTGAAAGGTCCCTTATTCTGAGATACTAGGTCTTTATGCTCAGTGATATATGGGGTATTATCCCGGGACTTCTGCTGTATGGAAGTACTGACCTAGTCCCCGGATAATACTTTCTGCAAATGCTTGAAAAAGCGCCGCCCTCAGCAAATCGATGAAACAATAAAATTGATAGTCATTGCTGTTGTAAAAAAGATCCTCTAAAGGGGACCCACCAAAAGTCGAGCCGTCATCTCTCTGCTGAACGGAAGTTCTGACCTGAGCTCTCACGGTTTCGCATCTAACCCCTTACAGATATCAGCTGTGGTATACTCACCTGTAAGACTGAATATTGGGATCTGGATACGGGAGTATATTCAAATAGTGGGACACACGGATAAGTTTAAGTGCTTAAAACATTAATATCGTATCTCGGAACAGTTGAACTTTGTGTGAAAATTTAAGTGGACCAGTATACTGACAATCTAGGTAAATTGTTTAGAACTTACAATGATATCAAAGCTTAACGGTGTTGGTGATTTGTCTCACTAGCTGATATGATCCTCTTACACAAGCTCACAAAAATAGCGTCTGTAAATTTTCTTTATTGCATTTTAATTCTCTTGTGTAAAAAAAATCCAAAAAGATTTTAGTGTGTTTTAGCATAAAGTTTTGAAAAAGTCAAAAAGATTTTCGACAACTAATATTGAAAAGTTGATATTCAAAATTCCAGGTGCTAAACATGTCGAACAGATGGTTTGGGAGAGTGTGTTGGTGTTTGAAAACAAAAATGATATATATATCTCCAAGTGGTTCTTCAATTTGTAAAATCATTCTGTGATTGTATTCTGTCTGCGAATGATTCATTAGATATTTTCATATTATCATCGGGAGATTTATTTTTGGGTAGAGGATGTGCAGGTTTTGAAGACCAGGTTCCGATACCTGAAGTCTTTGTGATTTCATCAAGCCAGACTGCGATCCCAGCATATCGAAAGGGGACATCCAAGTAAAGATTGTGCGTGAAGAGTCTGATGATGATGATGAGAAGAGAAGAGTAAGAGTTGAAGATGCTTTCACTGTTAAAGACTGAAGTCGTTGAAGACTCGACACTTAAGACTCGTCAACATCTGAGGGGGAGTCTGTTGGTGCAGTCATCTGTCGACTACGTCTAATGTCGAGTATCGGTCTCGTTGCGGATCTGGTCAGACATGACATCACATGTGACATCATCTTGATAACATCACATGTGATTTCATCATATGTCAAAAAGCCAACAAACGACAAAAGTCATTTAAGAAATGGATATATTGT
Organism: Helianthus annuus; assembly: GCF_002127325.2. Taxonomy (NCBI): domain Eukaryota; kingdom Viridiplantae; phylum Streptophyta; class Magnoliopsida; order Asterales; family Asteraceae; genus Helianthus; species Helianthus annuus. The sequence continues at coordinate 28,684,726 of NC_035433.2, read as the reverse complement.
GTTCTTTGATGGTGATAGGACCAATATTTGGTCCAATGAGATTTCACCAAACATCAAACCAATGGTTCGTTCAAGAGTTTGATAAAAGACAAATGACATGAAGGTTCAATGAATGATAAACTCTCAAGATGACAAAAGCATGTGGAGATCGCTTTTATGAGATTATGTGGAACCGCTTTTATGATCAGCTTGTCAGTTCGCGTTTAAGACAACATGTGGAACCGCCTTTACGGTTTAGTGTAGGATCGCCTTTATGGATTGTCATTTCGAGCGGTTCCAAACTAGTATAAATAGGATACTTTGTCATTTCATTTGTAACGTTGTTCGAAACTGATACCGAGGTGCTGCCGGTATTTCCTCTTACTGTAATTGCTGTTATATCAATATAAAAGAGGATTAAAGTGTAATACAAGCTGTGTATACGTTCGTTTCTTTGTTTCCGCCGCTGAAACGAATTTGAGCTCTTCCGAACGACTCATTTAGGTCGGAGATCGATCCTACAGGTTATTTAAGATATGTTAAGCCTATTTCACTATTCCGGAGTGTTTGTTGCATTAAACTGGTTATATTTACGCATCAGTGCGCATATAACCCTCCGGAAAGCGATTTAGAGCTTGAAATTGGAATTGAATCGAATTGTAAAATCACCAAACATAAATACACACAAAATAACACCAAAGCAAATATAATAACACCAAAGCACATTGTTTTATTAATAATCAACATTGTTTTATATCGTACATCGATTACAGAGCACAGTTGTCACAGCTTTAACTCAGAAGAATAAGCCTTTTGAGTGGGGACCCAAGCAAGAAGAAGCGTTCCAAACGCTGAAGAAGAATTTATGTATTGCTCCTGTTCTATCTCTACCCGAGGGAAGCAATGATTTCGTTTTCTATTGCGATGCGTCCAACTTAGGCCTTGGTTGCGTCCTCATACAACGAGATAAAGTTATTGCATATGCATCTAGACAGCTGAAAATTCACGAGAAGAACTATACGACTCATGATCTTGAGTTAGGTGTTGTGGTTTTCGCGCTTAAAATCTGGAGACACTACCTCTATGGAACGAAGTGTGTGGTTTTCATAGACCACAAAAGTCTCCAGCATATTCTTAATTAGAAGGAGGTGAACATGAGGCTACGACGTTGGGTCGAGCTCTTGAGCGATTGCGAGATTCGCTACCATCCTGGTAAGGCGACTGTCGTAGTCGATGCGCTTAGTCGAAAGGAGCGAATCAAGCTTCATTCTGTTCAAACGCTATCTGATCTTCAAACTCGTGTTCTTCAAGCTCAGCAGTTTTGTGTTTCACAAAATTTGATAGGTGAGGAATTGCCACGTCAGCTTGAGCTTAAACTCGAAAGGAAAGACGATGGTTTGCTCTACTTCAAGGATCGTTTGTGGATTCTGAAACAAGACGATCTTCGCACCTTGGTAATGGACGAATCTCATAAGTCTCGATATTCTATCCATCCTGGTGCTGATAAAATGTACAAGGATCTTCGTATTAAGTTCTGGTGGCCTGGTATGAAGAAGGATGTGGCCTTGTATGTATCAAAATGCCTGACTTGTCTCAAAGTCAAGGCTGAACATCAACGACCTTTTGGTTTGCTTGTACAACCAGAGATACTGGTTTGGAAGTGGGAGAACATTGCGATGGACCTCATCACTAAGTTACCGCGTACGTCTAAAGGTTCAGATGCTATTTGGGTTGTTATCGATCGATTAATGAAATCAGCTCATTTTATTCCGATTCGCGAGGATCTATCTGCTGATAAACTTGCAAAGATTTATGTTGATGAGATTGTATCACGACATGGTGTTCCCTTGGATATCATTTCTGATCGTGATGCTCGGTTTACATCTCATTTCTGGAAGACCATGCAATCTGCTTTGGGAACCTAACTGAATCTAAGCACTGCTTATCATCCCTAAACAGATGGTCAATCTAAGCGAACGATTCAAACCTTAGAGGATATGCTTAGAGCATGCGTGATAGACTTTGGTGGTAATTGGGATTCTCATCTGCCATTGATCGAGTTCTCTTACAACAATAGTCATCATGCTAGTATTAATATAGCGCCATTCGAAGCTCTCTACAGTCGAAAATGTCGTTCACCTGTCCGTTTGAACGAGACCGGTGAAGCTCAGCTTACTGGACCTGAGCTCGTTCTGGAAACAACAGACAAAATCAAGAAAATCCGCGATAATCTTGTGACAGCTCGAAGCCGTCAAAAGAGTTATGCGGATATGCGACGCAAGCCCTTAGAATTTCAAGTTGGAGATCGTGTCCTACTCAAGGTTTCACCTTGGAAAGGAGTTGTGAGATTTGGAAAGAAAGGAAAACTTGCACCTCGATATGTGGGACCATTTAAGATTGTGGAAAGAATTGGGAAGGTTGCCTATCGACTAGAGCTACCTCGAGAGCTTGGAAATATTCATCCGACTTTTCAAGTGTCCAATCTGCGAAAGTGCTTAGCTAACGCTGATCTTCACATTCCTCTCGACGGGATCCGAATCGAAGAAATGATGCACTTTTTCGAGAAACCCGTGGAGATCGTGGACCGGAGTTTACTTAGGAACGTGAGGACCAGATGAAGGCAAAATATCCGCATTTATTTTCACAAGCTTCCTCTAAATAAAATTTCGGGATGAAATTTCCTGAAGTAGACGAGACTGTGACAACTGTGTTCTATAGTCGTGGTTCAATGTAAAACAATGTTGATTATTAATAAAACAATGTGCTTTGGTGTTATTATATATGTTTTGATGTTATTATGTGTATATTTGTGTTGGTGATTTTTCAATTTAATTCAAATCCGATTTCAAGCTTTAAATCGCTTTCTGGAAGGTTATACGCGATCTGATGCGTAAATATAATCAGTTTAATGCAATGAACACTCTAGAATAGTGAAATAGGCTTAACATACCTTAAATAACCTCCACATAACTTAGAAATAAGTTTTGGATGGTTTGGTGTGTTGAAATCAAGTTTGTTCGATCGCAGGGACTATTTGTGTCAAACTGCGAAACTATACCGATTTGTATAGTAACGAACATTCCGGAACTTGATCATGAGTTAAACATACCCTAAGTAACCTTTACATAGCTTATAAATAGGCTTTGAAGGGTTCGGTATGCTAAAATAAACTATAGTGATCAATATGGACTAAAAGCGTCAACAAGTGCACAAGTTTGCATTTTCGCGCATATCTTTCGTTCTGAATATATCCAGACATCCAAAAGTTCATGTAAGCATTAAAATATTTTATTTTAGTGTTTGGCATAATAAAAATCCATTCGTCTCTTGATTTGGATCGTTTTTGCGTTCGTTACGACTTCCGTCGTAATTAAGCGAATAAAGCGATCGTACGACCAAACGAACCGACACCCGAGATATTTTTGAGCATCTTTTGAGTTCCCTATACTTTAACTTCATTTTAGAGCCTTGAAATGAGGTTAATGGGGCTTAAACGTGTCAAAAATGGGCCGAAATGCATGTTTCTCAAGTTCAGGGACTAAACTGAAAATTCTGGAAAGTCAGCCCAGGCGGGCCGCGTAAGGTTATATGTGTGGCTACGCGGGCCACGTGAGTTACCTAGTTCTGCAAAACTGGTTTTCAGAAATAGCAGCTGGTTTGCAGGGTTTTTGGACATGGTTTAGATCAATCTATGGGCCAAATTTGATGGTTTTCAAGAGCCCATGGTATCCAAATACCATGTGCCCACTTGTACGGCTTAAATCGAAGCTCAATCTTCGAGAAACGATCCTTACGGTTCTTGAATTCCTATAAATACCCCCCTCACTTCCTCCCAAAGCACACTTGATCTGATTTTGGCTCTCTAAGTTGAAGTTTATGCTTCATACCTGAGAGTAAATCGGATCAAGAGCTTGCGAGGACCTTTTGTAAGTATTCTTTCGTTCTTTTCATTCGTTTTTATCATTAAAGTCAAACTGCGTTTGACTTTCTTCTTTAACCAGTTTATGGTCAATGCGAAGTTTGTTTGAACTTCATAACGTGAGCGTAATCACGATGGTTATAGTCCCTAGTGACTATACCTACTGATTACCACATTATCTAGGCTCAGTGACGAGTCGTAGTTTCGGCCAAAATGCGTTTTCTCACGTATTCTGTAACCAAACTACTCTTGGGTATCAAAACCGTTTGTTTTGATATCAAAACCGTTTGTGTAGAATCGTAAGTCAAGCAGACTAAACACCTGCTTGGACTTTCGAACACGACCCGTTTGGTCGATCATTAGGATCTGACCAAACCTGTTTAGTGACCATAGTTGTATAGGGAATAACCTTCCGAGGTTATACCTTATGGTCACTTAGGTTTAATTAGTCGCATGATAAGAAGTTTATATGCCTTTGGTAAATTACCAAAATACCCTTTTCGTACATAATTGGTAATTAAGCATATGTAATCTAAACTTTTGTCACGTAACTGATTTTGTAACATAATTAAACATGTTTTGCAATATAATACTTGTCATAGGACTAGTTAGACGTCTCAAACGCGCATTCGCGTGCGCGGCGGGTTAAAGTAGCATAAGCTACCTTAATGGGTCGCAATGGGTCGAAAGCACTTAGGTTAGGTTTCAATTTAGGATGTAGCCTTTGTTAAACCATATCACATGAGTTCCAACACTCATTTGGTTTACAAGACTTCATTCTATCCGATCGTCCGATTTAGACGTCTATTGTTTGACTAGTGGTTCGATTACTAGGTGCTACTTGGTTTCTCTGGTTTGCTTGAGTTTGATTGAAGTTCTATTGATTGAGGATACTTTGCACTTCATATGAGTACATAGTTCCCCTATTTTGCTGTTTTCAATTGTTTTGGGGTGATTCATATGTACAAAATGATTTCAAGGATTAAACGATGGTTTTTCAAAAACAATTAAGATGGTTTATACAAAACTAATAACGATTTCAATAAAGTGAACAAACTTGTTGGTTGTAGTTACATAACAAATGACATTCATTAGCATTGATCAAGCCAACTAGTATTAGGTTATGGTACCATAGGATCTGATAAATCCCGTTATTTTACTACACCCATGGTTATGTGTGGGGGTTGTGGGTAACGACTGACTCTGAAGTTTGTTAACTTACCCTTTGGTGGTTTGTTAACTCGAGAAGCGAGAAGCGAGAAGCGAGGTGGTCGAGTCACGAAGGTTTGAATGTTGTTAGCGAGACAACCATATATAGTTTTCACAATTTAAAACGAAGATGATTTAAGCGATTTTAAACGAGTTAACGATTTTGAAAACGATTTTGAACAAGTTAAACGAATTGGATAAACGATTGGTGTTTGGTTAGTGTTTAGATAACAAGACGGGTGTAATGTGATGAAAGCATGGTGGATACACCGCTGGTACTTCCTATATATAAGTGTTTTCATCATATTACATACCGTGGCGTTATTTAGTTCACTTGGGTAAACGATTTTGAATCATGGCTACGAGATTTTATAAACTATAATCAACTTGATTTGAGTTGGTTAACTATGTTGCAATACACTTTTCAAAACGAGGTTTGTATTTTGACTCTTGTAGTCTAATAAAGTACTGCAACATGTAAACGAAGCCATGATTCTGATACTCTTATAAAACCTATGTACTCGCCAGCATTTATTTGCTGACTATGTTTTTACTTATGTTTCAATGTTAATGTTTAATATTATCAATAAAACGAAACACTTTTTGTATCCATGGTTATGAAACGATAATTCTGTTGCAACACTCCCCGATGTTTCCGCCACGGTTTGTTGTCCTACGTGGTCGGGGTGTGACACACCATGACAGAGCTCCATCTATAAACAGTCCAGCTACGTACGTGACCTGATGTTCGGGGGTGCATTTACTTAGTCGCGAAACATAATCTGTCTTCTCAACCCAACGCACGAAGGCTAAGGCACCCTCAGTGCCGTCGAATTCTCGAGGTTTGTGGTTCAAGAACTGCTTGTAGGTGCAGCCGTTGGGTGGGTTATTTCTTGGGGTACCTCTGCCGCGTTTGGGGCGAAGGGCCTCGAGCTGTGCAATGGCCTGTGAGATGCGCTCTTGTAGTTCTGCTGCTGTTGTTGGCAGAGGGTTGTTGGTATCGACGTTTCCTTGTATCGACATCTTCTAAGAAGAAGATCGGATAGGACAGGCCTTATTTGTTCAGGGAGTGCATATAGTTGTTTAGAGGTCATATGTACATACACATAATAGATTATCATATCAACCGATCAAGCAATAGCATAATTATAGCATAACCAAGTAATTTGGTAATTATGTTTAATGAGAGCATAGCAAGCAAGCACGTAGCATTAGAATTATAGCACACACATATAGATCAACAACGTGCTTACCGAAGACATAGCGACTGAGCTTTCATTGGTCATTGGTCACAAAGTATTATCGCATGTTTAATGATGATTGGGCTTTCATTTTTCTCCGACCACAATTGCATTGTCTTACAAAATGTATCACCTTATAGGGTCACCTTACCCTCGCCCAATAAGTGTATCAAAATCACGTGGTCAAAAGTAGTCTTCAAAAGTCTCCACAATCTCGGCTCATTAGTAGTGTCTTTTCCCAAAAGTAATGCAATCCACATAAAACCAAAACTAGCTATACTAGTGACTGAGGTGGAGGAGGAAAGAAAAGCAAACTGTTAACATGCGCGAACTCCTCTCGAGCTTGAATATACGTCGATGTAGTTAACTGATCTGCTGCTCGGCAGTAAAGAAACAAGCATCAAAACCTGGGAAAGGTGTAATAGCAGCAGGTGAGAGTGCAAAAGGAATCTTCGATAAATGTGGAGGATCAAAGTATACTGGCCATAGACAGGGTGGAGGACGTGTTGAATTCTTCCAAAAAACTGTTATTGATAAACAAAATTATATAATAATAATAATAATAATAATAATAATAATAATAATAATAATAATAATAATACTTATAGCAGACGTTATATAATAATACTTATTCATCATTAGCCCAACCACTGTTAGTATCCAATCCTCTGTTAAGCATTTTAAGATTGAATATTGTCTATTGTTCGTTAACATCTGTTGACGCATAGCATACCTTTGCATCTTCAGACATTTATTCATCAGCAGATGCTCTCTTTTGTCAGACTTTAGCTACAACACACCTTTTAGAACACCAAAATATACGGTAAATTTTTCCAAAAAATTGTTACTGAAAAACAAATTTATATAATAATACTTAGGAATGACTGAAATAATTAAAATGAAAAGGCGACAACAAAGATTAATACTATTAAAATTTATTGATTTAGTCAACAATGGTAAATCAACAGTCGTTAGCATACACAGTTGTTTCATCATCAGCAGATGTTCTCTTTTACCAAAGTTTAATTACAACAGACCTTTTACAACTCCAAATATTGACTCTCTGTAATTTGCAGGAGCACAGATTCTTCAAAAAACTACTATCAATGATCAAATTCTAGACATTTGTTTTATCTTTGCACTCATCTGTTCACCATCAAACCAACCCTTGAAACTATTAAACCTCTGTTGACTTACCAAACAAATGTTCAGACATAATTCAACATCAACATAATCTGTTCACCATCAAACCAACCCTTGATACTATTAAACCTCTGTTGACTTACCAAACAGATGTTCCGACATAATTCAACATCAACATAATTTGTTCACCGCCAAACCAACCCTTGAAACTATTAAACCTCTGTTCACTTACCGAATAGATGTTTAGACACATTCAACATCAACATTATTTGTTCACCATCAAACCAACCCTTGATACTATTAAACTTCTGTTGACTTACCAAACAGATGTTCAGACACAATTCAACATCAACATAATCTAAATCAAACTCAAACACTAAATAAGTAAAACTAAAATGCAACATAGATTCATAAGATTAAAATTTATTCAATTATTCATGACATTAAAAGTCCAATAATTACATAACATACTGAACAACATTAAAGTTCAAATCTAACAATAACAATAAGAATTAAGAAACTTTAGCTTTAACTCCATCGATTGCTGAACCTCTCGATGTATGTCCTTCAGCATCGCCATTCTGACAACTGTCAAAATTCCAGGTATCCGTACAACTATTAAACTATGATTAGTGATTAATGACTGTGCTGAATTACAATTAATGACTAGAATTGCTTTCTGATTTCTTCTATGATACATACATGTTCATCATATATGGCTTAATGTCATATCATTATTGCATGAGAACTTTATTGACTCAAATGATGCACGAAACACAGTTAGCACAATTATTAGACAAATCAGAAAAATGCTAACGAAGTTCAGTACGTAGACAGACACTGTATTGAGACACAGAATGAGCCAGAAACCAAGTATTACACTAGTATAGTGTGTAGGAAAGTAAGGATCACAAAACTGCTTTCCTAGAGATAGTTTAAGTGCCGAAAAGTGCCTAAAACTCACATAAACTGCAGAATTCTGCAGAAAATCAGCAAATTCAGCATTTAAACACACTAACATCATGCAGAAATGTGGTTAAATGGTCCTGAATGCTTTCCTAAGTGTCGGGAATCAAAACTGTCACAAAAGGTAACATAAAGCACACTAAACTGCATAGTTTAGCACCTTAACGAACCGGTAACCAACCGAACAACCGGACACTACCCAAAACACCAAATTTTCACTAGAAGCATTGTTTTAACATTACCAAGCTAGTTATGATTCCCGAACATCATAACACACAACATAACATCTAGTAACTAATACACCTAACCAAATACTTGAAATCTAACTATTAACTAACTATTTAGTTAGAGCTAAGCCTATACCCCCCCCCCCAAACCTAGTAAACGGCTAACACATGGCCCCACATCAAGATTTTATTTGATTAATTAAATGGATCATGTTTCTTCATGTTAGACAAATAAACCAATGGAAACTAAGTGTTGGAAGATTATAAGAGTTAACCTTTGGAACATAAGCTTCATTTCATCAACATCACACAACACACACACTACTCCTTCCTCTCTTCTTGGGTTCAGCCGAGAACAACAACAAGCATAACCATCATCATCCTCCAACCTTCATTCAATCTACATACATACAAGGGTGTTAGAAGGTGCACAAGGAATCTTGGAGCTTTTGGAAGTTGAAGGACCTTCACCAATTGCTTTTATCCACTTCTTTTCTTCTCTTGATCATCCCAAGCCTTGAGCTAGTGGTAAGAACACTAAACTCTTCATTTTACATCATATTTTGTTGGTTAAAAGATGATACATGATGTTAATCTTGAAGAACACTAAGAAACTTGAACATGAAACATGAACATAAGCTTAAAATCTTAAAGAAATCATGTTGTTTAGTGTTGTTGTGATACTTGATGATTGATTGTTTATGTTTATCATGTAGATCATCATATGATCTTGCTAGATGATGATTAAAAACATAATCTAGCAAGACGAGAGGATGAAAATGTTAGAGATTAATAGTTCATCCTCATGAAGGACATGAACTTGAAAGAATAAATTGTTTTCTTGTTAGGTGATGATTAAAGTAAGTGTAAAGTCTTGTAGATCTAAGATTTCAAAGATGATTTTTCAAGAAATCAAGTTAAAGATACGAAGTTTACTTAATCTTGGTTCTCAAAGAAATCAACCATGTTTTTAAAGGTTAAACAAGTGTAGGATCATGTATTTAACAAGAAAAATCCAAGAAGAAACATTTTTAGAAAATGTGATTATAAGTTGTAAAGAACTAACTTCTTTAAAAATGATGTTTCTAAAGAAACAACGACACTTTAAATGGTAACTAAGCTTACTAAACACACTAGTAAGTTACTACACATTTTTGTAAATTTTCAGGTTCATGAAGTAGTAGTTATGCTTGATTTTGGCAAAATTGGTAAGTATAGATTTATTGTTGATTGATTGTGTTGATTTACAAAAGAAAATGATATGCCTTGAAGGCATGGAAACCTCTATTTTTAGGGGAAACTATGGCAAAATTTTTCTAAAAATTAAACACTTAGAAATTTTTAAACAAATATTTACAAGTGTATTTCAAACCATGAATTTTCATGTAAAATTTGCCATAATTTTTGTTACAAAAATTATAAATATTGGAGGTTGGTTTTTGTAAATAAAAGTGACTAAATATGTATTTAGGAAAATATATATTTAGAAGTCACCATGTGTGTGATTATTTGTATATTATGTGTATTAGTTATATTATTTTAGGACTTGAAATAATATAACACATCAAAATACCAAAAATTACAAACCAAAATATTACCAAAATCCCAAGAATATGAATATACAAATTATACCCAAAATATGAGAGAAACCGAACAAAGGAATATAACTCACGAAAATTTTCTTGGAAATTTATTCAATGAGTATATTTTGGTAATAAGTATTTTGGACACCAAGAAAACAAAAATATGATTTTTACAATTATTACAAAATATATCATATTTTTTACAAGGGGAAAATATATTATTTTTAGCAAATAAAAAAATATATATTTTTTCTTTAAATTATTAGAGGATGTATTATTTTTGAAAGAAATATATATATTTTCTCAAACAAACATGAAATACATTATTTTTGGGAGAAAATGTATTTTCTTAAGTAAACTTGAAACATATTATTTTTGGATGAAAAACGGGTTCATATATATTTTCTAAGTTAGACTTGAAAATATATTATTTTTGAGACTTGTATGAAATTTACAAATATTTTTGCCAAAGGAAGAATTAAAAACAAATTTTCTAAGTAATATTTCTTAAAATATATATTTTTGAAATATATATTAATGTATTTTTTTTTGCTAGAGATATTATTCTAGAAAAATTAATACAAAATTAAGTATAAGAATACTTAACTATTACAAGGAAATACGTATTTTCGTACGTATAGATACACTCCGGGATACGACTCCAATACTTGGCAAAAGTATACAAGTATAAGAATACGAATATAAATACACCCATCCGTGGGAATGATATACATGCATAAATACATGAAGGTAACAAGTTAAAATATATTATTTTAACAATTATTCCAAAACTTAATAAATATAACTTAAGTTAAAATATTTATTATTTTAACAAATAATTATACAATTTGGAATAATATTAAAGACACAAAGAAACGTAACTCAAAGACACTAACTAATACAAAGTCAAGGCACGGCCCGCTCGTCTAATAGTCCTTAGTACGCGTAGGTAGTCGTGTACACTAGAAGAAGCTTTGAGTTACCGTTGGCTACGAAGAACGCAAAACTGTGGGTTCATGTCTCCCTTTTCTTTTAACTGTTTTCAGTTTTATAAATTCGGGGGTGAAGTACATGTTACAAACTGTTTACAAACGTTTATATGTGGTATGGTTAGCTAAGGAAAGGTACTGCTAGATCATGTGAGTGGTGGGTACAACGTTTAAGACCATTAATCCTCGTAGTAGGACCGAAGGACATGAGTGATAGATCTATTTGGGTGTAGCGAGCCCCGCCCATATGGACCAGGGTTTGGCCCATGAGGTGACTATGTCTTACAGCCGGAAGCCCGGTGCAAAATCTGCTAGGTTTGAGCCTTCCTGCATCACGTCACACATATTAATGGCCTTGCAAACCATTAATCGATCAGTTCTTTGTTTTCCTTGTTTGCTTTCATACCAGGGTTTACAAACATACATGCTTACAATGATTCCAAAGGTTTATTCGTGCACACATACAAACACATGAACTCGCTCAACTTTTGTTGATGTTTTCAAACTACACGTATTTCAGGGAATTAAATGTGGATTTGGCGGGGGTTTGGAGGTTTCAAGTGATGTTGAGAATAAAAGGTGTCATCCATAGTCTAAGGGTTTGGATAATGTGTCTTATCCTAGATAAGACAGATCTCTCAAAGCCTGGGTGTGACAACTGTGCTCTTTAATCGATGAACAACACAAAACAATGTTAATTATTAATAAAACAATGTGCTTTGGTGTTATTATATGTGTTTTATGTGTTTGGTGATTTTACAATTCGATTCGATTCGATTTCAAGCTTTAAATCGCTTTCTAGAAGGTTATACGCAAACTGGTGCGTAAACGCAGTCAGTTAAACACGACAAACACTCCGGGATATTGAAATAGGCTTAACATACCTTAAATAACCTTCACATAACTTAGAAATAAGTTTTGGATGGTTTGGTGTGTCGAAAACAAGTTTGTTCGATCGCAGGGACTATTTGTGTCAAACTGCGAAACTATACCGATTTGTATAGTAACGAACATTCCGAAACTTGATCATAAGTTAAACATACCCTAAATATCCTTTACATAGCTTATAAATAGGCTTTGAGGGGTTCGGTATGCTAAAATAAACTTATTGGTCATTCAGGGACTAAAAGTGTCAAAAAGTGCACAAGTTTCCATTTTCGCACATATCTTACGTTCTGAATACATCCGGACATCCAAAAATTTATGTAATCATTAAAATATTTTTTTTAGTGATTGGCATGATAAAATTCCATTCATCGCTTGATTTGGATCGTTTTTGCGTATGTTACGACTTCCGTCATAATTAACCGAACAACGCGATCGTACGACCAAACCAGCCGACATCCGAGATGTTTTTGAGCACATTTTAAGTTCTCTATACTTAACTTCATTTTAAAGCCTTGAAATGAGGTTAACGGGGCTTAAATGTGTCAAAAATGAGCCAAATGCAAGTTTTGCAAGTTCAAGGGCTAAATTGTCATGTTATGAAAGTGCTGGTCTGAAGGTCCCTTACGGACTGTATGGGCATGTGCTTACGGTCCGTAAGCAGTCCCCAGATCAGCAGAAATGCAGAAACATTGAATCTGGTCCATTCCACTTGTTCCAATTGTTTTAATCCCTGGTTTTTCATGCTATGGGCTGGTTTGTGTGGAGAACAACTCCCCCAATCATTCTTTGACAACTGTATGGCCTAGACCATTCCCTCTTTGCTAAGAAATGATCCTAACGGTTTACGAAAAACTATATATAGCCACCCATTTCTTACTTGTTCCTTGCTTATTCCCTCTTTTCTCCTCTTTTATCTGCTTTGGGAGCATTCTTATCTGATTTGGGAAGCTTTTTCTTTGTAGAAAAGATAGCAAGGACCCATAGTGAGCATTCTTTCATTCTTTTTATTTTTTTCCTAGTTTGAAAGTCAAATATTGTTTGACTTTCAGTTTGAACAGTCTATGGTCAACGCAAAGTTCGGTTGAACTTTGCAACGTGATTGTAATCACGTTGGTTATAATCCTTAGTGATTATACCCGCTGATTACCACGTTAACTAGGTGTAGTGATGAGTCAAAGTTTCGGTCAAAATGCGTTTTAGCACGCATTTTGCAACGGAACTACTTTTAGGTATCAAAACACTTTGTTTTGATACCAAATCAGTAGGTTAAACATGTTTTGAAATGTTTAGCTCGTCACTTTTAGTTAGTGCTTGTTTAGAGTCGTAAGTCGAGCGGTCTAAACCACCGCTTAGACTTTCGAACTCGACCTATTTGGTCGATCATTAGGATCCGACCAAGCATGGTTAGTGACCATAGTTGCATAGGGAATAACCTTCCGAGGTTATACCTTATGGTCACCGAGTTTAAGTAGTTGAATGATAGGTGGATCATATGCCTTAGGTAAATTACCAAAATGCCCTTTTCATGCATAATTGAACTTTAAGCATATGTAACCTAACTTTTGTCACCTAAAATGATTATGCAACCTATTTAAACATGTTTAGGCATATAATACTTGTCATAGGACTAGTTAAACGTCTCGAACGCGCGTTTACGCAAACGACGTGTTAAAGTAGCGTAAGCTACCTAAACAGGTCATAGCGGGTCGAAAGCACTTAGGTTAGGTTCCGATTTAGAATGCAGGCTTTGTTTAACCATATCACATGAGTTCCAATACTCATTTGGTTTACAAGACCTCATTCTGTCCGATCTTCCGATTTAGGTGTCTATTGTTTGACTAGTGATTCGATTATTAGGTGCTGCTTGAGTTTCCTTGGTTTGATTGAGCTTGTTCAGTTCTTTAGATTGAGGATACCTTGCACTTCAATGTGAGTACATAGTTCCCCTATTTTACTGTTTTCAATTGTTTTGGGGTGATTCATATGTAAAAACGATTTCAAGGTTTAAACGATAATTTCAAAAACGATTAAGATGGTTTATACTAAACTAATAACGATTTCAATAAAGTGAACGAACTTGTTGGATGTAATTACATAACGAATGACATTCATTAGCATTGATCAAGCCGACCAGTATTAAGTTATGGTACCATAGGATCTGACAAATCCCGTTATCAGACTACACCCATGGTTATGTGTGGGGGTTATGTAGGTAACGACCGAATCTGTGATTATTAACTTACCCTTTGGTGGTTTGTTAATACGAGAAACGAGGTAGACGAGTCACGAAGGTTTGAATGCTATTAGCGAGACGACCAAAAGTAGTTTCACTATTAAAACGAATACGATTTTGAGACGAGTTAAACGATTTGAGACGACTTCAACGAGATAGACGATTTGGATAAACGATTGGTTTTGGGTAGTGATTAGATAATGGGACGGGTGTAGTATGATAGAATCATGGTAGATACGCCAATGGTACATCTTATATATAAGTGCTTCTATCATATTACATTGCGTGTCATTATTTAGTTCGCTGGGGAAACGATTTTGATACGATGTCACATAACGAGGTTTTTGAAACGATATAAACCATACGAGTTTTATTAACGAGTTTTTACGAGATGTTTACAAGTTGTTATACTAAAACAAATGTTTTTGGGTTAAGAGTCATGGCTATGAGATTTTATATACTATAACCATCTTGATTTGAGTTGGTTAATTATGTTGCAATACACTTTTCAAAACGAGGTTTGTATTTTGACTCTTGTAGTCTAACGAGGTACTGCAACATATAAACGAGCCATGAATCCGATACTCCCATAAAACCTATGTACTCGCCAGCATTTCTTTGCTGACTTTATTTTTACATATGTTTCAGGTGGTATTGCTTGATATTGCTTGCTAGGAAGCTTGTGTCACATAGGACCTGGACGAGGCCTTAATGACTTAAAAACAGTTATAAACAATGTGTAGTTTGTTTGTTTTGGTTTAAAGACAATGTACATTACTTAATGAATCAATAAAATGAAACATTTGGTTACCATGGTTGTGGAACAATAATTCTGTTGCAACAGTCCCCGACGTTTCCGCCACGGTTTGTTGTTTTAACGTGGTTGGGGTGTGACAGAAGAGTTGGTATCAGAGCCAATGGTTATAGGGAATTAGTTTATTAGTGATGCTTTGACCTAGACTATAACTTTCTAGGACCCTAACACAAGTTTACTTGTGTTTAGATTTTTAAAACAATACCGTCACCTATCCTTAGGTGATAACCACAATGAGAACACAATAACGAATCCGATTCGAAAAGTAATCATCTATCCTTGGATGATTGATTACTAGGTTTTGAACCTTCTGTTATAAGGTTTTGAACCCTTTTGAGTTTTCAAAATCTCGTCAAAGTTTGGGTCTAAATAATGTGAACACGTGCAAACTGGAAGAGTAAATGCCTGCACCCTGAGTTTTCTGTCTAAGGCTAGAGTGTTCGTACAAATCCGCAGTATCGGACCAGTCACTCTTACCTGTGAACTCTTGGGGTGAGTGTTCACTTATAGGCTAGCATGTCTTCGCGATACATTATACTGACCCATTTACTTTGATTTGTTACTGCGTGTCGTTTGTTTGTTCAACGTAACGAACAAATGATCGCCTTCCTTGTGTTTTGTTGATGTTTTTAATGCCCCTTTTGTTTTTCCAACTGTCGACCTCACTCGTTTCTCATGTTTCCTTGTTAGACAATGCCTCCTCGACGTGATGCTCAATCTTTTACTGTTGAGGAAGTCACAGCCGTTGTCTCTCAGCAAATGGCTACTGTGCTTCCAGGCATTGTGACCCAAATCCATGAGATATACAATAACAACAATAATAACAACAATAATGCTCAGTGTAATTTCAAGAATTTCAATTCTGCGAAGCTGCTTAAGTTTTCTGGGTCACAAGGAGCAACCGCACTCCTGCAGTGGTTTGAGAGTATCGAGAGCACATTCAGACATGTGCAGTGTCCGAATGCGCACAAAGTTGAGTTTGCATCTAGTGTGTTCGAGAAGTGAGCTCTTACGTGGTGGAACGGAGTGATGCGTGATAGGGGTGCCGAAGTGGCACTAGCACAAACTTGGGAAGAGCTCCGAGCTCTCATGATGAGAGAGTTCTGTCCCCGTCACGAGATTTGAGTTTTGGAACAAAAATTTGACGACTTGAAACAAGACGAGGGAGAACACCGTGCTTATACGGATCGATTTGAGGAGCTCAGTTTGTTGTGTCCTACTATGGTTACCCCTCTGGAGAAAGCAATCGAGAGGTATATCGATGGTTTACCCGATTCCATTCAGGACATCGTAACTGGCGTTAATCCTACTACCGTTCGTCATGCGATCGAGTTGTCTGCTACCCTGACTGAGTCTCAAGTCAGGAAGTGTAAACTTACCCGCAAGGGTGATAAAAAGAAGTCAACCGATTCTGACAAGGAAAAGGGTAAGGGTAAGAAAGGTGAGTCGTCGAAGAAGTCGAGGAAGCGAAAGGGTGCTCAAAATTTTGCTGTCACCAATCAGAACCCTCAGAACCCACCGACTCAACCTCCTGCAAAGAAAGCATATGCTGGTACTACACCTCACTATACTCGATGTAATGGTCACCATGTTGCCCAACAGGCCTGTAAACAGTGTGCTACGTGTGGTAGACTTGGGCATTTGGCCAACATTTGTCGTTTTGGTCAAAATCAGGCTGCTCAGGTTCCAGCACAAGCTCAAGGGAATGTTGCAAGATTCCCACCTAGTTCGTGTTTTAATTGCGGAAAAATGGGTCATTTCCGCAACAATTGCCCGAGATTGGTAAATGCGAATGCGAATCCGAATGTCAACGCGAACGCCAATGTGAATCCCGCTCGTGGACAGGCATTCAATCTAAATGCGAATGAGGCGAGGGCGGACAACGAGGTTGTTAACGGTACGTTTCTTGTTAACAATCAACTTGTGTCTGTCCTTTTCGATTCTGGTGCCGATAGGAGTTTTGTTTCGTTATCCTTTGAGCCTTTACTTACGATGCCTAGAACTAAACTGAGGAAACCCTTATCTGTCGAAGTTGCTACTGGTAAACCTCTCGTACTCGATTCTGTCATTCGTGGTTGTCAATTGAATCTCGATAACCATCTTTTCCCTATCGACCTCACGCCAATGCAACTTGGGAGTTTTGACATCATCGTGGGGATGGATTGGTTAACCAAACATCATGCCGAGGTTGTTTGTTTCAATAAGATCATTCGTATTCCCCTTTCGTCTGGTGATGTCCTAGAGGTTCGTGGCGAGAAACCATCTGGTGGATTAAAACTTATGTCGTGCACAAAAGCCCAAAGGTACTTACGAAAGGGATATGTTGCTTTCCTGGCACATGTCACCGAGGAGAAAGGCAAGAATAAGAGTATTCAGGATATTCCGATTGTTCGGGATTATCCAGAGGTTTTTCCTGATGAACTGTCTGGTTTGCCTCCAGTTCGTCAAGTCGAGTGTCATATTGATCTTGTACCCAATGCTAACCCGATTGCAAAAGCACCTTATCGTCTTGAACCGTCTGAGATGCAAGAATTATCGAAACAGCTTCAAGAGTTATCCGATAAAGGATTCATCCGACCGAGTTATTCACCTTGGGGAGCTCCTGTCCTCTTTGTGAAAAAGAAAGATGGATCTTTTCGAATGTCTATCGATTATCGTGAGCTTAATAAGCTTACAATCAAGAATCGATATCCCTACCTCGAATCGATGATCTCTTTGATCAGCTGCAAGGTGCTACCTGTTTTTCTAAGATCGATCTGGGTTCTGGGTATCATCAGCTTAGTGTATTCGAAGAAGATATTCCCAAAACTGCCTTCCGCACGAGATATGGACACTATGAGTTTACTGTCATGCCTTTTGGTCTGACGAATGCTCCAGCTATTTTCATGGACTTAATGAATAGGGTCTGTAAACCTTATTTAGACAAGTTCATCATTGTGTTCATCGACGATATTCTTATTTATTCGAAGTCTCGAGCCGATCACGAGCAACACCTTCGTTTAACTTTGCAACTCCTGAAGAGGGAACAACTTTTTGCTAAATTCTCCAAGTGTGAATTCTGGCTTAAGGAAGTTCAATTTTTGGGACATATTGTCAACAAGCAGGGTATTCATGTGGATCCATCCAAAATTGTTGCAATTAAGGATTGGAACACACCGACGACACCCACAGAAGTTCGTTCTTTTCTCGGACTTGCTGGGTATTATCGACGGTTTATTTCAAATTTCTCGAAGATTGCGGTTCTTCTCACTGCTTTGACTCAGAAGAATAAGCCTTTTGAGTGGGGACACAAGCAAGAAGAAGCGTTCCAAACGCTAAAACAGAAGCTATGTGATGCTCATGTTCTATCTTTACCCGAGGGAAACGATGATTTCGTTGTCTACTGCGATGCGTCCAACTTAGGCCTTGGTTGTGTTCTTATGCAACGAGGTAAAGTTATAGCATATGCATCTAGACAATTGAAAGTTCACGAGAAGAACTACACGACTCATGATCTTGAGTTAGGAGCTGTAGTTTTTGCTCTAAAAATCTAGAGACACTATCTTAATGGCACGAAGTGTGTGGTTTTCACAGACCACAAAAGTCTCCAGCATATTCTTAATCAGAAGGAGTTAAACATGAGGCAACGACGTTGGGTCGAACTCTTGAGTGACTATGATTGCGAGATTCGCTACCATCCTGGTAAAGCGAATGTCGTAGCTGATGCGCTTAGTCGAAAGGAGCGAGTCAAGCTTCATTTTGTTCAAACTCTATCTGATCTTCAAACTCGTGTTCTTCAAGCTCAGCAATTTTGTGTTACACAATATTTGATAGGTAAAGAATTACCACATCAGCTTGAGCTTAAGCTCAAAGCAAAAGATGATGGTTTGCTTTATTTCAAGGATCGTTTATGGATTCCGAAACAAGACGATCTTCGCACTTTAGTGATGGACGAATCTCATAAGTCTCGATATTCTATCCATCCTGGTGCTGATAAAATGTACAAGGATCTTCGTACTAAGTTTTGGTGGCCTGGTATGAAGAAAGATGTTGCCTTGTATGTATCGAAATGCCTAACTTGTCTCAAAGTCAAGGCTGAACATCAACGACCTTCTGGTTTGCTTGTACAACCAGAAATACCAGTTTGGAAGTGGGAGAACATTGCTATGGATCTCATCACTAAATTACCGCGTACATCTAAAGGTCACGATGCTATTTGGGTTGTCATCGATCGATTAACGAAGTCATCTCATTTTATTGCAATTCGCGAGGATCTATCTACTGATAAACTTGCAAAGATTTATGTTGATGAGATTGTATCACGACATGGTGTTCCTTTGGATATCATTTCCGATCGTGATGCTCGATTTTCATCTCATTTTTGGAGAACCATGCAATCTGCTATGGGAACCCAACTAAATCTAAGCACTGCTTATCATCCCCAAACGGATGGAGAATCTGATAGGACGATTCAAACTTTGGAGGATATGCTTAGAGCATGCGTGATAGACTTTGGTGGTAATTGGGATTCTCATCTGCCATTGATCGAGTTCTCTTACAACAATAGTTATCATGCTAGCATTAATATGGCACCGTTCGAAGCTCTTTACGGTCGAAAATGTCGTTCACATGTCTGCTAGAATGAGGTCGGTGAAGTTCAGCTTACTGGACCTGAGCTCGTTCTTGAAACAACAGACAAAATCAAGAAAATTCGCGATAATCTTGTGACAGCTAGAAGCCGTCAAAAGAGTTATGCGGATATGCGACGCAAGCCCTTAGAATTTCAAGTCGGAGACCATGTCCAACTCAAGGTGTCACCTTGGAAGGGAGTGGTGAGATTTGGAAAGAATGGAAAACTTGCACCACGATACGTTGGACCATTTAAGATTGTTGAAAGGGTTGGGAAGGTTGCCTATCAACTAGAGCTACCTCCAGAGCTTGGAAATACTCATCCGACTTTTCAATTGTCCAATTTGCGAAAGTGTTTAGCTGACGCTGATCTTCACATTCCTCTCGACGAAATCCGAATCGATGAAACGATGCACTTTGTCGAGAAACCTGTGGAGATAGTGGATCGTACATTCAAACAGTTGAAGAACAAACGGATTTGATTGGTCAAGGTTCGCTGGGAATCCAAACGTGGCCCAGAGTTTACTTGGGAACGTGAGGACCAAATGAAGGCGAAATATCCGCAATTGTTCTCACAAGTTTCCTTTAGTTAAAATTTCGGGACGAAATTTCCTAAAGTAGAAGAGACTGTGAAAACTGTGCTCTTTAATCGATGAACAACGCAAAACAATGTTAATTATCAATAAAACAATGTGCTTTGGTGTTATTATATGTGTTTTATGTGTTTGGTGATTTTACAATTCGATTTGATTCGATTTCAAGCTTTAAATCGCTTTCTAGAAGGTTATACACAAACTGGTGCATTAACGCAGTCAGTTAAACGCGACAAACACTCCGGGATAGTGAAATAGGCTTAACATACCTTAAATAACCTTCACATGACTTAGAAAAAAGTTTTGGATGGTTTGGTGTGTCGAAAACAAGTTTGTTCGATCGCAGGGACTATTTGTGTCAAACTGCGAAACTATACCGATTTGTATAGTAACGAACATTTCGGAACTTGATCATAAGTTAAACATACCCTAAATATCCTTTACATAGCTTATAAATAGGCTTTGAGGGGTTCGGTATGCTAAAATAAACTTATTGGTCATTCAGGGACTAAAAGCGTCAAAAAGTGCACAAGTTTGCATTTTCGCGCATATCTTACGTTCTGAATATATCCAGACATCCAAAAATTTATGTAATCATTAAAATAATTTATTTTAGTGATTGGCATGATAAAATTCCATTCGTCGCTTAATTTGGATCGTTTTTGCGTATGTTACGACTTCCGTCGTAATTAACCGAACAACGCGATCGTACGAGCAAACGAGTCAACATCCGAGATTTTTTTGAGCACATTTTAAGTTCTCTATACTTTAACCTCATTTTAGAGCCTTGAAATGAGGTTAACGGGGCTTAAACGTGTCAAAAATGAGCCAAAATGCAACTTTTGCAAGTTCAGGGGCTAAATTGTCATTTTATGAAAGTGTTGGTCTGCGGGTCCCTTACGGACTGTATGGGCATGTGCTTACGGTCCGTAAGCAGTCCCAGATCAGCAGAAATGCAGAAACATTGAATCTGGTCCATTCCACTTGTTCCAATTGTTTTAATCCCTGGTTTTTCATGCTATGGGCTGGTTTGTGTGGAGAACAAGTCCCCCAATCATTTTTTGACAATTGTATGGCCTAGATCATTCCCTCTTTGCGAAGAAATGATCCTAACGGTTTGCGAAAAACTATATATATCCATCCATTTCTCACCTGTTCCTTGCTCATTCCCTCATTTCTCCTCTCCTATCTGCTTTGGGAGCATTCTTATCTGATTTGGGAAGCTTTTTCTTTGTAGAAAAGATAGCAAGGACCCATAGTGAGCATTCTTTCATTCTTTTTATTGTTTTCCTAGTTTGAAAGTCAAATATTGTTCGACTTTCAGTTTGACCAGTCTATGGTCAACGCGAAGTTCAGTTGAACTTTGCAACGTGATTGTAATCACGTTGGTTATAATCCTTAGTGATTATACCCGCTGATTACCACGTTAACTAGGTGTAGTGATGAGTCAATGTTTCGGTCAAAATGCGTTTTAGCACTCATTTTGCAACGGAACTACTTTTAGGTATCAAAACACTTTGTTTTGATACCAAATCAGTAGGTTAAACATGTTTTGACATGTTTAGCTCGTCACTTTTAGTTAGTGCTTGTTTAGAGTCGTAAGTCGAGCGGTCTTAGACTTTCGAACTCGACCCATTTGGTCGATCATTAGGATCCGACCAAGCATGGTTAGTGACCATAGTTGCATAGGGAAAAACCTTCCGAGGTTATACCTTATGGTCACCGCGTTTAAGTAGTTGAATGATAGGTAAATTACCAAAATGCCCTTTTCATGCATAATTGAACTTTAAGCATATGTAACCTAACTTTTGTCACCTAAACTGATTATGCAACCTATTTAAACATGTTTAGGCATATAATACTTGTCATAGGACTAGTTAGACGTCTCGAACGCGCGTTTACGCAAACGACGCGTTTAAGTAGCGTAAGCTACCTAAACGGGTCATAGCAGGTCGAAAGCACTTAGGTTAGGTTCCGATTTAGAATGCAGGCTTTGTTAAACCATATCACATGAGTTCCAACACTCATTTGGTTTACAAGACCTCATTCTGTCTGATCTTCCGATTTAGGTGTCTATTGTTTGACTAGTGATTCGATTATTAGGTGCTGCTTGAGTTTCCTTGGTTTGATTGAGCTTGTTGAGTTCTTTAGATTGAGGATACCTTGCACTTCAATGTGAGTACATACTTCCCCTATTTTACTGTTTTCAATTGTTTTGGGGTGATTCATAAGTAAAAACGATTTCAAGGTTTAAACGATAATTTCAAAAACGATTAAGATGGTTTATACTAAACTAATAATGATTTCAATAAAGTGAACGAGCTTATTGGTTGTAATTTCATAACGAATGACATTCATTTGCATTGATCAAGCCGACCGGTATTAGGTTATGGTACCATAGGATCTGACAAATCCCGTTATCAGACTACACCCATGGTTATGTGTGGGGGTTATGTAGGTAACGACCGAATCTGTGATTATTAACTTACCCTTTGGTGGTTTGTTAATACGAGAAATGAGGTAGACGAGTCACGATTGTTTGAATGTTATTAGCGAGACGACCAAAAGTAGTTTCACTATTAAAACGAATACGATTTTGATACGAGTTAAACGATTTGAGAAGACTTCAACGAGATAAACGATTTGGATAAAGGATTGGTTTTGGGTAGTGATTAGATAATGGGACGGGTGTAGTATGATAGAATCATGGTAGATACGTCGCTGGTACATCTTATATATAAGTGCTTCTGTCATATTACATTGTGTGTCATTATTTAGTTCACTGGGGAAACGATTTTGAAACGATGTCACATAACGAGGTTTTTGAAACGATATAAACCATACGAGTTTTATTAACGAGTTTTTACGAGATGTTTACAAGTTGTTATACTAAAACAAATGTTTTTGGGTTAAGAGTCATGGCTACGAGATTTTATATACTATAACCATCTTGATTTGAGTTGGTTAATTATGTTGCAATACACTTTTCAAAACGAGGTTTGTATTTTGACTCTTGTAGTCTAACGAGGTACTGCAACATATAAACGAGCCATGAATCCGATACTCCCATAAAACCTATGTACTCGCCAGCATTTCTTTGCTGACTTTATTTTTACATATGTTTCAGGTGGTATTACTTGATGTTGCTTGCTAGGAAGCTTGTATCACATAGGACCTGGACGAGGCCTTAGTGACTTAAAAACAGTTATAAACAATGTGTAGTTCGTTTGTTTTGGTTTAAAGACAATGTACATTACTTAATGAATCAATAAAACGAAACATTTGGTTACCATGGTTGTGGAACAATAATTCTGTTGCAACACTCCCCGACGTTTCCGCCACGGTTTGTTGTTTTAACGTGGTCGGGGGGTGATACTGGGTTTATTTAAAGTCTTTTGGTTGAGTCCTTATGGAACTCTAAAACAATTTGCATGGTTTGTAATTCGGATTTGAAGTCTATGTTTTCAAGACAATGTTGTTTGTGATATTTTAAACTTATTTAATGGATGATCATCTTTAGTTTTATCATATAGTTGTTTGTTATGGTTGAATGCAATGATATTAAGCAAGTCACACATAATCACGCTTCCGCAAAAGTCAGGGTGTGATAGTTTGGTATCAGAGCTTCGGTTGTAGCGAACTAGGATTCTTTCTCGAGTATAGACTACAATCCTTAGGGCTCTCACGAAAATATTTTTACAACATGTTTTCATTGCATACACGAAATGCCCAGATCCATGGAACAAACATTTTTTACAAACGGAAAGACACGAAACACGATAGTAAGGTTGCATTGTTATTTAGTCTGGGAGACTTGGAATAATGGAAAGGAATTGTAAGGATACATGATTTTGTGATACGAGTGAGCATATCGTGGCACCGATCCTCGCTCCTGTTCCTTTAGTGGTCATCCCTCCTGAGGATTGGCCTTTTGATGATCTGTTTGATGATGACTTTGATCTGTTTGTTGATGGTCCTCCTGACGATGCCCATGGTGATGGAGAGCTAGATGAGGACATTGTTGCTATTCCACTTCTTGGGATCCCTGTTATTGAGATTTCCTCTAAAACTAGTTTGCACTCTGTCTCATTCCTTTGAGTTTGGGACGTCTTCCGCCTTGCAGGCAGTTGGGCTACGACGCTATGCCACTGATTCTGATGATGATACGGCCATGTCAACTACACCATCTCCTCCACAGGACCTCGAGCCTGGTCTTGAACCAGATTTTGTTCCTGTTGATCAGCGCGATGTTGCACCTGCTGATCCTGAGCCTGTCACACCCTGACTTTTGCGGAAGCGTGATTATGGTGTGACTTTCTTAATACCATTGCATTCAATCATAACAACAACTATATGATAAAACCATAGATTCGTCATCCATTAAATAAGTTTAAAATATAACAGCATTGTTTTGAAACGTAGACTTCAAATTAAAGTTTTACAAACCATACAAATTGTATATGAGTTCACTAAGGACTCATCAAAATATATTGAGTAACACCAAGGTTTGGAAGACGTGTCTCGTCCAGGAATAAGACACACTGACCAAACTCAAAGACCATGGATGACATCTTTATTCCTAACGCAACATAAAAACCTCCAACGCCCGCCAGATCCACTTACTAATTCCCTGAAATACATGTAGTTTGAAAACATCAACAAAAGGTGAGCGAGTTCATGTGTTTATTTGTGTGTATGTATAAACCTTTGAAATCGTTGTAAGTATGAATTTAAGTTTATAAGTCCCGGTATGAAAGCAATAAGGAAAAACAGATCACCAATGGTTTGCAACGCCATTGATATTTGTGAAGTGATGCAGGAAGACTCAAACCTAGCAGACTTGCACCGGGCCTCCGGCTGTGAGACATAGTCACCACATGGTCCACTCGACGGACTCACGGGTGGGGCTCGCTACACCCAAATAGATCTATCACTCATGCCCCTCGGTCCTACAACGAGGAGTGATGGCCTTAATCGCCCTACCCATTCATATGATCTAGCAGTACCCTTCCTTAGCTAACCATACCAAATATTAACGTTTGTAAATAGTTGTAATATGTATATCACCCCCGAAGTTATAAAACTGAAAACAGTTAAAAGAAAAGGGGGACATGAACTCACAGTTTTGCGTTCCGTGTATCCGATGTAACTCAAAGCTTCCTCTAGAACGCACGAATACCTACATGCGTACTATGGTCCGTTAGACGAGCGGGTCGTGCCTTGTCTTAGTATTGATTAGTGCTTTTGAGTTACGTTTCTGATATTATTCCAAGTTATAAATACTTGTTAAAATAATAAATATTTTAACTTTACATTATATTAATTTTTTGGAATATTTGTTAAACAATATCTTATAACTATACTTCTCAAGTATTTGTATCCGTATTCCCTTCCCAAGGATGGGTATATTCGTATTTGTATTTGTATATTTTTCCACGTATTGGTGTCGTACTCCGGTGTGTACGTATTTTCTTAATAAATAGCCAATATATTTCCAAGACAATATATTTTCAAGTCTCACTTAGAAAATATAAACTTATTTTTATCCAACATAATGTATTCCAAGTTTATCCTAGAAAATATGTATTTTTCCCAAAAATCATATTTCTTCTAAAAATTCCAAGAAAATATATTTTTACTTCCCCAAAAATAATATATTTTCTTCTCGTCAAAAATATGATATACTTTGTAATAATAATGAAAATCATATTTTCATTTCTTTTGTATCCAAAATGTTATTTACCAAAAATATACTTATAACGGCATTTTTCGGAATATTTTGTAAGTTACGTTCTTGCGTTCGATTTCACAATATTAAGTGTGTAACTTATATATTTATTCCTTGTGATTTTTGGTATTATTTTGGATTGTAAATTCTTGGTATTTTGTCAAGTTATATTACTTTAAATCCTAAAATAATATAACTATTACACCAAGTATACAAATAATCACATACAATGTGTCTTTAATGAAAATATATATTCTAAATACATATTTATCCATTTTTACTTATAAAAACCAACCTCCAATATTTGTATTTTTTTAACAAAATATATGGCAAAGTTTATATTGAAAATCATAGTTAAAACACACTTGTTAATATTTGTTTAGAAAATATTTTTCTAAGTGTTTATATTTTTAGAAAATTTTGCCATAGTTTCCCCTAAAAATGGAGGTGTCCATGCTATCAAAGCATATCATTTTCTTTTCAAAATCACCACAAACAATCAACAATCATCCTTAAACAACTTATACTTACCAATTTGTCAAAATTATGTAACTTATATAACAATCATGAACTTGAACTTTCATAAAAACTTGTAGTAACTTGGTGGTGTGTTTAGTGAGTTTAGTTACCCTTTAAAGTGTGGTCGTTTTTATAAAAACATCATTCTTGAACGATTTAGATGTTTACAACTTCAAAACACATTTTCTAAAAATGTTTCTTTATGTACCCTTCTTGTTACACAAGTGTTTCTACACTGGTTTAATCATTAAAAATAGTGTTTGTTTATGTAAGAACCAAGATCTATTAAAACTCATATTTCAAGCTTGGTTCTTTTGGAAAACCATTCATAAATTTTTTTGATCTTTATGATTATTAACTCACTTTGATTATTATTTTTCAAGAAAGCAATATATTCTTTCAAGTTCATGGAAACATAAGCATGATGATCTTGGCCTTTCACAAGATCACCACCTTATCTTACTAGATCATGTGTTTAATCACAATCTAGTAGGTTCCTTATGATGTCTAACATCACTAACACAAATCATCAATCATCAAGAAGCAAATAAACACAAATCAACAAGTATTCATATGTTAAATAGTTTATGTTAAAGTTTCATGATCAAGTTCTTTAGTGTTCTTCAAGTTATTCATCTTGTAACATCTTTTAACCATTTAAAATAGAAGTAAAATAGAAGGTTTAGTGTTCTTACCACTAGCACAAGGCTAGGGATGATCAAGAGGATAAATGAAGTGGATAAAAGCAAACGGTGAAGGTCCTTCAACTTCCGAAAGCTCCAAGGTTCTTAACTTATCTTTTTACACCTTAATATCACCTTAGATTGCTTGTTAGTGGAATGAAAATGGTGGTGGTGGGATAAGGGTGTTGAGCCGTGAGCATGGAGGGAGAAGAGGGAAGAAGGTGAAATGTGTGAGAGATGAGAGCATATGGTCTTCTTATATTTATCCAATGGTTAAGGTGTTTCATAAGTACACTACAAGATCTCAAGTAAATCAAAGGGAGATTATGGAGATCAAGAGAAGATCTCACAAGATCAAAGGTGGGGCCACTTAGGTGACCGTCCACCATGGGGGGGGGGGTCTTGGTTAGTGTTGAATGATAAGTTGGTTAATCTTGTTAGTTTTCAAGTGTAAAGTTTAGTGTTCATGTGTATTAGGTGTTATATAGTGTGTTAAGGTGTTCAGGGATCATAACTAGCTTAGAAACATTAAAACAATGCTTCTAGTATAATTTCAGCGTTTTGGGTAGTGTCCGGTTGTTCGGTTAGATACCGGTTCGTTAAAGTGTCAAAGTATTCCGTTTAGTGTTCTTTAAGTACCCTTTTGTGACACTTTTAATTCCCGACACTTAGGAAAGCATTCAGGACCATTTAGTCATATTTTTGCATGTTACTAGCTTATTAAATTGCTGAATTTTGCTGAAATATGCTGAATTCAGCACTTTGAATGGGTTTTAGGCACTTTCCGGCACTTAAACTATCACCTAGTAAAGCAGTTTTGTGGTCCTCACTTTCCTACACACTATGCTAGTGTAGTACCTTGTCTCTGGCCCATACGAGGTCTCAAAACACTATTTGTCTAAGTACTGAACATCGTCAGCATTTTTCTGAGTTATCCGCTAACTGTGCTAACTGTGCTTTGTGCATCATATATGACAATAAAGTTTGCATGTAATAATGATGTGTCATTATGTAATATATGATGCACATGTAAGTATGTTGCAGTAATCAGAAAGCAGTTAAATATAATTTAGCACAGTCATTAAGCACTAATCAAGATTAATTAATTGTACGGATGCATGCAAATTTGGCAGTTGTCACAGAGCCCTTACCTGCTCATGACCTTGTTCCTTTTGGCATACGTGATATTGCACCCCTCATACCTGACCCAGTTCCTGCACCCATTGACCCTCCTGTTATTGACCCACTTATTCCTCCACCTGCACCCGCTGATGTTGCTCCTTTTCACCCTGTGGAGTCTGATGTTCATCGTGTTGATTTACCAATAGTTTTCTTGCAGGACATACCCGCACCCCGTCCAAGGGAAGGTACTTCAGGCCAGCAGCCTAGTCATGACCCGCATGTTTCAGCAACTTTTTCACATATCCCTCAGTCTGCACCTTTTGCTCCTTTCACTTCTTCGCCACTCGATAAGCCAGTCCGATGGTTCCCACCGTACACCATGCCGATTTCGGATCCCTACCATCCCTCTCATTTTGTTGGTTATACACGGGATGAGCTACTTTTATCACTTCAGCTTCAGTTTGAGATTATGAGTCGTAGGATTTTGGAGCTTGAGATGACTTTGCGCCCTTTACCATGTCCTTGTCAGCCTGCTTTTGTTCCCCCTCGTTCATCACCATCTCCATTTTTGCATCCCCCTGCTCCACTTACTCCTTTCCCAGAGTTTGATGCTCGATTTCTCATCGTCGAGCAGCAGATCAGTTATCTGTTGCGTCATGTCTATGAGCTTGAGGAGGAGCTTGCGCATGTGCGCAGCTTGCTTTTCTTTCCTCCACCTCCTCCTCCCCCACCACCATCAGCATTGTTGGTTTTTGGTTTTATGTAGGTTGCATAGCTTTTGATGAGAGCACCACTATTGAGCTGAGCTTGTGAAGCCTTTTGGAGATCACCTTTTGACTGTATTACTGTTATAGACTGATAGACTGGTTGGACAAGGGTAGTGTGACCCTGTGTTCCTTTTGATATGATACATTTGTAAAACATGTAACAATACTTTATGGTAGATGATTAATGAAAGCTCAATCGTCATGTTCTCATTAAATACGTTGATGATTTACATGTTCGTGTTATAATTGTGATGTTACATGCTTACTTGCTATGATAAACACTATTGTGTATACGTACTATTTATTATACGATTAAGACCTGACCTATACAATCTTGTTTTAGAAGATGCCTCCTCGAAGGGGCACTCAGTTGCCCACAACCGAGGCAGAATTGCAAGAACGAATTTTACAGGCAATCGCACAACATGAGGCCCTACGCTCCGAACACAGCGGAGGCACCTTAGGTAATAACCCACCTAACGGTAATGTTTAAGTCACTTAAGACACATTACAATACGTTTGGACATTTCCATGTGCGTTTGCTAATGCTTTCTGTGAATGATGTTGCTTGTACAAGTTGTACTTACAAGCAGTTCCTTGACTGCAAGCCTCTGAATTTTTGACGGTACTGGAGGTGCCGTAGCGTTTGTAAGATGGGCTGAGAAGACGGATTCTGTGCTGCGAATGAGTAAGTGTGTGCCGGAGCATCAAGTCACTTAAATTTCTAGACTACTCCTAGATGGAGCCCTGTCGTGGTGGAACCTTCAGGTTCAGACCCGAGGTGAGGCTGCAACGTATGCTATGACTTGGGACGAGTTGAAAGAGCTGATGCATAAGAAGTACTGTTCAAGGCCTGAAATTCAGAAGTTGGAAACCGAGTTTTGGAATCTGAAAATGGAAGGTCCCAAGATAGCTGAGTACGTGCAGAGATTCCATGATTTGTCTCATGTTGTCCCCAACATGGTAGAACCAGAGTTTAAGCAAGTCGAACGTTTCATTTGGGGATTGGCACGCCAAATACTGAGCATGGTGACTGCTTCCAAGCCTCCAACGATCACTGAAGCCATTGATTTGAGTGTGGCTTTGACTGAGGAAGCGATCAGATTGGGCAAGTTTTCGATTTCTGAGGGAAAGAAGAAAGAGACTCATGTCGAGTCGTCTAGAGAGAACACGAGGAAGTTCTCAAATTTCAAGAAGGTCACTTAAGGAAACAATAGCGATACTAACAAGCGTAGAGATGCTAACCCACCAGCCGAGGTCAGGACTGGTGATGCAAGTTTTGAGAACAAAGGGAAAGGATACATGGGTACTTTGCCCAAATGTGATGTATGTCCGTTTCATCATGCCGACCAGTGTAGGTTTAGGAAATGTGAAACCTGTGGAAAGAATGGTCATTCTAAGGAGACGTACTGGGCTAGAAATGGTCGTGGGAATGGTGGTCAGAGAGGAAATGGAAATGGAAATGGCAATGGCAACTGTGGTGGAAACGGTGATGGGAATATAAATAATCAGGGAGGTAAACCGGAATGGAAATGGAAATCAAGCTGGAAATGGAAACCGCGGAGGGAATAATAACAACAATCAAGGCGGAAATGGGAATGGTCGCGGTCAAGGTTGTTTTGGCTGTGGCGATGTAGGGCACTTCAAGCGGGATTGCCCAAAGAATAATCAAGCCCAGGGAAGAGTATTCAACATTGGAGCTAGGGAAGCTCGTCAGGATCCGAACGTAGTCACTGGTACGTTCCCTATTAATCAACATTTTGCATCTGTGCTATTTGATACTGGTGCCGACTATAGCTTCGTATCTCTAGAGTTTAAGAATATACTTGGGTTAGTTGCTAGTAAGTTAGATATTCCAAACTCGATAGAACTAGCTAATGGGAAGCTAGTAGAATCTAGTGAAGTGATTAGAGGCTGTGTGATAGAGCTTGGAGAGCGGGAGTTTTCGATAGATCTTCTGCTAGTTGAGTTGGGGAGTTTCGACGTAGTGGTTGGGATGGATTGGCTGTCGAGTAACCGAGCTGAGATCGTATGTCATGAGAAGATTATCCGTATCCGATTGGCGAACGAAGAGACGATCGTGGTTCACGGGGAGAAGCAGGACACGCCTCTACGGATTATTAGTTGTTTGAAGGCACGGAAGTCTTTGCGTAAAGGATGTGTTGCCTTCTTGGCTCACGTCATTGATAAAGAAGCCGAAGGACCGAAGCTCGAAGATATCCCGGTGGTGAGGGAATATCCTGAAGTCTTCCGCGAAGACTTGCTAGGATTACCGCCCCAACAACAAGTTGAATTCTATATTGACTTGGTTCCAGGCGCCGCTCCTGTAGCCAAGGCACCTTACCGACTTGCGCCTTCTGAGACGCAAGAGTTGTCGATGCAGCTTCAGGAGCTACTGGACAAGGGATTCATTTTACCAAGCTTCTCTCCTTGGGGAGCTCTAGTTCTGTTCATCAAGAAGAAGGACAGTAGTCTTTGTATGTGCATTGACTATCGAGAGCTGAACAAGTTAACCATCAAGAATCGGTATCCTTTGCCGAGGATTGATGATTTATTCGATCAACTTCAGGGTTCGAGTTACTACTCCAAGATCGATCTTCGATCAGGTTATCACCAGCTGTGTGACAACCCTAAATTACAAGTATCTGTACAATTAATTTATATTTAATTTGTGCTTAATGACTGTGCTGATTACAACTGTTGATTTAATTGCTTACTGTTTACTAATACATACATACTCATGCATCACATTTTATTACTGTCACTCCATTCATTACACAGGCAATAGTGACAAACTTGATGCACAAAGCACAGTTAGCACACTGAGCGGATAGCCCAATGAACATGCTGACATTGCCAGCACTAGACAGACATTGTCTCTGAGGCCAGTATGAGCCGGGAATAGATTACTACACCAGTAGGGAGTGTAGGGAGGTAAGGATTGTAAAACTGCGTCACTAGGTGTTAGTTATAGTGACCGGATGTGCCTAAAACATGCTTTAACTACAAAAATTCTGCATTTTATTACAAAATTCAGCATTTTATTTAACTAGTAAAGTGCAAAAACTTGGGAACTAAAGATATATTATTTTTAGGGTAAAAATAATATTACTTGATATATCATGAAAACACGACTCCAAAATAATACCAACGCCCTCACAAATAAATATTTAAGTTACATCGGTATTGTTTTTAAAACGCGAACTCTAAAATGTAACGCACGTATTTTTGGAAAATACTCTTAATGGTGTATTTTGACAAAGTATTATTTTGGGAAATTGTATGAAGTAAAATGTAATATTTTTGGGAAAAATATGTATATTTTGGAATCAGAACATTTTAGACAAGTGATTTAAAATATATTTTCAAGTGAGACTTCAAAATATATTTTTTCGGAATTATAACGTATACGTATATTTTGGTAAAATATTACTTTGGAAACTGTGGAAACGGAAATATGTTATTTTTGGGAATATATTAACATATTTTTATTAGGAACAATAACATCGAAATACGATGCCATTACTTGGCAGGATATACAGGTACATATGTTATTTTAAGAATACGAGTATACAAGTATAAATTACCCCCATCCTTGGGAAGGTAATGCGCATATACAATACTTGAGAAGTATAACTCTAAAATAGTTGTCTAACTATTATTTCAAAACCTTAAAAACAATTATAACTTGGAACAATACCAGAAACGTAACCCAAAAACACCAATACAAAGACAAGGCACTACCCGTTTGTCTAATAGACATTAGACCATTGTAGGTAGTCGTGTTTTCCGCGGAGATTTGGGTTACGAGTACGAAGACGCAATACTGTGAGTTCATGTCCCCCTTTTCTCTTAACTGTTTTCGGTTTTTATACTTCGGGGGTGAAATACATGTTACAATGATTACGAATACTTTTTACGCGGTATGGTTAGCATAAGGAGGGTTACTACTTAGATCATGTGAGTGGGTAGGCTGAAACTAGAGGCCATTAATCCTCAATGTAGGAGCGAGGGTCATTAGCAGTAGATCTATCTGGGTGTAGCGAGCCCAACCCTTGAGTCCGCTGAATGAACCAGGTGGTGACTTTGAGCCCGACGCAAAAATCTGCAAGGTTGAGTCTTCCTACAGCACTTCACACATATCATTGGCTTTGCAACCCAATGGTGATCTCTTTTTCCTTAATTGCTACATACCAGGGATTTTCATACATACAGACATTTTTACAAGGGTTTATACCTACTCACTTACACGTGAACTCGCACAACTTTATGTTGATTTTTCAAACTACATGTATTTCAGGAAACTAATGGATCTGGCACGGTATACATATAATTCAAGCTGCGTTTGAATAAAGAAGTCATCCAGAGTTATATGGTTTAGAAGGTGTAACCTCTTCCTGGACGGGTTACATAACTCTAAACCTAGTATTGTTTAAAGTCTTTTGCTAAGTCTTTATGAACTCAATTAAATCAAGTCAAGGTTTGTAACTTATTTTGTGATTGTTGTTTCAAGACGAGTATAAAATGGTGTTTTTCTAAACTTTATTAATGGACGAATATCTCATGTTTTTATGATATAGCATTGTTATGATTGTTGCTATGGTATTAAGAAGTCACACCAAATAACCCACGCTTCCGCAAAGCCAGGGTGTGACAAGCTGCAGATTCAAGAAGAGAGTATACCGAAGACAACCTTCAGAACTCGTTATGGACATTACGAATTTCTAGTGATGCCGTTTGGGTTGACGAATTCACCGGCAGTATTTATGGACTTGATGAACGAAGTTTGCAAGCCATATCTCCATAAATTCGTGATTGTATTTATCAATGATATTTTGATCTATTCGCGGAAAAAGAAGACCATGAGCAACACCTTAGAGCCATCTTAGAGCTGCTAAAGAAGGAGAAACTGTATGATAAGTTCTTGAAGTGCGAGTTTTGGTTACGCGAAGTGCAGTTCCTCGGTCACGTGGTAAACGAGGATGGTATTCATGTGGATCCCACCAAGATCGAGGCGATTAAGAATTGGGAAACTCTGAAGACGTCGACCGAGATCCTCTAGTTTCTTGGTTTAGCAGGGTACTATCGCAAATTCGTTGAGGATTTCTCGAAGATTGCTCAACCGCTGACCTCCCTTACTCAAAAGGACAAGAAGTATGAATGGGCAGACAAACAAGAAGAAGCATTTCAACTGCTTAAGAATAAGCTTTGCGATGCACCTATTTTATCCCTACCCGAAGGCACCGACGAATTCGTGGTATACTGTGACGCCTCGCATCAGGGATTGGGCTGTGTGCTAATGCAGCGACAGAAGGCTTTCGCTTATGCTTCGCGCCAATTAAAGGTTCATGAGAAGAATTACACCACGCACGATTTAGAGTTAGGCGCTGTGGTGTTTGCTTTGAAGATATGGCGACATTATCTGTATGGTACTCGGTGTACAATATTTACAGATCACAAGAGCCTTCAGCACATATTCGATCAGAAAGAGCTTAATATGAGACAGCGACGTTGGGTTGAGTTGTTAAATGATTATGATTGCGAAATCAAATATCATCCAGGAAAGGCGAATGTGGTGGTAGACGCCTTGAGTCGAAAAGAAAGGATTAAGCCCATAAGGGTTAGGGCTTTGGAGATGATTGTTCAGACAGACCTCTCGTTGCGTATTCATGCGCACAGAGAGAAGCTCTTAAGAAAGAAAATTTAAAGGCTGAATATCTCCGTGGGATGGAGAAAAGATTGGTACCCAACGAGGAAGGAACCTTGTATTTTATGGGACGAATTTGGGTTCCGCTCTTTGGTGGTCTTAGAGATGTTATTTTTTATGAAGCTCATAAATCAAGGTACTCGATCCATCTAGGATCGGACAAGATGTACCAAGATTTGAAAGATTATTACTGGTGTCCAAGACTTAAGGGTGATGTTGCTACTTATGTTGGGAAGTGTTTGACCTGTGCCAAAGTGAAGGCCGATTATCAGAAGCCTTCAGGTCTTCTGCAGCAACCTGAGATACCCATGTGGAAATGGAAGCAATCTCAATGGATTTCATAACGAAGTTACCCAAGACTCCCAGAGGTCATGATATGACTTGGGTAATCGTGGACCGTTTGACAAAGTCTGCTCACTTTTTGCCAATCAGAGAAAATGATAACACAGGTAAGCTAGCTGAGTTGTACCTGAGGGAGATAGTCGCATATCATGGGGTGCCTATCTCAATTATATCAGATAGAGATGGAAGATTTGTGTCAAGGATTTGGCAATCCTTTCAAGAAGCGTTTGGTTCTCAGCTGAATCTGAGTACAACTTTTCATCCACAGACGGACGGTCAAAGTGAGAGAACGATTCAGACGCTAGAGGACATTTTACTTGCTTGCGCAATGGACTTGGGTGGCAGTTGGGACACTCACCTACCTTTGGTTGAGTTCTCCTATAACAACAACTACCATACAAGCATCCAGGCCACACCATTCGAGGCTCTCTATGGATGCAAGTGTTGATCACCATTATGCTGAGCAGATGTCACACTCCGACACGTAGGACAACAAACCGTGGCGGAAACGTCAGGGAGTGTTGCAACAGAAGCTATTTATATGTTGTAGTACTTTATTAGACTACAAGAGTCAAAATACAAACCTTGTTTTGAAAAATGTATTGCAACATAATTAACCAACTCAAATCAAGTGGGTTATAGTTTATAAAACCTCGTAGCCATGCTTCTTAACCCCAAAAACATTTGTTTTAGAAAACCAACTTGTAAAACATCTTGTAAAAACTCGTTAAAAACTCGTATGGTTTATATTATTTTGAAAACCTCGTTTGTGTGATATCGTTCCAAAATCGTTTACCCAAGTGAACTAAATAACGCCACGGTATGTAATATGTTGAAAACATTTATATATAGGAAGTACCAGCGGCGTATCCACCATGTTTTCACCATATCACACCCGTCTCGTTATCTAAACACTAACCAAAAACCAATCGTTTACCCAAATCGTTTAACTTGTTAAAATCGTTTTCCAAATCGTTTCCAAATCGTTAACTCGTTCAAATCGTTTAAATCGTCCTCGTTTTAATTGTGAAAAACTATTTGTGGTTGCCTCGCTAATAACATTCAAACCTTCGTGACTCGATCACCTCGCTTCTCGTTTCTCGAATTAACAAACCACCAAAGGGTACGTTAACAAACATCAGATTCAGTCGCTACCCACAACCCCCACACATAACCATGGGTGTTGTAAAGTAACGGGATTTGTCAGATCCTATGGTACCATAACCTAATACTGGTCGGTTGGGCCAAAATTAATGAATGTCATTTGTTATGTAACTACAACCATCAAGTTATGTTCACATTATTGAAATCGTTATTAGTTTAGTAAAAATCGTTTTAATCGTTTTTGAAATCATCGTTTAAACCTTGAAAACATTTCATACATATGAATCACCCCAAAACAATTTGAAAATAGTAAAATAGGGGAACTATGTACTCATATGGAGTGTAAAGTATCCTCAATCAATAGAACTTCGACAAACTCGAGCAAACCAGAGAAATCAAACAACACCTAGTAATCGAATCACTAGTCAACAATAGACACCTAAATCGGAAGATCGGATAGAATGAGGCATTGTAAACCAATTGAGTGTTGGAACTCATGTGATATGGTTTAACAAAGCCTACATCCTAAATCGGAACCTAACCTAAGTGCTTTCGACGAAATTGCGACCCATTAGGGTAGCTTACACTACTTTAACGCGTCGTGCGCGCAATGCGCATTCGAGATGTCTAATTAGTACTATGACAAGTATTATATGCCCATACATGTTTAATTATGTTACATAATCAGTTACGTGACCAAAGTTTAGGTTACATATGCTTAATTACCAATTATGTATGAAAAGGGTATTTTGGTAATTTACCAAGGGCATATAAACTACCTATCATGCGACTAATTAAACCTAGGTGACCATAAGGCATAACCTCGGAAGGTTATTCCCAATGCTATTATGGTCACTAAACAGGTTTGGTCGGATCCAAACGATCGACCAAACGGGTTGTGTTCGAAAGTCTAAGCGGGTGTTTAGTCCGCTTGACTTACGACTCTACACAAGCACTAAACTAAAAAGTGACGAGCTAAACATGTTAAAGCATGCTTAACTAAATTAGAAAACAAGTTTGGTATCAAAACAAATGGTTTTGATACCTAAGAGTAGTTTGGTTACAAAATACGCGTAAATGTGTATTTTGGCCGAAACTACGACTCGTCACTGAGCCTAGATAACGTGGTAATCAGTAGGTATAGCCACTAGGGGCTATAACCATCGTTATTACACGCACGTTATGAAGTTTAAATGAACTTCACATTGACCATAAATTGGTCAATGCAGAAAGTCAAACGCAGTTTGACTTTAACGCTAAAACGAATGAAAAGAACGAAAGAACTCTTACAGAAGGTCCCCGCAAGATTTGATTCCGATTTTTTTCTCAGGTAGGAAGCATATACTTCCACTTAGAGAGCATAAATCAGATTTCAAATTCTGGGTTTTGAAGTGAAATGGATGGGGTATATATAGGATTTCTAGAACCGTTAAGATCGTTCCTCGAAAACTGAGCTTTGATCTGGACCTTACATGTGTGCCCATGGTTTTCTAAAACCATGGAGCCCCTAATATGGACTATGTTCATTGAATACCAGCCCATGGTTTTGCAAAACCATGGGTGAAAACCATCACACTTCAAAAAGGACTAGGTTCATTGAATCTGCCAGAAATTTCAAAAATGGTCCCTACACTTGTAAAACTTGAATTTTTTTGGCACTTTTAAGACTCGTTAACCCCATTTCAAGGCTCTAAAATAAAGTTAAAGTATAGGGAACTTAAAATATGCTCAAAAACATCTCGGATGTCGGTTCGTTTGGTCGTACGGTTGCGTTATTCGCTTAATTACGACGGAAGTCGTAACGAACGCAAAAACGATCCAAATTAAGCGACGAATGGAATTTTATCATGCCAAACACTAAAATAAAATATTTTAATGCTTCCATAAATTTTTTTTGGATGTCCGGATGTATTCAGAACGTAAGATATGCGCGAAAATGCAAACTTATGCACTTTTTGACGCTTTTAGTCCCTATTGATCAATAAAGTTTATTTTAGCATACCAAACCCCTCAAAGCCTATTTCTAAGCTATGTAAAGGTTATTTAGGGTATGTTTAACTTATGATCAAGTTCTGGAATTTCGTTACTCTACAAATCGGTATAGTTTCGCAGTTTGACACAAATAGTCCCTACGATCGAACAAAGTTGATTTTAACACACCAAACCATCCAAAACTTATTTCTAAGTTATGTGGAGGTTATTTAAGGTATGTTAAGTCACTATTCCGGAGTGTTTGTTGCGTTAAACTGGTTATATTTACGCATCGGTGCGCATGTAACCTTCCAGAAAGCGATTTAGAGCTTGAAATCAGAATCGAATCGAATTGAAAACTTACGAAACACAAAATACACACATAATAACACAAAAACATATATAATAACACCAAAGCACATTGTTTTATTAATAATCAACATTGTTTTACATTGTACATTGATTACAGAGCGCAGTTGTCACAGTCTCCCCTACTTCAGGAAATTTCGTCCCGAAATTTTAACTAGAGGAAGCTTGTGAAAACAAATGCGGATATTTCGTCATCATTTGGTCCTTACGTTCCCAAGTAAATTCTGGGTCACGTTTGGACTCCCAACGAACTTTGACCAAATGAATCCGTTTGTTCTTCAACTGTTTGTATGTACGGTCCACTATCTCCATGGGTTTCTCGACAAAGTGCATCGTTTCATCGATTCGGATTTCGTCGAGAGGAACGTGAAGATCAGCGTCAGCTAAACACTTTCGCAAATTGGACACGTGAAAAGTCGGATGAATATTATCAAGCTCTGGAGGCAGCTCTAGTCGATAGGCAACCTTCCCAATTCTTTCAACAATCTTGAATGGTCCCACATATCGAGGTGCAAGCTTTCCTTTCTTTCCAAATCTCACGACTCCTTTCCAAGGTGAAACCTTAAGTAGGACGCGATCTCCGACTTGAAATTCTAAGGGCTTGCGTCGCATATCCGCATAACTCTTTTGACGGCTTCGAGCTGTCACAAGATTATCATGGATTTTCTTGATTTTGTCTGTTGTTTCCAGAACGAGCTCAGGTCCAGTAAGCTGAGCTTCACCGGTCTTGTTCCAACAGACAGGTGAACGACATTTTCGACCGTAGAGGGCTTCGAATGGTGCCATTTTAATGTTAGCATGATAACCATTGTTGTAAGAGAACTCGATCAATGGCAGATGAGAATCCCAATTACCACCAAAGTCTATCACGCATGCTCTAAGCATATCCTCCAAAGTTTGAATCGTCCTTTCAGATTGACCATCTGTTTGGGGATGATAAGCAGTGCTTAGATTTAGTTGGGTTCCCAAAGCAGATTGCATGGTCTTCCAGAAATGAGATGAAAATCGAGCATCACGATCAGAAATAATATCCAAAGGAACACCATGTTGAGATACTATCTCATCAACATAAATCTTTGCAAGTTTATCAGCAGATAGATCCTCGCGAATTGGAATAAAATGAGCTGATTTTGTTAATCGATCGATAACAACCCAAATAGCATCATGACCTTTAGATGTACGCGGTAACTTAGTGATGAGATCCATCGCAAGGCTCTCCCACTTCCAAACCGGTATCTCTAGTTGTACAAGCAAACCAGAAGGTCGTTGATATTCAGCCTTGACTTTGAGATAAGTTAGGCATTTCGATACATACAAGGCAACATCTTTCTTCATACCAGGCCACCAGAACTTAGTACGAAGATCCTTATACATTTAATCAGCACCAGGATGTATAGAATATCGTGACTTGTGAGATTCGTCCATCACTAGGGTGCAAAGATCGTCTTGTTTCGGAATCCACAAACGATCCTTGAAGTAGAGTAAACCATCGCCTTTCTCTTCGAGCTTAAGCTCAAGTTGAAGCGGTAGCTCATCTTTCAATAAACCCTTGATCACACAGGATCGTTGAGCTTGAAGGACACGAGATTGGATATCGGATAGAGCTTGGACAGAGTGAAGCTTGGCTCGCTCTTTTCGACTAAGCGCATCGGCTACGACATTCGCCTTACCAGGATGGTAACGAATTTTGCAATCGTAATTGCTTAAGAGCTCGACCCAACGTCGTTGCCTCATGTTCAGCTCTTTCTGATTAAGAATATGCTGGAGACTTTTGTGGTCTGTGAAAACCATACACTTCGTTCCATAGAGGTAGTGTCTTCAGATTTTAAGCACGAAAATCACAGCTCCTAACTCAAGATCATGAGTCATATAGTTCTTCTCTTGAATTTTCAGCTGTCTTGATGCATATGCAATAACTTTACCTCGTTGCATGAGGATGCAACCAAGGCCTAAGTTGGACGCATCGCAATAGACAACGAAATCATCGCTTCCCTCGGGCAGAGATAGAACAGGAGCGTTACATAACTTCTGCTTCAGCGTTTGGAACGCTTCTTCTTGCTTGGGTCCCCACTCAAAAGGCTTATTCTTCTGAGTCAAAGCAGTGAGTGGAACCGCAATCTTCGAGAAGTTAGAAATGAATCGACGATAATAACCAGCAAGACCAAGAAAAGATCGAATCTCTGTAGGTGTCGTCGGCGTACTCCAATCCTTAATAGCAACAATCTTGGATGGATCCACATGAATACCCTGCTCGTTGACTATATGACCCAGAAACTGAACTTCCTTAAGCCAGAATTCACACTTGGAGAATTTAACGAAAAGTTGTTCTTTCTTAAGGAGTTCCAATGTTAAGCGAAGGTGTTGCTCGTGATCAGCTTGAGTCTTCGAATAAACGAGAATATCGTCGATGAACACTATAATGAACTTGTCTAAATAAGGTTTACAGACCCTATTCATTAATTCCATGAAGATGGCTGGAGCATTTGTCAAACCAAATGGCATGACAGTGAACTCGTAATGGCCATATCTTGTGCGGAAAGCAGTTTTGGGAATATCTTCTTCGAGAACACGAAGTTGATGATACCCAGAACGCAGATCGATTTTGGAAAAGCATGAAGCACCTTGTAGCTGGTCGAAGAGATCATTTATTCGAGGTAGGGCATAACGATTCTTGATGGTGAGCTTATTCAGCTCACGATAATCGATACACACTCGAAAAGATCCATCTTTCTTTTTCACGAAGAGGACAGGAGCTCCCCAAGGCGAAAAGCTCGGACGGATGAATCCTTTATCAGATAACTCTTGAAGCTGTTTCGATAACTCTTGCATCTCCGACGGTGCAAGACGATAAGGTGCTTTCGCAATCGGGTTGGCATTGGGTACAAGGTCAATATGAAACTCGACTTGACGAACTGGAGGCAAACTAGGCAGTTCATCAGGAAACACCTCTGGATAATCCCGAACAATCGGAATATCCTGAATACTCTTACTCTTGCTTTTCTCCTTGGTGACATGTGCCAGGAAGGCAACATATCCTTTTCGCAAATACCTTTGGGCTTCCATGCATGACATAAGCTTCAATCCACCTGAAGGTTTCTCGCCACGAACCTCCAGAATATCGCCAGAAGAGAAAGGAATACGGACAATCTTATCGAAACAAACCACCTCAGCGTGGTGTTTAGTTAACCAATCCATTCCAACGATAATGTCGAAGCTCCCAAGTTGCATCGGCATGAGGTCAATTGGAAAAAGATGGTTATCAAGGTTCAACTGACAATCTCGAATAACAGAGTCGAGGACAAGAGGTTTACCAGTAGCAACTTCGACAGATAAGGGTTTCCTCAATTTAGTTCTAGGTATCGCAAGCAAAGGTTCAAAAGATAACGAAACAAAACTTCGATCGGCACCAGAATAAAAAAGAATAGATGCAGGTCGATTGTTAACAAGAAACGTACCATTCATCAGAATGGTACCATTAACAATGAGGTGGTTAGCTCGAGCCTCATTTGCATGCAGATTGAATGCTCCTCCATGAGCGGGATCGACAATTGGAAAAACTCAAGAGGCACCGGTAAAACACAAGAGAGGCGATCATTTGCTCGTTACCTTGAACAAACAAACGACACGCAAAGACTAAGCAAAGTAAATGGGTCAAAAATAATGTACCGCGAAGACATGCTCGCCTATAAGTGGACACTCACCCCAAGAGTTCCTAGGTAAGAGTGACTGGTCCAATACTGTGGATTTGTACGAACACTCTAGCCTTAGACAGAAGACCCAGGGTACAGGCACCCACTCTTCCAGTTTGCACGTGTTCACACTATTTAGACCCAAACTTTGACGAGATTTTGAAAACTTAAAGGGTTCGAAACCTTATAACGAAGGGTTCAA
Source organism: Helianthus annuus (assembly GCF_002127325.2). NCBI lineage: Eukaryota > Viridiplantae > Streptophyta > Magnoliopsida > Asterales > Asteraceae > Helianthus > Helianthus annuus. The sequence goes on along the minus strand of NC_035433.2, from coordinate 28,642,131 downwards.
AACCTAGTAATCAATCATCCTAGAACAGATGATTAGTTTTCAAAGCGGATTCGAATTTTGTGTTCACGTTGTGGTTATCACTTAAGGATAGGTGACGATATTGTTTTAAAAATCTAAACGCAAAGAAACTTGCGTTAGGGTCCTAAAAGTTATAGTCTAGGTCAAAGCATTACTAATAACCTAGTTCCTTATAACCATTGGCTCTGATACCAACTTCTTCTGTCACACCCCGACCACGTAGGACAACAAACCGTGGCGGAAACGTCGGGGAGTGTTGCAACAGAAGTTATTGTTTCACAACCATGGATATAAAATAGTTTTGTTTTATTGATAAAATTGAACATTACATTAACTTAACACACAGAACAAACAAGTTTCTTATTGACTATCTTAGTTAATATGTCACTAAGGCCTTGTCCAGATCCTACGTGATGCATGCATCCTAGAAATCAATCAAGCATTAACACCTGAAACATATGTAAAAACTTAGTCAGCAAAGAAATGCTGGCGAGTACATAGGTTTTATAATAGTATCTGAATCATGGCTTATTTATATGTTGTAGTACTTTATTAGACTACAAGAGTCAAAATACAAACCTTGTTTTGAAAAATGTATTGCAACATAATTAACCAACTCAAATCAAGTGGGTTATAGTTTATAAAACCTCGTAGCCATGCTTCTTAACCCCAAAAACATTTGTTTAAGAAAACCAACTTGTAAAACATCTTGTAAAAACTCGTTAAAAACTCGTATGGTTTATATTATTTCGAAAACCTCGTTAGTGTGATATCGTTCCAAAATTGTTTACCCAAGTGAACTAAATAACGCCACGGTATGTAATATGTTGAAAACACTTATATATAGGAAGTACCAGCGGCGTATCCACCATGTTTTCACCATATCACACCCGTCCTGTTATCTAAACACTAACCAAAAACCAATCGTTTACCCAAATCGTTTAACTTGTTAAAATCATTTTCCAAATCGTTTCCAAATCGTTAACTCGTTCAAATCATTTAAATCGTCCTCGTTTTAATTGTGAAAAACTATTTGTGGTTGCCTCGCTAATAACATTCAAACCTTCGTGACTCGATCACCTCGCTTCTCGTTTCTCGAATTAACAAACCACCAAAGGGTAAGTTAACAAACATCAGATTCAGTCGCTACCCACAACCCCCACACATAACCATGGGTGTAGTAAAGTAACGGGATTTGTCAGATCCTATGGTACCATAACCTAATAATGGTCGGTTGGGCCAAAATTAATGAATGTCATTTGTTATGTAACTACAACCATCAAGTTTTGTTCACATTATTGAAATCGTTATTAGTTTATTAAAAATCGTTTTAATCGTTTTTGAAATCATCGTTTAAACCTTGAAAACATTTCGTACATATGAATCACCCCAAAACAATTTGAAAACAGTAAAATAGGGGAACTACGTACTCACATGGAGTGCAAAGTATCCTCAATCAATAGAACTTCAACAAACTCGAGCAAACCAGAGAAATCAAACAACACCTAGTAATCGAATCACTAGTCAACAATAGACACCTAAATCGGAAGATCGGATAGAATGAGGCATTGTAAACCAATTGAGTGTTGGAACTCATGTGATATGGTTGAACAAAGCCTACATCCTAAATCGGAACCTAACCAAAGTGCTTTCGACCCATTGCGACCCATTAGGGTAGCTTACGCTACTTTAACGCGTCGTGCGCGCAATGCGCATTCGAGACGTCTAATTAGTACTATGACAAGTATTATATTCCCATACATGTTTAATTATGTTACATAATCAGTTACGTGACCAAAGTTTAGGTTACATATGCTTAATTACCAATTATGTATGAAAAGGGTATTTTGGTAATTTACCAAGGGTATATAAACTACCTATCATGCGACTAATTAAACCTAGGTGACCATAAGGCATAACCTCGGAAGGTTATTCCCTATGCTATTATGGTCACTAAATAGGTTTGGTCGGATCCTAACGATCGACCAAACGGGTTGTGTTCGAAAGTCTAAGCGGGTGTTTAGTGCGCTTGACTTACGACTCTACACAAGCACTAAACTAAAAAGTGACGAGCTAAACATGTTAAAACATGCTTAACTAAATTAGAAAACTAGTTTGGTATCAAAACAAACGGTTTTGATACCTAAGAGTAGTTTGGTTACAAAATACACGTAAATGAGTATTTTGGCCGAAACTACGACTCGTCAATGAGCCTAGATTACGTGGTAATCAGTAGGTATAGTCACTAGCGGCTATAACCATCGTGATTACACTCATGTTATGAAGTTTAAACGAACTTCACATTGAACATAAATTGATCAATGCAGAAAGTCAAACGCAGTTTGACTTTAACGCTAAAACGAATGAAAAGAACGAAAGAACACTTACAGAAGGTCCCCGCAAGATTTAATTCCGATTTTTCTGTCAGGTAGGGAGCATATACTTCTACTTAAAGAGCATAAATCAGATTTTAAATTGTGGGTTTTGAAGTGAAATGGATGGGGTATATATAGGATTTCTAGAACCGTTAAGATCGTTCGTCGAAAACTGAGCTTTGATCTGGACCTTACATGTGTGCCCATGGTTTTCTAAAACCATGGGAGCCTCTAATATGGACTATGTTCATTGAATACCAGCCCATGGTTTTGCAAAACCATGGGTGAAAACCATCAGACTTCAAAATGGACTAGGTTCATTGAATCTGCCATAAATTTCAAAAATGGTCCCTACACTTGTAAAACTTGATTTTTTGGCACTTTTAAGCCCCGTTAACCCCATTTCAAGGCTCTAAAATAAAGTTAAAGTATAGGGAACTTAAAATATGCTCAAAAACATCTCGGATGTCGGTTCGTTTGGTCGTACGGTTGCGTTATTCGCTTAATTACGACGGAAGTCGTAACGAACGCAAAAACGATCCAAATTAAGCGACGAATGGAATTTTATCATGCCAAAAACTAAAATAAAATATTTTAATGCTTACATAATTTTTTTTTTGATGTCCGGATGTATTCAGAACGTAAGATATGCGCGAAAATGCAAACTTATGCACTTTTTGAAGCTTTTAGTCCCTATTGATCAATAATGTTTATTTTAGCATACCAAACCCCTCAAAGCCTATTTCTAAGCTATGTAAAGGTTATTTAGGGTATGTTTAACTTATGATCAAGTTTTGGAATGTTCGTTACTACAAAAATCGGTATAGTTTTGCAGTTTGACACAAATAGTCCCTGCGATTGAACAAAGTTGATTTTAACACACCAAACCATCCAAAACTTATTTCTAAGTTATGTGGAGGTTATATAAGGTATGTTAAGCCAATGTCACTATTCCAGAGTGTTTGTTGCATTAAACTGGTTATATTTACGCATCGGTGCGCATGTAACCTTCCAAAAAGAGATTTAGAGCTTGGAATCGGAATCGAATCGAATTGAAAACTTACCAAACAGAAAATACACACATAATAACACAAAAACATATATAATAACATCAAAGCACATTGTTTTATTAATAATCAACATTGTTTTACATTGTACATTGATTACAGAGCATAGGTGTCACAGCAGATGCAGGTGATAGACAGCTGGTTGTTCCCGAACTGGTCCAAGAGACAACTGATAAGATCATGCAGATCCGAGAGCGCATCAAGGTGGCTCGTGATCATCAGAAGAGCTATGCGGACCAAAGACGTAAACCTTTGGATTTCGAAGTGGGTGATATGGTTTTGTTGAAAGTTTCACCTTGGAAAGTTGTGGCACACTTTGCGAAGCGTGGTAAGTTAAACCCACGTTATATCGGACCGTTCAGAATTTTGGAAAGAGTTGGTTCTGTAGCATACAAGTTGGAGTTACCAGCAGAAATAATGGTGTTCATGATACATTTCATGTATGTAATACGAAGAAAAGTCCAACACAAGAAACAGTGGTCATCCCTGCTGATGAAGTTCACATTGACGACGCATTCCACTTTACCGAAGAACCCGTTGAGATTACTGATTGGAAGGTTAACAAGACTCGGAGGAGTAGTGTTAAACTCGTCAAGGTTCGATGGAATGCACGTCATGGCCCAGAGTTTACTTGGGAGCGTGAAGACCGCATGAAAGCAAAATACCCGCATTTGTTCTCCAACTCCCTTGCAGCTAGTAGTAAAGCTTAAAATTTCGGGACAAAATTTTCTTAACAGGGGGAGAATGTGACAACTGTCAAAATTCCAGGTATCAGTACAACTATTAAACCATGATTAGTGATTAATGACTGTGCTGAATGACAATTAATGACTAGAATTGCTTTCTGATTTCTGCTATGATACACACATGTGCATCACATATGGCTTAATGTCATATCATTATTGCATGAGAACTTTATTGACTCAAATGATGCACGAAACACAGTTAGCACAGTTATCAGACAAACCAGAAAAATGCTGACGGAGTTCAGTATGTAGACAGACACTGTATTGAGACACAGAATGAGTCAGAATCCAAGTATTACACTAGTATAGTGTGTAGGAAAGTAAGGATCCCAAAACTGATTTCCTAGAGATAGTTTAAGTGCCGAAAAGTGCCTAAAACTCACATAAACTGCAGAATTCTGCAGATAATCAGCAAATTCAGCACTTAAACACACTAACATCATGCAGAAATGTGGTTAAATGGTCCTGAATACTTTCCTAAGTTTCGGGAATCAAAACTGTCACAAAAGGTAAAATAAAGCACACTAAACTGCATAGTTTAGCACCTTAACGAACCGGTAACCAACCGAACAACCGGACACTACCCGAAACACCAAATTTTCACTAGAAGCATTGTTTTAACATTACCAAGCTAGTTATGGTTCCCGAACATCATAACACACAACATAACATCTTGTAACTAATACACCTAACCAAATACTTGAAATCTAACTATTAACTAACTAGTTAGTTAAACCTAAGCCTATACCCCCCCCTGCCCCACTAGTAAACGGCCAACACAAGGCCCCACATCAAGATTTTATTTGATTAATTAAATGGATCATGTTTCTTCATGTTAGACATATAAACCAATGGAAACTAAGTGTTGGAAGATTATAAGAGTTAACCCTTGGAACATAAGCTTCATTTCATCAACATCACACAACACACACACTACTCCTTCCTCTCTTTTTGGGTTCGGCCGAGAATAACAACAAGTATAACCATCATCATCTTCCAACTTTCATTCAATCTACATACATACAAGGGTGTTAGAAGGTGCACACGGAAGCTTGGAGCTTTTGGAAGTTGAAGGACCTTCACCAATTGCTTTTATCCACTTCTTTTCTTCTCTTGATCATCCCTAGCCTTGAGCTAGTGGTAAGAACACTAGACTCTTCATTTTACATCATATTTTGTTGGTTAAAAGATGATACAAGATGTTAATCTTGAAGAACACTAAGAAACTTAAACATGAAACATGAACATAAGCTTAAAATCTTAAAGAAATCATATTATTTAGTGTTGTTGTGATACTTGATGATTGATTGTTTATGTTTATGATGTAGATCATCATATGATCTTGCTAGATGATGATTAAAAACATAGTCTAGCAAGATGAGAGGATGAAAATGTTAAAGATTAATAGATCATCCTCATGAAAGACATGAACTTGAAAGAATAAATTGTTTTCTTGTTAGGTGATGATTAAAGTAAGTGTAAAGTCTTGTAGATCTAAGATTTCAAAGATGATTTTCAAGAAATCAAGTTAAAGATACAAAGTTTACTTAATCTTGGTTCTCAAAGAAATCAACCATGTTTTTAAAGGTTAAACAAGTGTGGGATCATGTATTTAACAAGAAAAATCCAAGAAGAAACATTTTTAGAAAATGTGATTATAAGTTGTAAAGAACCAACTTCTTTAAAAATGATGTTTTTAAAGAAATAACCATACTTTAAAGGGTAACTAAGCTAACTAAACACACTAGTAAGTTACTACACATTTTTGTAAATTTTCAAGTTCATGAAGTAGTAGTTATGCTTGATTTTGGCAAAATTGGTAAGTATAGATTTATTGTTGATTGATTGTGTTGATTTACAAAAGAAAATGATATGCCTTGAAGGCATGGAAACCTCCATTTTTAGGGGAAACTATGAGAAAAGTTTTCTAAAAATTAAACACTTAGAAAAATATTTTTAAACAAATATTTACAAGTGTATTTCAAACCATGATTTTTCATGTAAAATTTGCCATAATTTTTGTTACAAAAATTATAAATATTGGAGGTTGGTTTTTGTAAATAAAAGTGAATAAATATGTATTTAGCAAAATATATATTTAGAAGTCACCATGTGTGTGGTTATTTGTATATTATGTGTATTAGTTATATTATTTTAGGACTTGATATAATATAACACATCAAAATACCAAAAATTACAAACCAAAATATTACCAAAATCCCAAGAATATGAATATACAAATTATACCCAAAATAAGAGAGAAACCGAACAAAGGAATATAACTAACAAAAATATTCCTGAAATTTATTCAATGAGTATATTTTGGTAATAAGTATTTTGGACGCCAAGAAAACAAAAATATAATTTTTACAATTATTACAAAATATATCATATTTTTGGCAAGGTGAAAAATATATTATTTTTGGAAAATAAAAATATATATATATTTTTCTTGAAATTATTAGAGGATGTATTATTTTTGAAAGAAATATATATATTTTCTCAAACAAACATGAAATACATTATTTTTGGGAGAAAATGTATTTTCTTAAGTAAACTTGAAACATATTATTTTTTGATGAAAAATGGGTTCATATATATTTTCTATGTTAGACTTGAAAATATATTATTTTAGAGTCTTGTATGAAGTTTGCAAATATTTTTGCCAAAGGAAAAATTATAAACAATGTTTCTAAGTAATATTTCTTAAAATACATATTTTGGAAATATATATTAATGTATTTTTTTACTAGAGATATTATTCCAGAAAAATTAATACAAAATTAAGCATAAGAATACTTATCAATTACAAGGAAATACGTATTTTCGTACGTATAGATACACTCCGGGATACGACTCCAATACTTTGCAAAAGTATACAAGTATAAGAATACGAATACAAATACTCCCATCCTTGGGAAGGATATACATGAATAAATACATAAAGGTAACAAGTTAAAATATATTATTTTAACAATTATTCCAAAACTTAATAAATATAATTTAAGTTAAAATATTTATTATTTTAACAAATAATTTTACAATTTGGAATAATATTAAAGACACAAAGAAACGTATCTCAAAGACACTAACTAATACAAAGTCAAGGCGCGACCCGCTCGTCTAATAGTCCTTAGTACGTGTAGGTAGTCATGTACACCAGAAGAAGCTTTGAGTTACCGTTGGCTATGAAGAACGCAAGACTGTGAGTTCATGTCTCCCTTT